>NC_057393.1:14482143-14831453 GCF_019320065.1 Cervus canadensis
ATGCGACCCAAGGATGGGTATTTTTTTTTTTTTAATGTGATATTAATGTGCAGCCAAGGTTGAGAACCATTGCTCTAAAAGATTTCTTCATGGATTGTGTCATGAAGAGAATGACTACAGCTTAACCCAGGAATAGGTTGATAGTGGATGCTGTCAAGATGATCTGGAAGTATTGGGTCTTGAATCAGACCCCATGGATTCAAGTCCTGGTTCTTCCAGTTCCCAGCTGTGTGACCTTGTACAAGTTACTTAACCTCTCTGAGCCCATTTTTCCCCCCATTGACAAGTATTGTCATTTCTTCAGAATTGCTATGATTTAAATTTAAAAATCATGTGACCATCTTCCTGCTGTGCCCCAATCATAGTAAATGATGTCATTATTACCAAAGAAACTAAGGAAAAGGAAAATGTAGCATTTTTTGCAGTTTGGTGCTATTGTCTGAAAACCTACATTTAGCTTTGTACAGGAATTCAGATGGAATTGAATTAAATGATAAGGGGACCCCCCCCCCCGCCTTAGAACAATATTAGTGGCCTTTAAACCTTAACCATTTTCACAAAATTATAAAGTTGATGTGTTATTTCTCTCTTGCTTCCCAAGTGTAGCAGGAAGCTGGAGTCATAGTCATAAAGTGAGTGTTCAAAACTGGCATCCTGTCAAAGGCTGTTCTCGATTCAGCCTTCTGGTCATTTGTTCAAAGGGCTTTGACACAAGACCAAAAGATCCTGTTGGAGATGCTGCTGCCGGCAGTTTAATTGGTATTTTTCTGGGTGTAGACACACAATTTCTGTACAGGCAGAATGAAACTGGAAACAGGGCAATTAATCCAGAGAGTTCAGACTGTAAGGAGAAAAGGAAAAAATCAGGCAAAAGAAATTCTTTTAAGCAAGCTATTTTGCCATTTTTAAATAGATACTTTTTAACTTTATAGAAATAGATACAACTTAAAGAGTATTTTTGTGACATAATTACGGGGCTCATAAAGCAAAATGAATGCATATAAAATATTCAACAAAGGCCAGGTTTTCTTAATATGAAAGGGGCAAAATAAATATAGTAATTGCATTTATTATGAACAAAGAAAAAGTTAAATGTATTTTCCACATAGAGGGCAGCAAAGAAGAGAGGAATCCTGGTTAAGAGGACCAGCTAGATGTTTTATCAAATTATAGCTAAAAATGCTTTCTCTTATTACTGGCACAAATATTGATTGGGTTTGTCTCTTGGCTCCTCAGAGTTGTAAGCCTGCCTATTTTGTTGTTGCACTTGAGTGAGAGCTAATATTAATAAATTGTTTGACTTTTGTAATTAAACATAAGAGCCCAACTGAAGGGAATTTTTGCTTCCTAGAAAATGTACTTTAATCTGCTTCAAAGGAATTACTTCATAGTAGCAAAATCAAAAGACTGTCTGTTCCTTTGTAATTGATGATTTCTACAGGCCTGGTCATGAATCTTATGGTAATGTTAAACCTTCAAAAAATTATTTGGGAGATTTGAAAAATTCACTTATCAAAAATTCAGGATTTGACTCTTTATATTTATTATTCGCAAAATGTAGGATCGTTTGTTGTTCATGTTGTTTTCTCTTTTTATTCCTTGATTTGCCTTTTTTCTCATATTTGAGAAGTTTGAGAAGTTCTTTGAATATTAAAAAAAAAAATACTGGCACAGATGCGATGAGAATTATTTCTTGAAGAATTGTGACTTGAGGGAGTAAATTCCCATGAATTTTTAGTGAACAAAATAGGCAAATTCCTCAATGTTGGTATAAGTACATCTCTTTCACATATGACAATCATATGTAAATTTTTATCATTGGTCTCCAAAGTTATTTAAGGAGACACTTGCAAATGACTCTCTAATGCAGATCTAATGTGTTAAATTCCTGTACAGTTTTTTTTTAAAATATGTAATTGTGTTGTCTATTAGCAAAGGATAATGGATCCTATTTTTAATTAAGTAATACAATTATTACATTTTGTGATTGTGCATTCAGTACCTTAGGAGGATATTATAGAAAGGAAAGTAGTAATCATCAGAATCAGTTTTTCAGAAAAGCAAATACTGTTTCCATTAATACTTGAAGGAGAGACGTAGTATGGTGAAAAATTAAAATATTATTTCTAAAATGGAAGGAATTTTAATACATCATTAGTGATGCCTATCTTTGTCTTGGGCTATAGTCAGCATAAGTCTATTTTAAATGCTATACAATCGGGGAAAGAAGGAAAAGAAACATGCAAGAAAATCTAACACAGTAATTCTCAGAAATAAAGAGCTGAGGTGTATTAGGGTGATTTTGTATGATGGTATTTGCATTTGAAATAAGTAATTGAGGCAAAAGTAAGGTTTGGAATAGAAGTATCGGGGTGCCCACTGGTGTCCATTTCTTTTTGTGTGCAGAGATGCGGCCAAAAGCAGGATCGGGAGTAATCCGGGGTCCACCCTCTCCTCGGCTCCCAGAAGGAGCTGCACTTGTTCAAAGGCTTCTGTTAGACTGTTGTAAGAATGTGAGTTGATTTATGACCAAGAGAGTGACTTAATATGTCCCTGAACTTGTCTAAGGAACCGTCTCTCCCAAAGTTCATGGCCGTATATTTGTATGACTTTTATGGAAATTTGAAAATGAAGAAGATTGTGAAATGAACTCACGAGGCAGGGAATTTCACAGAGAAGAGCCATCTCAGTTAACTGTAGGTGTCTGCACCTTCTAAGGAATTTTTCTACCTCTAAAATTTTAAAATTAGAGTCCCTGTTTGAGAGAACTAGTACCAGATTTCCTTTTTTTGGGTGTAAAATTATTCCATGTCAGCACTTACTGGAATTTTTATTCGCTTGTGGATTTGACCTGAACTTTGGTTGCCTAATCATCACTGCTTTCTTTTCTTTATAGCCAAGCCGACAGGATATAAGGGAAAAATAGAATTTCTGTGCTGGTTTTGAGCATACAAAATCAAAGGCTGTCTTTTGTAGGGTAAGAATCAAAGAGTATGTTTTATAGCATAAGAACAAAAATAAAGCTTTTAATGTATGATATTTGAAATAGGTAAAGTATCAGTTTATAAGCTTAGAATAAATATTGTCCTATGTATCATGTATTACTTTACTGAAAATAGAGTCATTTTGAATTCTTAACTAAGACTATCGATAGAAAAATATAAACATACAGATATCCAATTAATATTTTTTCAGTATATATCTCATAAGCCTAATGTTAGAAAATTAGTTTTCTTTTTTTGGGATAATTACAAACCTAAAAAAGCAAAGATGCAATCAAAATGAAGGATTCAAAAGTGTAAGCTCTCTTTTCATTTATATTTGCAATAGACTTTTTGTCTCCAAGTATTATTTGTCCTATGAGAACGAAAGGAATCACCATGTGTGTTTTTTCTCTTAACTAGAAGGATAACCACTTTACCTTCCCCTGTGTCCGTTGCCTGGGTTTGCTTGTGACTCACCAGGGGATGCCTCGAACTTTTCACACTCTTTTCCCAGCCTTGATGCTAAGATAAAAACACACTCACTACCCTACTTGACATAAAACCAGACCCTGGCTAGTGGACCAGAGACCATCACACACACACACTCATGCTTGTACCCTCTGGGGTAAAGGCTCAGCTGCCACCTCTGAGTCAGCCTATATGATTTTTATGTTTATGAGCAACTCACCTTGCTCTCCAAATTTAGACTTTAGGACTGTACAGCTCACCCCATCCTATCTCATCCATTTTTGACAAAATGCATAGATAAAATTTTAGTTTTTTTTTTAATGAACTAGTCCCGTGGGTCCATCATGCTTGTGTTGATGACTAATGTGTGTATTTCCAGTAGATATTTTGTAATAAGCTATAACTCTGAAAGAATATGATGGGAGGAAAGGGGCCATGATCCTGTATCAAACAAACTGGAGAAAACCAGTATGGGAGCATTTAGTGCTTTCTGACTTTTGAAAGGAAGGAAACTTTGCAGCAAGGAAATTGTAAGGCACAAGAAAAGTAGGCTTGAGTTTTTCATGGGGGAGGGGAGTGAAGTCCCTGCTTGTATAGCTTCTGTGATGTCTGACTTGGTCATGAAAAACTGCAGCTGAAGTGTCTGTCTGGATGATCCCATACATTGGAGCAAGGGATAAAAGAGTAAAATCTTTTTCTTTCCTTAGCTGGTGGTTCTATATTAATTCAGGAATTATAAAGCAAGTTTCAAATTGACATCCTTTTCTAACTGGAAAGCAAGCATACCTTATATAGAGAATACAAACATTTCAACAGATACTGTTACCCACCTGTTTGGTGTAAACTTTTTATTCAAGCACAAAGGGTCTTAACATTTCTGTGCGTTAACTTTTAGTGGATGTAATCCGTGAACACTGAGTAAATAAAGGACTCAGGCTGAGAAGCCTGTGGCTTTCATTGCGAAAGTAAATTTACAGAATCTGATTATGAAGCATGTTAGGTCTTCCCTTTCAGAACAGTAAGCGTGCTCCTTTCATTGGATAGGTACGCATAGACATAGAGATGATGTAGCACTTTAAAATGCATTCTTTTTTTTTTTTTAAACACAAGTCTGGGAACTCCCTGGCAGTCCAGTGGTTAGGACTCTGCATCCTGACTGTAGAAGCCCAGGTTCTGTCCCTGGTTGGGGAACTAAGATCTCAGAAGCCGCATGGCACGGCTAAAAACAAAAGAAACAACCCCTCCCCAAACCAAAAAGCAAAACAAACAAACAAACACATGCCAAACATCTCGACAAACTCTCTTTAGTATGAAGTTCAAACACATGTATCCCAAGGTTAAGTTCTACCTTGTAAAGTCGGGTGGTTTAACATGTGCTATGAAGATCTACGTGAGGAATAGGACGTGCAGCCCCGTTTTCTTGTCTCTGAACTTGGGAAATCTATGCAGACCTCTTGCAGCGAAGATGCAAAAGTGAAACCAGTCCTGGCTTCGGGCAGATTTGATATTCATTCCCTGATGATGCGCTGGTTTGGCTTGTTTTCTTCCTTTTCAAATATTCTTTCTCTTCCCCGCTCCAGAAACATGGTGAACCAGTGTTAACAGTGTCCATACAGGCTCCCACTCCAGGAGTTCACCTAGAGGATACCGGGGCAGGGGCATCAGCCGCAGGCCAGCCACCCTCCCACTGCCCCCACCACGAACGCCACCCTCCCAGCACTATTCTGCTCCTGCTATGCTTTACAAGGGTGTCTGGGGTCTGGCCTTGATGCTTCAGGTGCTCCTGGTCTTGGCCTCATGCGCTTACTTAAAACTCAACCCACTTTTCCTCTTGTCTTGACTGCCTGTCTAATAGGCAGAGCAGCTAGAAATAACTGTGATTGTGTTTAGTGTTCATCTCACTATTTGCCATGATAGGAATCATTCTTACAGATAAGTAAATCACAGAGCCCGGCAGAACTTCCACCCCCTCATTTTACAGACCCCCTCCCCCCAAAAAGAAAAAGACCTTCCCTTATAATAAGCACATAGGAAAAATAAATTCCTGTTGCTGGTGAAAGATTCTGAACGTAATTCTTCTTATGCAGGAATCAGTTTATTTAATGGGTTTAAATGTAAAGAGTTTTAAATTTTTCTTCATCATATGCATAGATAAAGGGAAAACACCTTTTATTATATATATAGTGTATTTTGGTGTAATATGTGTAATTTCCCTGGTATCATGTATATTCTGACAATATTAAAAGATTTAAAAGTCTAAAATTCCAAGAAAAAAAGTGTTGTACTTGTTTATAGTTATGAAGCTTGTACCACGACCTTTTAGAGGGTTTAGATGTAAAAAGTTCTATGACTTTCTTCAGATTTATACTTTTAAAATTACCTTTTTATAGCCGAGTTCCCTATACTTTTTCAAGTAAGCAGGCAGATGTTTTTGCCTTTTTTTTTTAAGTACAATAACAAGCATGTTTTCTGCCCGTCATCAGCTACAGAAAATATTCATGGCTCATCCAGTTGGAAGGTGATTCACCTGAAGCTTGGTTCCCAAATTAGTAACTCGGCAGCATCTCATTTAGCAAGTGGTGCTTCCCACCAACTGGGGTGGGGGGGGGGTGGCTGGGAGCAAATAACCCTCTCTCTCTCTTATTCAGATATAAACTTAAGCTTTCGCTTGTCAGAGGAAAATGAAACCATCACTAATCACTGTTTATTTCGCTGGCAGCTTCATGCCTACGACAAAGTAATTTTTCCCCAGGTGAATTACTCCCTCACATTGGTGCGGCAATGACTAATAAAGTTATTTATGAAAACTCCTTAAGTGTGTGGTCCCCGTTCCCACATGTGTCACTGCTGCCGCCAAGTGACAGTTCTGGAAAAAAATCAGCAAATCTTAAGCAATTAGAGAATCGATTCCTCTTTGCAAACGAAGGCCCCTGCTACCCCTACACACAGAGATTGTCTTCTGAGGTGACAGGAACTGAGGAAGAATGCTCTCCTCAATCAGCTTGACCCACGTGGGCATCACACCCCCCGGTGCCCCCCCCCCGCCCCCCCACCTCCCAGCGCCGAAATTCAGGGTTTCTGAAAAAAGAAAGCCAGGGGTGAATCAGAAAAACAGTTTCTTGGGCTTGAACGAATACATCCAATATTCAGGTTGAGGCTGATTTTAGCTCAGTTTGGGTCGTGTCCCACAGTCTCAGGCAAAATCATGCTTCGCTACAGGCAAGGGAAATTGTCCTACAAATCCATCTAGCGCACCCAAAACTTGTAACTTTCGCAACAGGCCAGCGCGGCGGGTGGGGTGGGGGGTTGGCAGGGTGGGGGGGGGGTGGTGGCGGGAACCTATGCAAAGATTGTTCTCTTGAGCAACCCCATTCTTGAACTGGGCTAAGAGCTTTTCAATTGCCGTGACATTTTCAGCCAGGGAAGTAGCAGTCGTTGCAGAGCCATGTTTTACGGGCAATTACTTTATATGATCAATGGAGCAATTCCCCTTCCAGAAAGGAACCAAAGCGATCAAGTTAAATCATTAAAGAGAGAAAGAGAGAGCGGGGAGAAAAGGACTCGTCTCATTAGCAGGTGCGGGGCTGCGGGCTCCGCAGCGGCGGCGCACAATGTCGCTGGCCCTTTAAGACAATGGCCGTGCTTCCCCCCACCCCCACCCCCCGCGCCCCCTCCCCGGTCGCTGTTGACAGGTCTAAACCTCCCTAGCAGCCCATTGTGGCCGCAGTAGGAGGCACCTGCAGAAAATGTGCCAAAACCAGGCAGGGAGCGAGAGCTTTTCAATAAGCTCCGCAGCTGGAGGGACGAAGCAACACCAAACAAGCCGGCGCGGAGCAGGCACGTGATGGGGAAAGGGGTCACCGCCAGCCACCTCCTATTGGCTTCCTGCGCACCCGTCGGTTCAATTTGCTGACATCCACTAGCCGGCTTTTCTCTATTTGCTTAATATGCTGAGGTATTTAGCTTAAAAGCACTAAATGCTCCATCACGACGAGCTTCTCTCTCCCTTTCCCATTTACTGTTATTAAGGACATTTCCCCCCATATTTTCTCTCGCTTTCCGCCACAAAACTAAGATTGTTTTCTTTCGCTCCTCTCTCATGACTACTTACAGGCATTCTCCACCACACGCTCCTGCTGCCCGCTTGATTTTACTCGTCTTTAATTCAGTGACAAGTAAAGCTCTCCACACTGAAGGTCTCTGCTGCTTTCCTAAAGCGCACGCATCCTGGCTGCCCTAAGCACAGGTCTGGACAGGGCAATTGCGTTTTAACTTAGCAGACGGTTTTTGTGCATCTTCTGAGTACCTTCCCAGAGGGCTTCGCCGTCAAGAATCTGCCTTCAGTGCAGGAGGTGAAATGTGGGTTCGATCCCCCGGTCAGGAAGATCCCCTGGAGGAGGAAATGCAATCCACTCCAGTATTCTTGCCTGCCATGTCCCATGGACAGAGGAGCCTGGCAGGCCCCAGTCCACGGGGATGACAAAAGAGTTGGACTCGACTTGATGAAGTAAACAGCAAACAAGTGTGAACCTACCACTGTCCTTGGGGCCCTCGGAAACCCAGACATGAACAAGACTGTGCTCCCCTTCTTGTACTGTTTAAGGATCCAGCAGAGAGAGGAAGTGGCTAATATAGCCGCATTTGTTTTGCACCCATGCATTTTTCTGTGTAGTACTGGGTTGGCCCAAAAGTTGGTTGGGATTTTTCCATAACGTCTTAAGGAAAAAATCAACAACTTTGGGGCTAACTGGATACTTGCAGCCCTTTTGAAAATAGGCAGGAGTGGAAGTGGGGTAGGGAGGGACCTGGGAGGAGCTGGTGGTGCTGTGGCTTTGTGGAGGCTGCCTTGGGAGTCTAGAGGACAGACTGGCAATTTCAAATCTCCAAGATAAATGATAGATGAGAACCTCGATTTTGGCAGCTCCTAAGCGTTCGAACTCCTTACTTTCACCCACCACTTTCCAGTTCTCATGCTATTTCCATGTTGTTTTTTTTGCCCCTCACTTGAAGTAGTAAGGCCTTATCTCTATCTTACAGATGAAAACATCTGAGATTCAGGGCAAAGCACCTTGCCCAGGGCCCCACAAGGAATAGGTGGTAAGTCAAAGGCCCACAGCAACTGCCCCCCTACCCCTTCCCCGCGCCCCCAAACTGTGGCTTCCCTTCTATCCTGGGCTGCCTCTCAGCCTGCCTGCCCCCCTGAGCGCACAGTTTGAGAGCAGCCTAGAGGCACCCGAAGTGATGTGTTCACAGTGTAACTCTCTTCCCCCTCCTACAGATGGAGAGTGTTGGTGTGTACAGATTCTGTGGGTGTACAGCAAAGAACAAAATGAAGTGTGATTCCAGGTGGGAGATGACTGCTTCAGGTAGGAAATGAGCTGATGTGTGTAAGTATCAAACGCGTCTGAAGTGGTCACCCCCAGGACGCCATTCCTTTAGAGAGGGACGAGGTACTCGTACATCTGTGCACACATCGTCCTAAGGTATTTGCTAAATCGTGGCTTGCTCAGAGTGGCTTGTTCAGAATTCCAACATGTGGTGAGAGGTGTGAGAGAAAGAGGATCTCAGGCACCCGGCTCATGAAGTCATTTCCCACCTACCCGAAGCCCAGGGTGGTCAGGGTCCATGCTCACAAGCATGGCTTGTGGAGCAGAACTTGGCATCCGTGTGGCCTGCCTGGTGTATGCCGGCCCCCTGCTCTCCGGGCACCAGGCTAAGGCAGGAAGAGATGGTCTGTCCTCTCATCCAAGCTTGTTTATGCTTTAACACGTCTCTCCTCTCAGAGGACTGGTCCTCTTCTTCCTTCTTCCCCAGTGCACCCCCCCCACCCACCCCACCCAATTCTGGAGAAAACAAGCGGACTATTCATGTAACAAGAGAAAGAGTGAGCAGGGAAGGGGGGAGAGATGCCACCGACAAACTCCATTGAAAGCTGCTGGCTGTTCATTTACATTCACACTTTTAAAAAATGTTAACTAATGATGTTAAATGGTTTGCCAAAGGTCCTGGCAGGTCAGTTGTAGAAGTGTCATTTCTGCCTAATTAGGGCTCTTGTGGCTGCCCGGGGCCTCCCAGTGCAACTGGTGACAAGCCGAGAGCTGACAGCTTCAATTGATGCCAATAGGAAGGTTGGGCCGGTCATGTTTTCCAACTCAGCCAGGTGTTTGCTGAATGGGGGAGGGGGCCTGGCGAGATCTGAGCGCTTCTATGATCCTTTTTCTTTCAGGGCTCCCTCCCAAGTCCTTCCCCTTTGCCTGTCTTGTCTTGTGTCAAGGTCAAGAATGGGCTTTGCTAAATCAGCAGTTTGGGTTATCTCTGGGAGGTCATTAGCAATCCCCAGCCCAGACATTTCAAGTGGTCTCAGACCCCAGATGCTAGATTTTTTTTTCTCCCTAAAAAATCGGAGGGTAGGGAAAGAAAAGTTTTAGGTGAAAAACAATAGTTGGAGAAAACAAAGTGAAAAAGACCCAGAAAGCTCTGCATAGCCATCAAAGCATTAAGCTTCTGAAGACATTCGTAATAATAAAATTCCTCGAGGAGAAAACAGCTAAAGCATCAGTGCTTTAATCAATGCCTTTAATCTTTCACTGAAGAAAAGACAACAGTGAAAAATCCTAACATGTTCCACTGGATATAGAGAACCTGCCACATAGTAGGAGCTGAATAAATAATTTATTGTTTGATTTTTCAGGTGAAAAATCACTGAGAAGCAAAGAGTGATTGATAGAGATACTGCTATTTCTCATGCTTACTTTCATTGTTTCTACAGTGCTCTTTGAATTTCTCAGTTGACCGTGAAATACGTGCTAAGTTGATATACCACATGATGGGGTGATATGATTATCTTATTTTTTGTTTTTTCTTTCTTTTCTTTTTTTTTTTTTTTAACAACTTAAATCAAGCAAAATACCACTGGTGCTGGAGCCCTGGGCTACAGCAACTATGACACAAAAAAGCAGTCCAGTAACAGTAATAGGACATCAGTGTCTAGAGTTTGGAGTTGACACCCTGGCCGATTTGTGCCTGAATTCAACCTACTAGCACTTGAGAGTGTGTGTGTGCGCGTACACACACACACACACACACACACACACACACACTAACTGAGCCTATTAGCAGACCTGGTAGACGATGGGGTTTTGGGAGCAGCGCTGTGTTAAAGGGAGAAACGTGAACTGAAAAAAGCCATGCTTATGAAAATCAAAGCCCAGACCCCAGGATTGCAGTTCTAAGAAGGAGATGGGAGATTCAGGTGATGGGTGTCTGAAACTTTAATTTCACAGCTTCCTTTCTTCACACAATGATGCCTTTCCCACCTGCTGCCCCTGTTTTCTCTAATGTGGGACAGTGAAAAGTAGGGCCAGAGAAAACAGACTGTCTATTGGTTTCATCAAGGAGTGTTGTGAAAATAAAGCAGACAGTGTACCGAGCACACCGTGGGTGATATCTGGCATATATCAGGTGCCGGATGGCACTGAGCTCCCTTCCCGCTGTCCCAGGTTCTTTTTGGTTGGAGACCATATGTGGTGTCAAGTTATTTTCTCAATACCCAGGACATATTTGAACAAAGAGAATTAATAGACTTGACTAATAGGCTGACCTCATGAATGGTGAATGAGCAGATGAATCTAGACGTTTTCAACCAGTTTAGTTGCACGTCTCACACTTCGCCTCCAGGGACCACCTTTGTCACTGAAAAAAGGAAAAGTGAAAGTGTTAGTCGCTCAGTCATGTCTGACTCTCTGCAGCCTCCATGGACTGTAGCCTGCCAGGCTCCTCTGTTCATGGAATTCTCCAGGCAAGAATACTGGAGGGGGTTGCCATGCTGTCCTCCAGGGGATCTTCCCGACCTAGGGATCAAAGCCGGGTGTCCTGCATTGCAGGTGAATTCTCTTCCATCTGAGCCATCAGGGAAGCCCCCTTTGTCACTAAATTCCCTTAAGAACCCACTTTGCATCTTGTCTGTCCATTTTGTGCCACAGCACATGCTCTTTTTCCTCTTCTTCAGCAGCTTCCTGTGTTTGCTTGCACCGCTTCTGTCCTGGGGTGTGGTTCTGCTTCTGGCCCCAGTACTGACCCTTGTCACTGCTTTGCCTCCCGCATCTGCGTCTGTCTCAAGTCCTGATCTGCAAGACCGCTGCAGCTGGGTGTGTACTCTGAGGGCAAATGATTGCTCTCTGGCTCTTACCAATGCTCAGGAGGTGGCCACTTAAGACTGGCCTTGTGGTTAGGAAGATGAGCATTTAAAAATCATTCTGTTGGATATTAATGGTAAAGAAAACCTTCTGAGGCAACTAAACCAGCATGGAACAATAAGCCAATTAGTTACTAAAACTGAAACAGAGAAAACACTTTTGAGAACTTGCCAATAGAGGAAAGAACGTGTGAATTACAAGAAGTCCTCTGGCATACAGTCCCCCCCGACTGTATGCATGATAGCTGATCATTACAGTGGTGACCCTGGAAAACTGGAATTATGTTCAGCTGTATCTGGGGCTTCCCAGGTGGCACTAGTGGTAAAGAACCCACCTGCCAATGCAGGAGACATAAGAGATGCAAGTTCAGTCCCTGGGTCAGGAAGATCCCCTGGAAAAGGAAATGGCAACACTCCAGTATTCTTGCCCATGAACAGAGGAGCCTGGTGTGCTACACTCCAAGGGGTTGCAGAAAGTCAGACATAACTGAAGCAACTTAGCATGCACAGATATTACCTAAGCCTTTCTGAAAGGCAAATCTGATTTTGTTTTTCCATTGTTTTCTTTGACCTTAAACCCTTACTCTGGTTGTCCTGATGTACTGGCAGTTCTATCGATATTTCAGGATGTTTCATGCCTCAGGGCCTTTGAACAGATTCTTCTTTATCCTTAGAATGCCTTTCTCCCTCTTGTTTGCCTGTCAAACCACCTACTCCTTGTGCCAGCTCCTCCACCAAGCTTCTCCTGACACCCCCATGTTAGATTGACCTTTCTCTCTTTTGTATCCCCCTGCAGAGTCTCACATTCATCTCAGTAATCATAGTATAATCATGGTACAAGTTCCCTTTTATTGAGGGCCTTCTGTTTGCCAGCTACGTGTAAGTGCTTTTGCTGTTGTCGGTGGGTGCTCACTACTGATGGGGACACTCAAGGTGCATGTTTGAGGTCACACGCCTTGAAAGAGGACTGGAGCAGTTCCGCCAGTGTGACTGGAGCACACGCATTACCCACCCTTGACCTAGAACCACCCATCTTCGCTGCCTCCCATTATAAGTAGCCACCATGCTGATAAGCCTGGGTGTGTGGTTTCAGTTTTCTCCTCTCTGGATGGTGAGGCCCTGGAGGGTGGCGACACTCTTATTAAGTCACCTGATGTTGTGGCGCTTAGCATAGGGCCAGCACGTGGCAGGGACGTGAATTGTCTCTTGTGGTCTACCCAGGGCTTAACGAGAGCCTCGGTGCTTTTTTAGGGAAAGAGTTCTAGGCTGAAGGTGTTGTAAGGTCAAGGAGGTTGGGGCCCTGAAGGCCAACTTTGCCCAGGATCAGCCACGCACTACAGTGTTCTTCATGTTTGTCTCCAGAGGACAAGGTATGAACAACTGTTCTGTATTTCATGTTCAGTAAGGCTTCCTGAGAGAGCCCTGTTTTTCACATGGAACTACCAAGTCATTTGGGCTTCTGCAGTGACTCAGCAATAGAGAATCTTCCTGCAATGAAGGAGACGCAGGGGTTGCGGGTTTGATCCCCGGATGGGGAAGATCCCCTGGAGGAGGGCATGGCAGCCCACTCCAGTATTCTTTCCTGGAAAATCCCATGGACAGAGGACCCTGGCGGGCCTCTGGGGTCCATGGGGTCACAAAGAGTTGGACATGACTGAGCGAATGAGCATGCATGCACAAATTCATTTGGCCAAGAGTTTCTGCTTGTTTGAACTCTTCAGAAAGAACTCCCCACTGAAGCACTCCACAGTTAGAAATGGGCTTTCCTTTTACAAATATGTGCGTGCAAGTTCTCATGCCTGCTCTTCATTTGATTTCTTTTCACTTCTGTAATCTCTCCTGTCTTGAAAAGGGACTTTTTTAGACATACGTGTAATACAATGATAAGAATGATACACCCGAGAAAAAAGACTGAAAGGGAACCAGGGCCAAGTCAAGGGTATAAAGTGAGGTCACAGATGCATACCAATGAGGTCCTGTGGATTTTGAAAGATGAGCCACAAACGTGTGTCTCAGCCTCTGCGCAGCAGCTGGAGGGGGAGGGGGTTGCAGCAGGTCCCAGCTTGGCTTCCACTGTTCCCCTGTGGGATGCAGAGATACCAGGAACATGAGTTGGGTTTTCCAGGAAACTGTTTGCATGAGGAACCGGTCGTCTCCCAGGCAGAGTGATGCTTCTCTCAGAGGAGAGGGTCATTGTGAGTCTGAGATGATGTCACTCGGGCTTCCCTGATGGCTCAGATGGCAAAGCGTCTGCCTGCAATACAGGAGACCCTGGCCCGGGAAGACCCCCTGGAGAAGGACATGGCAACCCACTCCAGTACTCTTGCTTGGAAAATTCCATGGATGGAGGAGCCTGGTGGGCTTCAGTCCATGGGGTTGCAAAGAGTCAGACACGACTGAGCGACTTCACTTTCTTTTCTTTGATGTCACGCAGTCTGTCCCTCACCTGCCTATAGCCCTGCCTGTAGGCTTGCGCGAACAACGACAGAAGCCCCTCGCTGTCCCGTGTACCTCCCGTTCTGAGAGCAGGGGGGCGCCGGGCCAGCTCCTCGCGGTGATGACCCGGCGACGTGGCGGCGGCTCCAGTGACGCGGCGGCGGCGGCGGCAGAGGCGGTGAGCCCGGTGCTGGCAGTGTTGGTGGCACTTGCGTGGGGGCGGTGGCACCAGCACTGGCGGTGGCGGTGGCATCAGCACGCGCGGCGCCTGTACCAGCAGGAGGCGGCACCACACCTCCCAAGTGCACGCAGCAGCATCGCCGCGGCCGCGGGGGCCGGTCAGCTTCAGCCAAGGGGCGGGGCGTGGCTGGCCGCGGCCCAGAGTGGCTCTGCCTCCCGTGGTGAGGGCCCTGCAGCGGCTCCATGGGAGACAGAAGCCTGGGAGAGAGCGAGGAGGCCCATCCAAGGAGGTATTTGAGGCTCCCCTGGAGGAAGACCTAGGGGCTTCCCCAGGTGACTCTGATGATAAAGTGTCTGCCTGCAATGCGGGAGACCTGGGTTCGATTCCTGGTTTGGGAAGATCCCCTGGAGAAGGAAATGGCTACCCACTCCAGTACTCTTGCCTGGAAAACTCCATAGACGGAGAAGCCTGGTAGGCTATATAGTCCATGGGGTCACAAAGAATCAGACACAACTGAGCGACTTCAGTTCAGTTCAGTTGGAGGAAGACTCCTCCAGTGGCAGGTGGGAATTGGAGCCAAAGAAATGCTGCTAAATGACCCCATTTTTAGCCTTAGAATAGGGCGATCCAGATAGAGATGAGTGATGTTAAGATACAGAATATTTGTGAGATAAGAACAAAGCACTTGGTTAAGAAAAGCTCAGTTCTTCCTCAGGTGGAAGCTGAGCCCTCATTCATTCATTCATCCAGTGACTCACTCAGCAGGCATCAGTGGAACCTTTGCTGGAGTCTGGACTCAGGTTCCAGGGGATCTGAATGGGCTTTGCCATGTGCTGTTCTGTGATCTTGAGAAGGTTACATGATTCTCTACACCCCAGTTTCTCCATCTGTGACATGAACTATGAATGATACTACATATTTGCTTCAGTGGGTTTGTAGAGAATCAGATGCACATGAAATTTTTAGCAGAGTGCCCGACACCCATTAAGCATCCAATAAGCATGAGCTATGTGAGAGGCTGTGAGATGTTCATCGTCCCTCATTAACTAAAGCAGTATTTGTCCATGTGAAATGCTGCATTACCACCATCTAGAAGGATGCACTGTTATCTGTGGCTGCTGCTTGATAGAGAGTTTATGGGTGATTGAACTGACAAATTACTTCTGTTATCTGCCTTTCCCTGGTAGCTTTTTTCCGTGGTAGCTTAGTGACTTCCCTGGTGGCTCAGATGGTAAAGTGTCTGCCTGCAGTGCGGGAGACCTGGGTTCAATCTAGGTTGGGAAGATCCCCAGGAGAAGGAAATGGCAACCCACTCCAGTACTCTTGCCTGGAAAATCCCATGGACAGAGAAGCCTAGTAGGCTACAGTCCATGGGGTTACAAAGAGTCGGACACAACTGGGCGACTTCACTTTCTTTCCGGTAGCTTAGCTGGTAAAGAATCTTCCTGCAAAGCAGGAGACCCTGGTTTGATTCCTGGAATGGAAAGATCCCCTGGAGGAGGGCATGGCAACCCACTCCAGTATTCTTGCCTGGAGAATCCTCATGGACAGAGAAGCCTGGTGGGCTGCAGTCCATAGGATCACAAAGAGTTGGACACGACTGAGTGACTAAGCATGCACATATCTGCCTTTCAGGACCTTTCTGGAGCACATGAACTATGTATGAGATTTCCAACAGCAGGGAAGGAGATCCCAGCTAACCATCTCTTTGGAGCGTTACTCTGTTCCCTGACGCCTCTCCCCCACGTGCTTGCCTAGTTCCCATGAAGGGAGGTGCAGAGGTGCTTAGGGCAACTTATCCAGTCTGCTGGCAACTCTGACTTTCAGAAGGTTCTCCCTCTCTCTCCACTCTCCCTTGACTGCAGCGTCTTCTGTTTTACCCCCAGTGTCTTCAGCTTCTCTTCCTGGAATGTGGTTTTACAGTCTTTTGTCATTCTGAGATCCAGTTTGTTGATATGCCCCCCACTTTAATAATGATATTATTGAGCTACGACTCACATACCACACAATTCACGCATTTAAAGTGTACAGTTCAATGATTTTTAGTGTATCATGGAATTGTACAGCCATCACCAGATCAATTTTAGACTCAACTCTCTCAACTCAGACTCTCAGACTGTCTGTTTGTAGTCTCTGATAGTTATATTTCTTGTTCGTTTGTTCATTTAATAAACACATATTAAGCATTAATCTATGCCAGGCACAGTGATAGATTCTGGGGAGATGAAGGTGATTGGAAGTCTAGATGCTCCCTTCATAGAGCTGGTAATTCAGTGAGTTCTTCAGATTGTAACCCTGTAGTTAAATAAACATGTGATGAGCAGGTGTGCACAGCAAAGATGATTGGGGGAGGAGAGTTGGGGGAATGTCCCTTGGAGGTGACAGTTAAGCTGAGACTTGTAAACGTGTAGGAGATATTGGGGGTGGGAAGGCAGTGAACAGTCCAGAAGGAGGAGCAGAGTCTGCTTGGAGACCACACCGAGCACCTAATTCCCTTTCCATGTTGAGCCCTTAAATATTTGACTGTAGCATCTTCTGTTTTATCCCCAGTGTCTTCAGCTTTTCTTCCTGGAATGTGATTTTTAAGCCTTTGTCATTCTGAGATCCAGTTTGTTGATATGCCCCCTGCTTTAATAGAAATTTTATTGAGCTACAATTCACATACCGTACAATTCTGTCATTTAAAGGGTACAGTTCAATGATTTTTAATGTGTCATGGAATTGTACAGCCATCACCAGATCAATTTTAAAACGTTTTTATTATCCCAAAAGGAATCTCCTTTTCCCATAGCAGTCATTCCTCCATTCCCCCTCCCCAAACCCCCACGATGGGAAACACTAACTGTTTTCTGATGCTAAGAGTTGCCTATTCTGGATACTTCATATAAATGCAATCATACAGAATGTGGCATCTTGTAGCTGTCGTTTTTTTTTTTTTCATTTAGTGCAGTGTTTTTAAGGTTCATCCACATTATAGCATATGCCAGTACTTGACTACATTTTGTTGCTCAGTAGTATTGCATTGTATGGAGAAGCCACAGTTTGCTTATTCATTAGTCAGTTGATGGACATTTGAGTTGTTTCCACTTATTGGTTGTTGTGAATAATGCTGACGTGAACATTTACATACATGTTTTTGTGGAGATGCATTTTTTACTTTCTTTGAGTATATACCTCAGAGTGGAATTTCTGGGTCATGGTAACTCTGTGTTTAACTTTTTGAGATACTGCCAGATTGTTTCCCAAAGCCACTGCACCATTTTATATCTCAATCAGCAGTGTATGAGGGTTCTTATTCCTCCACAACCTGGCCAACAGCCGTTAATCTGTCTTTTTGATTATAGTCTTTCTCCCGTGTGTAAAGTGATATTTCATTGTGTTTTGATTTGCTTTTCATGGATGCTTAATGATAGCATCTTCTCATTTGCTAATTGGTCATTTATAAAATTTCTTTGGAAAAACGCCTATTCTTATCCTCTGCCCATTTTAGCAGAGGGTTATCTTTTTATTATTTATTTGTAAGTGCTCTTTATATATTGTAGAAACAACTTCCTTACACCTGGCTCAGTAGTCTTGCATTCAATCCACTGGTCAGCCTCCCCTGAACTTATCAACTGAATTTATAAATCTTTGATCTGCTGCATTTTTGTACAGTCTAATAATCCCTTCAAAGAAGGGAACAGTTTTATCTGACAGAGCTTTCCCTCTAGGAGTCCACTGTGGGTCCTAGTGATCTTGGCTTTCTACATGTTCATAGACCATACGTCTCCTTTAACGGCTAATCCTGAATCTTTTCTCCCAAACTCACAAGCCAGTTATTCTTTTATTGTAAAAGAATTAACTTCAGATGAAGAAATAGAGAATCACAGAGAGTAAAGTCATACTTAAGTCTGGTAAGTGTGGAGGGAAGACTAGAACTCAAGGCATATGATAACTTATCCTGAGCCCCCTCCGCTTATGATGGAGAAAGTTCATGTGTGGATGGTGGTGGGAGCCAGTGTGAATGTGGACAGAAACTCAGGAGCTCCACATCCTTGGTAAACTTAGGTGGACAGCTTCCTGTACCCACAGTGAAATACTGCTGCTGTGTGCTAGACATAGTGATGCAGTTGCCTGAGCAAACACCAGTGGATGGGAAGAACATGAATAGGGATCTTTTAACCCACATCTGTGGTTTCTTGTTATTTTATTTAATTCAGGTTCCTCTTTGAGCTGAATTATCTGGATTTCACTAATTCGATAAGCCTTTACTCACATTTTTTTTTCCAGGCCCCAGAAAACTAGGGGCTTCCCTGGTGGCTCAGATGGTAAAGAATCTGCCTGCAATGCGGGAGACCCAGGTTTGATTCCTGGGTCAGGAAGATCCCCTGGAAAAGGGAATGGCCATGCAGTCCAGTATTCTTGCCTGGAGAATTCCATGGACAGAGGAGACTGGCGGGCTATAGTCCATGGGGTTGCAAAGAGTCGGACATAACGAGGTGACTTACACACACACAGGTAGGCTCTGGAAATCCTGAGATATAACAGACACAGAAAAGGTGGACAGGTCAGTCCAGTGCCATCAAGTCCCACTGTGGGTACTATGGCAGGATGTGACTTGTCATCCTGTCCCCTGAGGTCCTATGTGGGCAAGATGGCAAGTGACACAGATGAACCAATGTGTAACTGCAAAGAAGCCAACAGATATTTATTTAGCATCTGTCCTAGACATGAAAATATAGCAGTGAATAAGACATGGAAATTCCTGTCCTTGTGGAGCTTACATTCTGGTGTGTGTGTGTGTCTGTCTGTTTGTGTGTTTACAAATCTTGACAAATACATCAGATGATAAATGGTACAGAGGGAAAATAAAGATGAATGGGGGGAGGGACTTCCCTGTTGGTCCAGTGGCTAAGACTTCATGCTCCCAATGCAGGGGGCCTGGATTGGGTCCCTGGTCAGAGAACTTGATCCCACATGCTGAAACTAAGAGTTTTCATGGCACCACTAAAAGACCCTGCCTGCCACAATGAAGACCAGAGATCCCGTGTGCCACAACTAAGACCTAGCTCAGCCAAATAAATAAATAAAAATTTTAAATAAATTAAAAAAAATTTAAAAAGCTGAATGGAAGATAGGGAATGATGGGGTTCAAGGTGAAAATAGGGAGTCCATGGAGGCCTCACAGAGAAGGGGACACTTGCAGCAACCTGAGGAGGGTGGGTGATCAAGCCATGTGGATATCTGAGGGAGGTGCATCCTGGGTGGATGGAACAGCTAGTGCAACGGTCCTGAGGTAGGTGTTGCCTTGAGTGTTAGAGGTCCAGCAGGGAGGTGAGGCCTCCTCATAGCTAGGAGGTGAGGCCAGGGAGGGCCTCGCAGGGCACGGTCTGGGATGCCAACTTGACCTCTGAGACAGGAAGTAAGGGTTTTGAGTGGTAGAATGGCATGATCTAACTTACGTTTTTAAAGGATCCCAATGGTTGTGCTGAGAAGAGACTTTGATGGGGAGTAGGCTAGGCAGTGAGACCAGTTAGGAAGCCGTCTCGAGGTATAGATGGGAGACGGTGCTGGTTTGGGTCAGTACAACAGGGTGGAGGTGGTGAGAAGTGGGAAATGTAGGATCTGGGGATTCTGGCAACCGGATGTAGGATGTGAAAGAGATGAGTAAAAAAGATACCAGCATTTTTGATTCAATCAATTGGAAAGATGAAGTTAGCAGTTACTGAGGTCCAGATGACTGGAGGAAGGGGAGGGGGCCTGTTTGTCAGAGTTACCTATTGCACGTGCAAGTGGAGGGCGGGGGCCTTGGGCTAGAAATATCAAGGTGGGAGCTTTCACACATTGATGGGGGTTAAAGCCGAGAAAATAGAAGAGGGAATTCCCTGGCGGTCCAGTGCTTAGGACTTTTCGCTTCCACTGCAAGGGATATGGGTTTGATCCTTGGTCAGGGAGCTAAGATCTCACAGGCTGCGTGGCACGGCTGAAAAAAACAAGATGGAAGACACTTCCTCAAAGAAGGAGTGTTGATGGAAAAGACATGTCTGCCGATTAAAGCCTTGGGTACTCCCACATTTGGAGCTTGTGGAGAAGAGAAAGAAGAAATGGAAAAGTCGGAGATGCTGTGTGAGTGAAGGAGAGGAAAAGCTTGGGCCCTGGAAGCTGAATGATGAAGGCCTCCTAGGAGGAGGAGAGGCCGCCATGGCAAGTGGTGCTGATGGCCATGACTGATGAGCACTGAGAACTGACGTGTACTCGTGGTCTTCGTGGCCATGGCAGTGATGGAGACGATGGGCAGGGTGAGATGCAGGCTGCATCCCTCCCCAGGTGATCCCAGCGACTGTCCTCTGGGCTCGTCTCAGCTCCACCCTGGTCCTCCCGTCTCTATTGTGGTCCCTAAAATGGCAAAACGAGTTTCTTCTTCTTTGATATTCCTGTGTCGACAATGGTCTTCCTAAGATGTTTGTCAAAATTCAGAAACGGTATTGATTTTCCTCAGTTTTCTGCATTTTGCTAACTTGGACATACTTGATTAATTTTAATATGACTGATCCAGTTCAACCTATTTCTTCCACTTAAACACATATTCATCATTCCTAAACATGTTTGATCACATACAAATTCCCTTAGGAGGTACATTTCCTACACATATATTATTTAAGATAATGATGTCCCCCATGTTGTCACTGTTCTCTGGATCACCCTTCCCATCGTAGGTCCCACGTGATGGGAATTGGTTCTGTGCTGTGTGCTGGGGATGGGAGATGGGTATGTCCAGGAGGAAGTGGAGCCATGTACATAGGAAGAGGTCAGAGGGTCCCTGGTGGATGAAAGACATTTGCGGGTGGTGGTAGTCACTCAGTCGTGTCTGACTCTTTGTGAGCCCGTGGATTGTAGCCTGTCAGGCTCCTCAGTCCATGGGATTCTCCAGGCAGAGATACTGGAGTGGGTTCCCAGTGCCTTCTCCAGGGGATCTTCCCAACCCAGGGATCAGACCTGGGTCTCTGGCTTTGCAGACAGATTCTTTACCATCTGGAGCTGGGAAGCGCAAGTGAAATTGGAGCCAGTAAATAGCCACTGTTGGCAGCGTAGAGACTCAGGATGCAGGGTCTGGGCTGCCCAAATTGCAGCTGTTAAGAAGAGGAAAAATCAGGGGTCCCTGAGTTGGGCGGGTGGTAGGGGCGGTCCTTTATGTGACTCTGTTCCAGAAAGCTGTGAGCACTGGAGAGGCCCAGAGAGACAGGAAGGGAGCACCCCCGGGCGCTGAGGACTGCAAAGGGTTAACAGACCAGGGCAGGGTGCAGACCCCGGAGTGCCGGCAGGTGTGACTCTCCTCCTGGGAAGTGCTCTGGGATGTGGTGGAATAATCTTTCCACCATTCGGCATCCATTATTTTTCTTTGTTTTTAATTTCTATCAAGAGAAATTTGATTTTCACATTCCCTCCATGAACATGATTTACAGACCACATACCGCCAGGTTCCCTGCTCTGACATTTCCCATCTCTGACAGGTGCTGTTTCCCTCTGGAACATCAGGCCTTTCTGTGTTCTGGGGCAGGCTGCAGCATCCCCTTGGAGGGGGTCAGCGTTGGGAGATGTGTCTGTGTCCCTCTCCCTGACGTCACTGCGGTTACGGTTGGTGTCGAGCAGCTGAGCAGGGTAAAGATTGAGTGGATGAGCTGGGCTTCCCCTGAGGGGTGGGCCTGCCTCAACCCAGACCCTCGTCTATTTCTCAGTCCTCAAGGGGCCAGGAGGGACAGCAAGGCTCATAGATTCCCAACCAGGATGGGGCTCATCTGCCAGGGCAAGGAGTTGAGACTTTATTCCATAGATCAGGGAGAACCACCCAAGCTCTTAAGAAGACAGATGTGATTGGGTTTGTTTATGTTTAGAGAAACCCATGGCAGTGCTTGGGGCTTGCCTGGGGGCTAAGTCAGTAAAGAATCCACCTGCAATGCCAGAGACCTGGGTTTGATCCCTGAGTTGGGAAGACCCCCTGGAGAAGGAAATGGCAACCCACTCCAGTATTCTTGCCTGGGAAATCCCACGGACAGAGGAGCCTGGTGGGCTACAGTCCGTAGGGTTGCAAGAGTTGGATCTGACTTAGTGACTAAACCATCACCACCACCATGGCAGCATGTGGTGAGGCAGGGAGGCCAGATGGAGCTGATGCAGTAGCTCAGGTGAGAGGCGGTGAGAACCAGGCCCAGGGCAGGGACACTGGGCGGGAAGAGGAAGCTGGAGATGAGAAGGTCATTGTGGAGGTTGGACAACAGGAATCGGTGCCTGATTGGATGTGCTGTGAAAGTCGGGATGACTTTCAGGTGTCTGACCTGGGCGATGAAATTGATGCCACTGCTTTCAACTCCCCCAGGGAAAACGGTGAGACGATCTTGCACCATCTTCATATTCTGCAGATTATCACGAATGACTCACACTTTTGAGGCAGGAGTTTTTTTGCGGGGAGGAGGTGCAGAGGGAGGGGAAAACGAGCCTGAAATATTCACGCACTGGTTTCGACTCTTCCCCTCTCTTCATTCTGTTGGCAGCCTGACATTGTTAGTGTGGAGCCCAGAGAAATCTTAAACAGAGAATTGTTACGTGTAGATACGAGGATGCCATATCCCCCACTGGATTTCCTCTGCTGGAGCCATGGAAGCAGTGAATAGAAGACCAGCTTGTCCCTGAACTTGACGGCGTCAGGAGCGGCTGGGCTCAGATCACCGCAGATGACTGTGTGGGGGTTACCACTCAGCATACTAAGCCAGCACCTTCTTTCCTGTTGTCTGTGTAACTCCCATTGTTTTAACCGAGCCGACTTCGTAGCCAGGGCTTCATTCACTATAGACAAAGCCTCCGTTAGAAAAAATTAGATCTCTGAAGCTTTTAGAGAGCTGGGGGAAATCACAAGCCATTAGCAATGGAAGTTTCAATTCCAGATCCCTAGGCAGTAATGACAGATGGCAGTTCTCCCTTGTTAATTCTTAAAAAAAATATATTAAATATGAAATAAACAGACCTAGGTGGTGGGGGCAGGGAATGGCTTCCAGTAATTATTTATTCCTGCCTGACTCTGGAATGCAGCTTAGAGTTAGCAATACAGATGATTCTGGCAAACTATAGCTTTCATTTTCAATGTTCAACAGTACAGTTGAGATATACATACATTTATATGTATCTAGAATACTGGAGTGGATTGTCATTTCCTTCTATATATACATATGGAGGAGAAATATTAAATATGTATGCCATATATATGTATGTTGTTTGTTGTTTAGTCACTAAGTCATGTCCAACTCTTTGCACCCATGGATTATAGCCCACCAGGCTTCTTCTTCCTTGATTTCCCAGGCAAGAATACTGGAGTGGGTTGTCATTTCCTTCTCCGATATATTTACATGGAGGAGTGGTATTAGACGTGGGTGCCATGACTTGAATGGCTGAAATAGTATTTCAATTCTGCTTTCTTCAGGTGACTGGATTTTTTTCCCCCTCACTGACCCATTTGAGAATTGTTTTAAAGCAGCCCATTAGAAAAAATAAAAAACCAAAAACTCAGTCACAGTAAAGAAACTGAGCAAATGGGTAGTTGGAAGTATTTTGTAAGCTACAGCATCAGCGGGAGTCTTTTAAGCCATGTACCAAAAATTCTGTTGAAGACTTGAGGCAACCTTAAGCTGGGTATTTCTCATTAAAAAGACTTATCACCAGGAAAGTAAGGGAGACCCTCCACTTAATGTTTCTGTGAGCAGCAGATTTTCCTGAAGACCTTGGCCACACAGGCCATTTGAATCAGGTATCAGAGTTTTCTCATGCAAGCAAGATGTTACCTTTTATGCTTCTGATTACTCCAGGTAAATCAGCTGTGCACTCCTGAGTCAGGAGGCTGGCAGAAAAACTTCCTCTGTTTGCTCCTTCAGGGAAATGATTTGAGCGCTACTGAAATCTCTAGGCCTCTGAGAAAAGGTCAAGAGGGCGTGGATCAAACTGTAATTTGGAGCATTGTTTGGCCTGGCATGTGGCCAACATTCCCTACTTCGAGAGCGGGGATGCCTGAGATGGGCCAGGCACCTCCTGTGTCTGGAGATGCCAGCTAAACAGGGAGAACAATGGCTTCGGGGATTTTACAGTCAGTCTTACAGTGAGCTCTTCCTCTGTTGGGCACCCGAAGATACAGAGGTTTCAGAAAAGATGCTTGGGGCCGGAAGGGGCTTCAGGGATCATCTAGGCAAGTTAAACCAATGGAGTTAAGTATGAGGACCATGCAGTCAGATGGCAGTCAAGTTTTGGACATGCCACCCACTGCCTCTGTCACCAGCATGTAAGTTACTGAACTTCTCTAAACCCCTGTTTCCTCCTTCCTAAAATGAAGAAACAATATCCACCCAAGAGGATAAGTAAGAGGCTTGATCGAGATGATAAACCTAAGGAGCCCAGCACAGTGCCTGGCACACGGTAAATACTTGATAAATATTTGTTAATATAAATTGCCCAGCTCCTTCATTGTGGAGAGTGTAGAAATGAAGAGCTGGAGCAAAAATGAGAATCCTATGGGGTTAACTTTGTCAGATGCATGCACCGCTTAGGAATGCAGTCCTTCCAACCACAAAAAAGCTTTCTGGTTTTGAGCATCGTCCACAGGAGATGGTGAGCAGCAGGCAGAACAATTGAAGTTAGAATTCATCACTGCAAGCTTTAGGGCTATGTCCAAAGGGAGCTGTCCAAAGGAAAATGGCAGATTCTGACCATGCCTTTATTATTTTGGACAACTGACTCAGCTTGTGTAAAGCTGATCTTCCAGTCCCCTCCTAGGGTTTTTGTTTGATGGCATGTTTGTTTTATTTTTGTATTTTGTATCTGAAGCGGAGGAAATCCCTTACTCTGGCCAGATTTACAGGTGACCCAGAGTTGGCTGAGGATGGCTAATTCATTGGCTACTGGGTTCACAAGGGTCCCAAAAGTCTGAAAAGAGTTGAAACTACTGGGACTTACCTGGTGGTCCAAAGGCTAAGACTTTGCACTCCTAATGCAGGGGGGCCTGGATTTGAATCCTGGTCAGGGAACTAGATCCCACATGTGGCAACTGAAGATCCTGAAAATCAAAGATCTTACATGCCAAAATCAAGACCCGATGCAGCCAAGTAAATAAATAGTGTTTTGTTTTCTTTTTAAAGTTGATACTGCTAATAATTAAAACAGAATAGGGAAACATTTAAAGACCTGTGTCGCTGCTGCTGTTTAGTCGCTTGGTCATATCTGACTCTTGAGGCCCTGTAGACTGTAGCCCATCAGGCTTCTCTGTCTGTGGGATTTCTCAGGTAAGAATACTGGAGTGGGTTACCATTTCCTTCTTCAGGGGATCTTCCTGACCCGGGGATCGAACCTTCGTCTCTTTCATTGACAGGTAGATTTCTTTACTACTGAGCCACCTGGGAAGCTCCTTAAAGCCTTGTACTTGGGTTCAAAAGCCAGCTGCATAAAGAAACTGCATATTCTCAGGACAAGGGACTATGAAAGGAATTTAGAGTTTTTCATGGTTTATTGAGAAGGCAAGACTATCCCTTACAGGCTTCTTCCCCATCTGATGGGTTTTAGGAAATTAAATCCCAGCTCTGGATGAGGTCGATTTGTTCCCCTCTCTCTATAATGTAGTCTCAAGAAGCAAATATGTAACCCAATCACCTTTTCTCAGTAGAGAACAGGAGAATTAGATTTCAACAGGAAAGCAAAGGTGGCAAAAGTTAGGATACCAATTTGGCAGTGGTCCCCGACATTTTTTGGCACCAGGGACTGGTTTTGTGGAAGACAGTTTTTCCACGGACCTGGGGCATGGGGTGGGATGGTTTTGTGATGATTCAGTACATTACATTTTTGTGTAATTTTTTTCTATTATTATTACATTAGCTCCATCTCAGGTCATCAGGCATTAGATCCCAGAGTCTGGGGACCCCTGGTTTATGGTACTCTCAGCCGTCCCTATCTGGTGGTAGACCAGCTGTCCTTCCCCTACTGACACTAAGCAGTTATTCCAAAGCTTGGTCTGGCCCTTCCATTAGGATACAGCTGGGAGTCATCCGGATGGGTGCAGGGTCTCTGCCAGCAGAGATCTGTACCAGCTAGCAAGCATTTTGAAGCCCATATTAGCCAGAGTTTAGTACAAAATTAAATGGGAAAAAGTTCATCTTTGTTTGCAGGTGCTTATAGACAGGAAGTGTGGCCTTTTACTTGCTGAGCTATGAGGCAAAGATAGGGCGATACTGGGAAGCAGGGCTCCAGGCCAAGTGGACAGAAGGAAGGGTCCCCCAAATCGACTCTCACCAGTGGATAGCTTCCTTCTATCTTGGGAACTCCACTTATCTGTTAGACCTTTTTATGTGTTTCCACATGTCTCTTATCATCTTTTTTGGATTTCCCAACATTTTCCCCTCTGTCCTTCTGTCTGAATATTTTCCACTGACATGTTCAAATCCATGATCTTCTCTTCTGCTGACTCTAATCTACCCTTCAAGTCATCTACTGATTTATTTTTGGGGGGGGACGGGTGCATCATGAGGCAAAGGAGAGCTTTGTTCCCCCACCAGGGATTGAATCCATGCCCCCAGCAGTGGAAGTGCAGAGTCTGAACTGTTGGATTGCTAGGAAATTTTAGTTACTGTCTTTTTCAGTTCTACAATGTCTATTTAATTCTTTTAAAAATAAATTTTAATTTTCTGATGAAATTCTCCATCTTTTTACCTGTTTCCTCCATCTTTTCGCCTGTGTTCTTGAATATATCTAATGTAACCATTGTAAAGTCCTTGTCTGCTAATTCCAGTGCCTAGATTACCTGAGGATCTGCTTCTATTGTTTTGTTTTGTTTTTAAAGATTTTGGTCATTTGCTTCTGTTAATAGACATTTCCAGTAATTTCTAATTGAATAGCAGACATTATATATACAAACGTGAAGACAAAAAACAAAAATGTGAAGACTCTCCAGATGGGCCCCTTTTCTTTGTGGCAAATAAAGTGGAAGCTGGTTGCTATAATCCTGTTAGGGACTTGCTCTGTTTACCTGTTGGTAAATCAGATGCCTTTTAGGAGCCCTACACCTGAGCCCAGGGTATTCACCAGGGCCCCTCCTCTATGGCAGGACCTTCACTTTAATCTTCATTGTCTTGGCATCCCAAGACTCCACTCAGCATCTCAGAGCTTCCTACTTTAGCTTTCCAGCCTCCTCTGTCAGTTTCAGAAGCTGGCAAGGGTCTCCAAGGGGAAAGTGAGAAGTGTGTTGGGTTAACTTATCTGTCCTGCTTCTCCAGAAGAAACCGGGCCCCCACAGATCCCTCCCTTTCTGTCCCTCCATTCTCATAAAGCCAACCGAAGCTCTGCTTGTTTCTCTGCCTCTTTGTAGCATCCACTGTCTGGCCCCTCATCAGCCCCTCTCCTCACTCACCAAGCTGTAGCCAAACCTGGGTTTCTGTTTCTGGAAGAGACCAAACGCTTTCTCACTCCAAGCTTTCTGCATCAGCTGTTGCCTCCTCCTTCTGTTGCCGTGGCCACCTCCTGCTCATTCTTAAAAATTCAGCTCAAATATCACCTCCTCCAGGAAGCCTTCCCTGAACACCTCATCCAGTGTAACTTTTCCTCAGTTAACCTCAGTCTTATCCCCATGTTTGCTTTCCTCACAGCACTAACCACAACCTGTCGTGATCTTCATTGTTTGTTCTTTATAGAAAGTAGACTCCATGGAGGCAGGGCCACATTTGTCTTCTTTATTATGCACCCCTAATCCTTAGAAGTGTTGAATACTTGTTAAACGAGTAAGTGAATGACTTTGACTGTATTATCATGGGTCTCAGTTTTAAAATCTGTTAAATAGGGAGCCACTGTAGAGGACATTTGATTAGTGTAGTGGTTCTCAAACTTGAGCATGTCTCAGGATAATCTGGAAAGCTTATAGAAACAGAGAACTAGCCTCACACCCAGAATCTCAGGAGCTATGAAGAATTTTGCATTACTAATATAAAGTTGATGTTACTGGCCAGGGGACCCCACTTTGAGAACCAGCTCCCTGAGGTATCTATCTTTAACTTTATCAAATTGAAATAATGAATGTAAGAGTCCTGTACTTATCTCCTCCATGGCTCACAGCCTTGTCATGGTGAAGGGGCGTGAGGAACTCAATGAAGCTATGAGCCATGCCATGCAGGGCCACCCAAGATGGGCGGGTCATGGTGGAAAGGTCTTATAAAATGCGGTCCACTGGAAAAGGGAATGGCAAACCACTCCAGTATTCTTGCCGTGAGAACCCCTTGAACCGTATAAAAAGGCAAAAAGATATGACACTAGAAGATGAGCCCCTCAGGTTGGAAGGTGTCCAATATGCTACTGGGGAAGAGCAGAGAAATAGCTCCAGAAGGAATGAAGAGGCTGAGCCGAGCGGAAACAATGCTCAGTTGTGGATGTGTCTGGTGGTGAAAGGAAGGTCTGATGCTGTGAAGAAATATATTGCCTGGAAACCTGGAATGTTGAGTCCATGAATCAAGGTAAATTAGATGTGGTCAAAAGGAGATGGCAAGATTGAACATCGACATTTAAGGAATCAGTGAACTAAAATGGACTGGAATGGGTGAATTTAGTTTAGATGATCATTATATCTATTACTGTGAGCAAGAATCCCTTAGAAGAAATGGAGTAGCCCTCATACTCAACAGGAGTTCAAAATACAGTACTTGGATGCAGTCTCAAAAATGACAGAATGGTCTCTGTTCATTTCCAAGGAAAACCATTAAATGTCACAGTAATCCAAGTCTATGCCCCAACCACTAATGCCAGAGAAGCTGAAGTTGAATGGTTCTATGAAGACCTACAAGACCTTCTAGAACTAACACCAAAAAAGATGTCTTTTTCATCATAGGGGATTGGAATGCAAAAGTAGGAAGCCAAGAGATGCCTGGAGTAACAGTCAAGTTTGGCCTTGGAGTACAAAATGAAGCAGGGCAAAGACTAACAGGGTTTTGTCAAGAGAATATATTGGTCGTAACAAACACCCTTTCCAACAACACGAGAGCAGCTGGGCACGTGGACATCACCAGATGGTCAATACCAAAATCATACTAATTGTATTCTTTGCAGCCAAAGATGGAGAAGCTCTAGACATTCAGCAAAACCAAGACTGGGAGGTGACTGTGGCTCAGACCATGAGCTCCTTATTGCAAAATTCAGGCTTAAATTGAAGAAAGTAGGCAAAATCAATAGGCCTTTCAGGTATGACTTAAATGCCTTATGATTATACAGTGGAGGTGACGAATGGATTCAAGAGATTAGATCTAGTAGGGTGCCTGAAGAACTGTGACGGTCTGGAGAAATTTTGTATTACTCATGTAATGTTGATGTTGCTGGTCAGGAGGCCCCACTTTGAGAGCCACTGGATTTGATTCTTCTGCCTCAGGTCCCCTGAGGCACTCATTGTTAATTTTTATCAAATTGAAATAATGAATGTAAGAGTGTTGTACTTATAAAAAGTGTTGTACTTATAAAAACACTATGTATAAATGCAAGAGACGTTTTGAAACATTACTTTCAGACATAAAAGGGGAGGGGAGGCAATAGAAGGATAAAAAACAAAAACAAACCCTTTCTCAATCAGGAAGGGTTAACACCTACTGATAGTGTTTATACTGTTTATAATGGCAAAAGGTCAGGTACACGGAGGTGCAGGCAGACCAGGGCGAGGGCCTGAGTGGGTTGCTGGGAACAATGCTTGACGTGCAGCAGGTGTTTTAGCCAAGAGATTTCAAGAGTGCTTCCCACGAGCTCAGCATTTAATCCTCACCTTAGAGAGTAAACCGAGAGATTCACAATTAATGAGGGAAGTGAGAGTCCAAACCAGGGGGAAAACAAAACAAAAGAAGCCCATTGTGATACTAGAAGAAACAGCTCATGACCATGACATGCAGATTTGTTGTTGGTATCGTAACCGTCATGAATTAAGTTTATCTCTGTGAGCCTCACGGGCAGAGTGGCAGAGTCACACCCACCACCCCTGTGTCATAAAGGAATGGTAATCATCCACTGACCTGTATAACTGTACTGCTAAGGATGTAGAAGTATCACTGCTTCCACAGACCATATTAAACAAGGTCTTGGTAGCACACAGGGCATGCTCACCTTGATTAACTTGAAGGCATTTTGATAAAGGGACTGTTTGCAAAGGTAGGAGCAGAGTTTTAGGGTTTCCTGGGTGGCTCAGCGGGTAAAGAATCGACCTGCAATGCAGGAGACCTGGGTTCGATCCCTGGGTCAGGAAGACCCCCTGGAGGAGGAAATGGCAACCCACTCCAGTGTTCTTGCCTAAGGGATCCCATGGACAGAGGAGCCTGGGGGGCTACAGTCCACAGGATCGCAAAGAGTCAGACATGACGGAAGCAGCTGAGCACACATGCATGCAAGGCTAGTAGCAGCCAGGCTTAGACAGGCCTCCACCTGCAGGGTGAGGATGGAGCCAGTCCTGGGACCCAGAGTCCCTTGGGGAGGGCTGCTCTGAGAGGAGCTGTGACCAGCGAGTTGAGGGCACTGCCAGCTCATGAGGTGTGTGCAGGGCTGCAGGACCCCCGGAGGCTCCAGGAGGAATCCTTCCTTGCCTGTTTGGCTTCCTGTGGCTCCAGATGTTCCTTGGTTTATGTCTGCATCACTTCAATCCCTATCTCCGTCTTCGTATCGTCTTTCCTTGTGTGTCTCCTGTATGTGTCTCTTGTAAAGACACTTGTCATTGGATTAGGCGTGCTGCAGTCCAAAGGGTTGCAAAAAATCAGACTGAACAACAAAATCATCGGATGAGGACTCACCCAGTTAATGGAGGATGGTCTCATCTCACAATCTGTAACTTCATCTGCAAAGACACTTTTATCGGAATATGGTAACATTCACAGGTTCCAGGGATTTGATGTATATGTATCTGTGTGTGTGTGTGTGTGTGTGTGGGCAGATCACCGTTCAACCCACCATACCAACCTTGACTTCTGTTACCCAGTGGTCAGTTTGGAACTGAACCATCTCTCCTGAAGGCCACCCTTAAGCTCTGTGAGCTCCTTTGCATATCTGCTCTAACTAGATAATGATCCTTAAGTGGGGGGTGGTGGGGAGGGTGCACAGTCTTACCTTGTTTCAGAGAGTGACTAACATTATGGCCTTGCACAGATCATGTCCATTCATCCCTTAGCATCCATGGGGGAGTTGGTTCCAAGATCCCCCTCCTAAGGATACCAACCTTTGCAGACGCTCAAGCCCCTTATCTAATATGGTGTAGTAAGTACATGCTCATGTACACTTTAAATCATCTCTAGATTACTTATAATGCCTGATACAATGTAAATGCTATGTAAATAGTTGTAAATACAATGCAAATGCTATGTAAGTAGTTGCTATTGTGCGGCAAATTCAAATTTTGCTTTTTGGAGCTTTCTGAAATTTTTTTTCTAAATATTTTCCATATTGCGAAAATATGGTTGGTTGACTCTGCAGATGTGGAACTCATGGATACCGAGGGCTGTCTGGATCTTCTGAGAGCCTGTTCTACAAGAAGCAGTGAGATTAAGTGATGCCTAAAATAGTTTATTTGGCTCAGTGGTAGAGAATCTGCCGGCCAATGCAGGAGACGCAGGTTCGATCCCTGGAGGAGGAAATGGCAACTCACTCCAGTATTCTTGCCTGAAAAGTCCCATGGACAGAGAAGCCTTGCAGGCTACAGTCCATGGGGCCCCTGGAGTAGGAAATGGCAACTCACCCCAATATTCTTGCCTGGAAAGTCCCATGGACAGAGAAGCCTGGCAGGCTACAGTCCATGGGGTCATAAAAGAGTTGGACACCACTTAGCGACTAAACAACAGCAACGGAATAATTTCTACCTCTAGAATCCCATGATGCTGCAGCTAATGCCAGGGTGAGGTGGGTATCTCTCTGGTAACCCTGTGACATGCAGGAGGTATCTCCCTCCTGCCCATGACATGCTTACTGGCACCTGGGCATCAAGCTCAGAGCCACAGACATCCACAAGCTCTCTAGGTCACCACAGTCCATCAGTTAATGACAAAGTAGAGGCCCGAGGCTGAGGACCTGCGTCTGTCCTGCAGGACTGAAGGCCCACAGCCAGGGTGCCCTCCCTGCTGGTCCACCGTGGCCTTTAAGCTCAGGCATCTTTAATAACTCAGCTCAGATTTCCAGCCAAGCCATTCTTGAGTCTTTTCATGCGGCAAAGTGTAACAGTGACTCCATGACACCTTTTCTAATTGTGTTTTAATTGAAAAGACTTGATTTGATTATAGAAGCCTACACCATAGTTGAAGGGCTTGTTAAAACATGTATTAAATCTGAAAGATTGCAATGTTTCACTGTGTAATTATGTAAACAGTCACGTAAAAGGAGCCCTTTACAGTCAGCAGGAATGCTTTTTCAATCGCACACTGGCAAAACTGGCACCGTTGATCATTGACAGGTGAATTTTTTTTCAAGGACAAACCCAAGTTGGTATCTGCCCCCTGACATCTGCTGGGCCAGCTTTTTCATTTTCTCCCTTTGTGTATGTTTTTCCTTGAAATCCATTATGATTTTAAGTAATATTTCTGTGTCCTCAGGTGTGCGTGGATTCCCCATCACTGTGAAGGAAAATAAAATGCACCCTATCTCTAAAATGTTTAGATTTCTCAGCAGCAAAAAACGATCCAAGCATTAAAAAAAAAAATCCTCACCTATAGTTTTAAAATAGGAATAGAACTACCTTAAAATTCCCTGCAGTTTTAATGAAAGTGTCCATTAAATTTACTGAGGATAAGAGAGTAATTTACCTCCAAACCTACTATCCCTGCCTTCCCAGAAGACCTGCGATGCTCACCTATCTTTTCTGAACTTCAAAAATAAATGAAACATTGATCAGAGCTGTCATTGAAACATTACTTCTTCCTGTCCATCACCTGCTCAGCCCTAGCCTCTTAGAAGGAAACAGGGTCTGCAATCATGATTTCCTCCCAGCCTCAAGAAAATAGAAGCCACAAATGGGCTGGTGAATTATGTACTTCCAGTGATTTTGAAGGGAAGCATTTACTGAGGGAGAAAATTGTTTTAATCTTATAACAACCAAGGAGGAGAGTTTGTAAAAACACAGAACACCTACACACACACTTGATTTGGTTGCATGGGAACACTCGGGAACATTTCTTCCCACAAACATGCCTGATGCCTCAGCGGAGGGGTCTTGCTGGGACCTGGGCAGGAGCAGGCGGGGAGGGGAATGGGGAGCCCTAGGGGGGCGATGAGGGTAGTGAGACCACAGTACAGTCAGCTGGGAATCACAGAGACTCAGGGAGAACAGATCCCATGCAGGATATGGGCTCTCCAGCCCCTTCTGGAAATTCGGGGCATACAGACACCCCTGAGCTTTGGTCTCCCAAGGCTCAACCCTTCAAATCCCAGGATGGAGCAGTCCGGTGCCCCTTCTGCCCCAGGCTGACTTGAGTAACTTCCTGCAAACCCAGCCTCAGTCCTCCTTACCCCTGGGACCTCTGACAGAACTCAACACATGGGTGTTTTATGAGTCTAGCATCCATGATAGCCAAAACCAATGAACAGACAAGCAAAGAAATGGAAATCTTCAGGAAGCCAGTCCTGGGAATGGTTTGGAGGAGAAAAGAAGAGTCATACGTGGTTTAAAAGAAATATGCATGCTTCCCATTTCTGCGGAGAAGAGGAAGGAAAAGAGGGAAGGAGGAGGGAGGGGAAACCAAGCATGGGTGAAGGCTGGTGTGTCTCTTTTCGGGAGTGAAGGCACAAGAGGTTGCACAAGTGTGTGAATCACCAGGGAGAGGGTGGAGGTGTGTGGTCCAGGGACTTCCACACTTTGCTTGATGTCCTTAGGGGTCTGAGTCTTTTACCGAGGAAACCTAATCCTGGCTTACTTGTGTCATTCTCAAAAAGGGGAGGGCATAAGATTTAAGCAGAAATGTCCCAGACTTGGAGAAGAAACTTACAAGGGACGTCTTCGGAAGAAGCAGGTTAGGAATGAGCCTTGGTCACCCGAGAAAAGAAGCGGCGAGGGGAAAACTTGGTGTTGACACCCCCCTTCCAGCTCACACCCCTTTGGCTCCTTTAAGAGAATGCCTTTTGCACAAAGATGTGCTTTGTTCAAAGCGGGTAACCGCTGGTTTCTGGAAATACGGTTCAGACTCCGATCATCTCCAGCTGACACGGGATGTATCGTCAGAGAACGGCTCTCCCACAGGACAGACAGTACACATCCCAGCAAGAGGCACCGCAGGTGGTGGGTGTTTTCTTGGAACCCTTGGTCTAAAGCGGACGGTGATTGAACTGTTGCTGGCAGCTTTCCTGCTTCATTAGAGTGCCCTCAGGCCTGTTCGTGTGTGTGGGCATCAGATGCTGACCCAGAAAAGCATAGCTGAGACACGCCTGTGGGATCCTCTTTCTTGAAGGGCCTCCTCCCATCGCCAGTGGCAGGCTCTCCTCACTGCACTGCGTTGCCCCATGAACTCCGAGCAAGCGTACCTGTATCTTTGCATGTGTGAGCATTGTCTTCCCAAGAGATGATATTGCATTGGAGGGAAAAATACCTTTTGCTTCACCCCTCCTAGGTTCTCCATCTGGGGCCCCGTTAAAATAGACCAACGGAAGATTGGTTATTCAGTTGCTAATTCATGTCCAACTCTTTGCGACTCCATGGACGGTAGCCCACCAGGCTCCTCCGTCCGTGGGATTTCCCAGGCAAGAATACTGGAGTGGGTTGCCATTTCCTTCTCCAGGGGATCTCCCCGACCCAAGGATCGAACCCACATCTCCTGCATTGGGTTCTTTACCACTGAGCCCCCAAGGCAGCTCAACAAAAGATTAACAAAAGAAAAAACAGTATTGTGTGCAGCACCTCACTCAGGAGAAACTTTGAGATGAGTGACTCAAAGAGGTAGTTAGAATTTGGGCGTACATAGCACCTTGGCTGGGCTTCCCAGGTGGAGCTAGTGGTAAAGAACCCAGCTGCCAATGCAGGAGACAAAAGATGCAGGTTTGATCCCTGGGTTGGGAAAATCCCTTGGAGGAGGGCCTGGAAACCTACTCCAGTGTTCTTGCCTGGAGAATCTCACGGACGGAGGAGCCTGGTGGGCTACAGTCACTCTTGCTAAGCCACCACTTTCTTGTGGCTTTTGAAGTCAGCCTTTCCTAGACTCAGGCTTTTGTACTCTTTCACTGGCCTCCCAATTTGCCTCCATTTTATTTGTTTCTTTTATGTTTCTATTGTTGTTGTTCCAATTCTAAAAGCAACACATTTTCCTTGTAATGTATTGGGCTGGCCAAAAAATTTCGTTTGGGTTTTTCTATAAGATAGTACAGAAAAACCTGAACAAACTTATTTGGCCAACCCAATACTTCCAACAAAGTGAAGGTGACTCTTGCCATTCCAGTGAAGAATTTTCCGTCCCAGAAGCAACCGCTGTGAACTGTTTAGGGTGTATCATTTCAGACATCCTCCATACTTGTACAACCAGAATGTGTATACACGCATAAATAAGATTTTAGGTAAACAGGATCTTTCTATCCATATCTATGATTTTTGTGGTCACATTTTTCACATTTTCCACATTTTTGTGGACCACATTTTTGTGGTCACTGCAGATATCTCTGTGCTATAAGGTTAAAACAATTTTGCATGCACTTAGCAGTGCTCCGCAGATATTTCTGTGTTAAGACGCCTTATTCTTTTTATGTTTGCACAGAGATTTAATCCCCCCCCCTTTTTTTTTACACCAGTGCTGCAAAGAATGTTCTATATTAACATGTAAAAGTAGTTTTGTAGGTTGGATTCTTTGAAGTGGCATTGCTAGGTTAGTAGATTTTGCATTCTGATGGACTCTTCGAGATTCTTCTCTGGAAGACTATGTACACTGTCACCAGTGTGGCTAAATGTCTGTTCCACTCTGCCCAGCCCATGTATTTTTAAAAAGCTTTAGTTTTGACATAGAAATTGCCAACATAGTATAACGACTCATTGTACTTTTTTTTGGGGGGGGGCACAAAATTGGTATGATCAGCATCCCCTTCACCCAGTTTCCCCAAAGATAGCCTCTTACATAGCCATAGTATATAGTCAGTTATCAGAAGCATGAAATTGACATTGGTACAATACTATTAACTAAGACTTGTTAGGATTTCACCAGTTTTTACATCACCTTTTTTTTTTTCTTTTGGTGAATAGTTTTATGAAATTTGATCTCATATAAGATTTGCTGGGCTTTGCAGGTGGCCCAGTGGTAAATAATCCGCCTGCCAGTACGGGAGATGCAGGAGACTTGGGTTTGACCTCTGGGTTTGGAAGATTCCTAGGAGGAGGAAATGGCAAGCTGCTCCAGTATTTTTGCCTGGGAAATCCAATGGACAGAGGAGCCTGACCGGCTACAGTCCATGGGGTCGCAAAGACTCAGACATGACCAAGTTACTGAGTACACACACACACACACACACACACACAGATTTGCCACAGGCATTTTAAACTGAATATATATTAATATTAGGTTTGTTTATAAGAAAGAAAACTTTTTCCTCTGTGCAATTTATTTTTGTGGTTGTTCCATCCTTCTTTTGAGTTACTATGATGGTGGGAATGTTTGAATCTAGATCCAGTGCAAGCAGGCTGTCCAGTTTTCAATGTGAGGTGACCAGATGCTAGGAATTCACTTTACCCAACCCAGCTTTCCCTCAAACACTCTCAGGACAGGGACTTTTACTCCCAAGATGACCTCCTAACCTTGGCAAGCACCAGGCTTCTGCTGCTAGCTAAAATGGAAACCTCAAAGAGGATTTTCAGTTTGCAAGGTGATTATTCGGCTCTGAAAACCTTTAATGAGTTTATAAGAAAACTATGGGAAATTAATTTCGGGGAAGTAAAACATGCCATCTCATTTTATTTAAAAAAGGAAGAAAATTAATGTGAGTGCCTGTGCTTCCTATGTATTTATACAGAGTCCATTCACTTAGAATCAAGCCATTATTGAGGACGTTTGCTCTTGATGAAAAGAACCCAGCGTTAGACCGGAAATAGCATGTGTTGAAATCAATTTAGTGTCAACCACATCAAGCCTTTCTAAAATTGTAGATTTTACAGAAACTTTAAAACACAGCTTATTTATTTGGTAGAGTTTCACCATGATTCATCTTTCTCTGAAACAGACAAAAAGACAGTCAGAGCAAATGGTAGGTGGGCAGTGTCCCAGGCAAGGGTGTGTGACTTTGGAAGCACCTGTGCTCTGTTCATGCCCCTCTTTACCTCACCCGCCATTGCAGCTCTGGTGCATTAGGAGCGAAATGAGAATTTTTCAAGGCTGAATATTTTGATGGTGGTCTTGCCTTGTGTCTCCAAACAGGGTCTTCATGGGGGCTTCCATTTGAATAGAGGAAGTAATGGTGCAAATGTGTGACCTAGTAGGTGCTAGGCATCACTTAATTCAGGGCAGCCTGGAGTGTGGGGCCTTGGAGGTGCCAAGCACTTGTAAATTTCCTCTGTGAATTACCTCCAGCTAAGAAATCAGGCCTGGAGGTGGACTGCAAAGGCGTTTCTGAATTTCTCTCGGCTGGCAGTCAAGACAATGAGAAAGGCTCTGGGGTGCAGGAGGGGTTGTTGCAAAGCTGGGCAGTGCTGGGAAGTTCACAACTTCCTCTTCCCTCCCTAAAAGTTGACCTCAGTTCCCATGAGTCAGCCCAAGGCTTTCCTGCTGAGCCAAGACCCCTGCTCTCGGGACACAGAAGGGTCTTAGGAGCTGGAGAGGACTGTAGAACTTGCCCAGTCTAACCCTTTTGTGATGGTGGCCTGTAACTGGGTGACACTCCCTCGAGTGTCAGTGAGCAGCCCCCTGATGGAGCAGGCTGAGCAGGGGAGGGGGGTCACCAGCTCTCAGAGCTGGGGGTGAGTGGGCGGGAGGGCTGGGGCTTCCACAGGAACTTTTTTCCCTTTAAAACCAGCTTGTTGCTGGCAGAATGTACTTGGCTACTACCAAACCAGAGCCACACATAGCTCTACCCTGGAGCCCTCTGTTAGCAAAAATCCAGTCGCCCACAGCTATCAGCTCCCATGCTTTCATTTTCTGGGAGGAGCGGGTTCTTATTTCATCCTCTTCCATTGTGGGTATTAGAAAGGAGGCATGGAATTAGTGTAGGAGGAAGCAGTTTTCCTAACGGATACTGTTGGGAAGAAAAAAAGCAAAGCAAGCAAAACCACAGCAACAAGAAGCCTTCACCACCCACATATCCATTTGCCCATGAGATATCTAAGTGCTATGTCGGGAGAGATTTTTTTTTTTTTACTGTCTGTTCACCGTTGTATTTCTGACACCTAAAACCAGTGCCCAGCCCATAATAAATTCTCATTACATAGTTCTGAATGAAAGAGAGTCATTCATTAAACACGTGCTGGACACTTACTCCATGTTTAGCACTTGGAGGCAGAGAGAAAAAGTCAGTCCTTGCCCTCATGGAGTCTGCTGTCTAGAGAAGAGACAATGAAGTGAAGAGATCATTACTATGCGGGTATGGGCTTGGCAAGGCCACCTCTGGGGGGTGGGGCAGTGTGTTACGAGATTTCCAGAAGCTAAGTGGTTTGATGTTCTCTCTAATGAGTTTCTAGACCCCTTTTCGTTTAGTCGGGCCTTGTAAGAAGAGAGGAAAGACCCCATGGTATGAGTGCATGTGTGTGAGTGTGTGTGTTTGCTCAGGCCATCCAGCGTTACACGGGAAGCTAGAATCAGAACTCACATCTCCTGCTTCCAAATGCAATGTTCAATCCGCCAGCTGGGTCCAAAGATGCTGTCTAGTAGATGAGCCAACAGAAGCCCTGGCTTTCAAGGGATGGCCCTGAGCCTGTTGGGAGGTGAGCAGAGGAGGTATCGAGAGCTGTGTCAGGAATGAAGACCTGTCAAGCCTCCGAGGTGCCCCAGGGCCTGGGCTGAGGGTCACGGCAAACCCAGCCCAGTCGGTGGCCAGGAATGGCAGATGCCTTCACATTCAGGACAGTGAGACATCCTAGATACTCTGGTGGGGGTGGGGTAAGGATGGAGGAGAAGACGGAGCTTTGGAGACAGGTGAGGGCCCTGATCAGGCTGTGGGGGGGAGCAGTCAGGCTCCCAGGGTGGCATGAGGCCCAGCGAGGCCCAGGCCGGAGAGGATGGTCGTGGACGAGTCCGGCTGGGACTCAAGCAGAAGGATGTGACTGTTTGGGTAAAGGTCAGTTCATGAGCAGACTGGATTTTATTCCATGACAATAACTAGGGAAACAATATGGATTTCATTCCAGTTCAAAGAGATTAACCAGTTTCAGAGTAGGTTTAAATTTTAGTCTTCAGTAGAGTCTGCAAGTGAATCAAAACACTGATCTGAGATCAGTTGGGCTTTGAGTTCAGCACATGAATGTAGAGTCAGAAAGCTGGGGGTGGGGGGGGGCGCCTCTGATGTGGAGGTCAGTGGTGGCCTGAGGCTGTGGTTTGCGGAGGTGAGTCAGGCCTGGATGAAAAGGGCAGGCAGGTCCCTAATCACCCTCCAGTCCCATCCCCCACTTCACCGCAAGTGGCTCCGCCTTTCACTATTTCCTATACTGAATTCCATGTGAGGTTCTGTTTAAAGATGGTGCATGTGTGTGTGCTGAGTTACTTCAGCCACGTCCGACTCCGACACTGTGTGACCCCGTGGACTGTGCCTGCCAGGCTCCTCTGATCATGGGATTCTCGAGGCAAAAATACTGGAGTAGGTTGCCATGCTACCCTCCAGAGGGATCAAACCCAGTTTCTTGCGTCTCCTGCATTGGCAGGCGAGTTCTTTACCACCAGCACCACCTGGGGAGCCCTAACGATGGTGCTCTGTTACTAAAACTCATCTGAGATTTGCCAGTCTGGACTGTAATCACAAGTGAGAAGAGGGAGGGAGACAGCTGATTAGTGGCTAGTGACTAATGGGGTGACCAGTTTGTCCCAGTTAACCCAGGACTTTCTGGACCTTTAAACTGGAAATCTGGAACCCTGGAAACCCCCTCAGTTCTGCGTCAGCCAGGCTGGTTGGTCACCCTGGTGTCATAAAAAAATTAGTCGAGCTTTTGAATCATTGCAGTGCCCTCCATACCAGGCTTCCTGCCTCTTCTCTCCCCCTCTTGCCAGTGCCCCCGTCCCCTCACCCCGACCCTTCCTCCTCCACTCTGCAGAGGAGTGGCCTGATCACGTCATTCCCCTGCAGAAAGCCCTGGAAGGTTCACCACCACCGCATGAAAGCCAGGGTTTCTAGCCTCTTAGAAGGCCCTGCCTATTTCCCCTGCCTCTTCCACTGTCGCTCCAGAAACATCAAAACAGCTCGAAGTCGCAAACACCATGTCTGCATAGACTGTGCCCTCTGCTGGGGTGTCCTCTGCCTGGGCTTCTAGCTGGTTGGTCCTCTGGGAAGCTTTCCCCTGGTCCAGCCCTTTCAGGGAGGATGATGATTTCCTTCCTTAGCGCCTCCACTGGGTGATGTGGTGTATGTGTCCCTGTGACACTGGCCACTTACCCAAAATGCAAATGCAGAGTTCACAGCACAGGTTCGGTTCCGCAAACGACCCCGACCCCCGGTTCCGCGGATCCTTCCGCTACCCACCCCCAACCCCATCAGACTGTAAGGCCTTGGGGCCACCACCTAAGGGGCCCCCAACGAGGTAGCATCCCTCAACGAGGGTCTGGCAGCTCTGTGCACAGTCAAGAAGTAGAAGTAGATAGGGTTGACACAGACACGTCCCCTGTGTTTATTAGGGTACCACAAGCCATTTGGGCTTCCCTTGTGGCTCAGCTGTTAAAGAATCTGCCTGCAATGCGGGAAACCTGGATTCGATCCCTGGGTTAGGAAGATTCCCTGGAGAAGGGAAAGGTTACCCACTCCAGTATCCTTGCCTGGAGAATTCCATGGACAGAGGAGCCTGGCGGGCTACAGTCCATGGGGTCGCAAAGAGCTGGACACGGTGAGCGACTTTCACTTACTCACAAATCATTCTGCTTACTGAATAGCGAGGAACGCCAGACAGCGGGGTCCTGGGCTCCAACGAGAAAGCTGGAGCTCCCCCTGGTGGCTTCGGAGAGTCAGTGCTGTCAGCCTGCTCCTGTGGAAAGAAATAGGAAATAGAATACAAGTTGCCCTAGTGGCTTTCGCATCTCTGGGGTTTCCTTCCTAGACCTCAAGAATAGGCCCCAAGCTGCAGAAGCAGTCTTTCAGGGAAAATAAAATCATTGCAGTGGAGAAGCCTCAGGTATCTCTGCAAATCATCTTTGAAGAGGGAGGGGAAACGATACAGTTATTTTGAAAAGGACAGTCGGGAAGTTCTCCTGGTGCAGAAAGCCCTCAAACACCCAAAGACATCACACTCATCAAATCATGAAGGCCAATTGCCCTTGGCTCTGGGACCCTGTTCTCCACCCCAGGCAGAAGGTTGGTTGGGCTGAAGGTGTCCCTCTAGGAGATGCCCCGAGATGGGGAGGCCCACCCCCAAATCTGTCCTTATCCTCAACTGGGATGCTGCAAGGCCATAGCTGGACTTTTCTACCTCCCCGTGATAAAGGCTTTCACAAAGATTTTAGGCAAGGAGGAACATCCTGAGTCCCGTGGTGTGAATGTCAGCATTCCTGCCACCTTGGTTTTGCTGCGGATGGTGAGAGCAGGGGCCAGCGCTGCCAGGGACAGAGGGTCCGACTCGTTGTCACCCCACCAGGTTCCTCTCTCCGTGGGATTTTCTGGGCAAGAATACTGGAGTGGGTAGCCATTCCATTCTCCAGGGGATCAAACCCGGGTCTCCCGCATTGAAGGCAGATCATTTACCATCTGAGGCACCAGGGAGGCCTGGAAGGAGGCAGGGTCACTGTGAAAACCAGTGTTCTTCACTTTCTGTTTTGCCCTGCAGAGTTTGTCACTGGTCCAAGGTTGGCTTTTGGAGCCTTATCAGATTGTTGTCATTGTTATTTAATCGCTAGGTCGTGTCCAACTTTTTGCGAACGCATGGACTATAGCCTGCCAGGCTCCTCTGTCCATGGGGTTTCCCAGGCAAGAATACTGGAGTGGGTTGCCATTTCCTTCTCCTAGGAATCTCCCCCACCCAGGGGTCAAACCTGCATCTCCTGTATTGCAGGTGGATTCTTTACCACTGAACCACTGGGATTAACGGTTTTCAGATTCTCATCATTCAAGTAATAATTACTATAAATATTATGATGATAACTAATATTTACAAAGTTTTCATTAAGTACCAGCAACTGTTAGAAAGCTTTGGCATGCATGCATGCTCAGTCTTTGACTCTTTGTGACCCCATGGGCCGTAGCCTGCCAGGCTCCTGTGTCTGTTGAATTTTTCAGGCAAGAATACTAGAATGGGTTGCCATTTCCTCCTTCAGGGGATCTTCCCGACCCAGGCATGGAACCCAAGTCTCCTGTGTCTCCTGCACTGGCAGGCAGATTCTATAGCACTGCGCTACCTGGGAAGCCCTAGAAAGCTTTACAATGATATATTAATTCCTGAAGTATTATATTGTATATAGCTTATTTAATCCTCATAACAATGTGATGAAACAGAAACTATTATTATTCCCATTTTAGAAATGAGATTTTTTTTGCTAAATAACATTATTCTATTATTTATTTAACATTATCCTTTGAATTTAATCCTCTTACTAAATGAATATATTTTTTAAAGAAATCTCATTTTCCTACTATAAATGGAAATCTACACTACATGTTCTTAAGTAGGAGGAAACTATGCTAAAAAACTGAAATAACTATATGCCTGAATATTATAAAAAATCATCTTCCAAAAAAAAAAAATAAAAAGAAAAAAAAAAGAAAAAAAAAATCATCTTCCATACCACCAGCAGAAAGTGTAACATGTTTGGGGAAATACTACATTAGAGGAAAGGACCCTGAGGGGGCGGGAGGGAGCCATGGGTGAATAAAGCCCATTTTGCATTTTTGGATTTGAGGGTGGACTGTACTCCATAGAGACTTTCTTTAGGAATGATTGGGTTTATTTTGCTTTTCTTCACCCAGTGTCTAAAATGGATGCTTAGTACATTAGTCTTCAGCCTTTCTTCTTTTTTAAAAAATGTATGAGCTATTTAAGGCTATAAATTTCTTTACTGCTCTAGCTATATCCCATAAGTTTTGATATGGAGTATTTTCTTTATTGTTTAGTTTGTAAATATTTTCTTAATTTTGATCGTCATCTTTTCTTTAAAGAAAGGGTTATTATAATTATTTTTATTTTTTGGCCATACCCTGCTGCCCATGGGATCTTAGTTCTCTGAAGGGATCAAACCTGCAATGGTAGGCAGAGTCTTAACCACTGGACCACCAGGGAAGTCTCTGAAAAGGCTGTTTAGAAATATGTTTTTTAATACCAAACATGTGGATTTTTTAAAATATTTATCTTTTTATTGATTTCTGGTTTACAAATTGTGATCAGAGTTGTAAATTGAGATCAGAGTTTTGAACAGATGTGACCCGCATGTTTTCAATCCTTTATAATTTTTTAGGACTTGCTTTATGCCCCAAATATATATTGTTTCTGCTAGTGTTCTGTTTGTTCACTGTGTATAGCTTTTCCCACTCTTTTACTTCCTCCCTATCTCTCCCTTTAAGTTCTGTTGTGAGACTCAATATTCGTTGAATATTGCTGTTAACCAATAGCAAATGGTTGAATTTTGAAGAATCTTTATCTTTTACCATGAACACTGGCCCTTTTACATTTAATATGGTCATTATACATTAGGATTTGTACCTACCATCTCATTCTATGCTGTTTTTCTTTTCCTCTCTTTTTCTTGTTATCTTTTGAATTATTTTTTCTCATTTTGCTTTCCCCCTCTACTAGGTTGGAAGTTATGTACTGTTTCCACTAGTTTAGGGGTTACCCTGGAAATTACAATATGCCAACTTAATTTATCAGAATCTAAAGATAATGAATAGTTTTACTTTCCCTCTATGCCACACAGAGAGGCTCAAGACATTTTAATTTCACCCTCCCTGGTCCCTGTCTCATCTCCTCATTTACATACTAGAATTGTAGTATCTTTTAATTCCATTTGTTTTTCTTTAGTTTCACAAGACTTTATCATTGTTGTGTTATACAGTCAATATTCATTTAAATTTCTCTGCATTTCATTCCATCTTACATCTTAGATCTTCAAACTGGAATCACTTTCCTTCTGCCTGAAATTCATTCTTTAGAGTTTCCTTTACTAAGTTTTGTGGGTGGCACATTCTCTTAGTTTTTTGTTGGTTTGAAATGTTTATATTTCACCTTGTTCTTAAAATGTAGTTTCCGTGGGTATAGAATTCTAGGTTGACACTTGTTTTTCTCCTAGCACATGGAATGTATCACTTCATTCTCCTAACCCATTTGTGCTGATAAGGAGTCAATCAATCCTCGGTCTGTTTTTCTGTTGAAAACCTTCTGTGTTTCCCTTCTGACTGCATTTAAGATCTGCCTTTTGTCTTTGGTATTCAGCAGTTTCCCTATGATGTGTCAGGGCATGGGTTTCTTTTAGCTTTTCCTGCTTTGGTTTTACTGGGCTTTGTGAACCCAGGGGATGGCTGTGTTTATCTGTGCTGCAATGTTCTCAGCCCTTATCTCTTCTTACGCTGCCTCTGCACACTCTCTTTTCCTTATAGAACTTCTTATCCTATACTATGTGTCTCTTAATCTCCTTTCATATTTTCCCATTTCTTGTCCTTCCATGGATAATTTCTTCAGGTCTGTATTCTGAATGGATAGCTTCCTCACATCTAACTAAAGATTCTCTTATCCAAGAAGTTCTAACTAATAACTTTCAGTTCTAGAAATTCTGTTTGGTTCTTTTCCAAATCTCTATGTTTTTTCCTGTTTTCTGTGCATTTTCCATGCTTGTTTTTTTTTTTTTTTTTCTTTAGTAAGCTTGATTGACTTGTAGTCTAAGAGTGTGGGGAAAAGAGAGACCATGCCCCAGTTCATTTCATCAGAAGCATCTTTACCCCACAAAGGACACCCACATCATATGCCTCATCATGCTGCTCTGCTTCCAGGAACAAGCCCCCAAATGGTGTCATTTCCTAAAGCAGCATTTCTGCCACCATCAAGTCCAAGTTTGGACTGGGACTGTGGCTTGTTTTTCATCCTGCGTGTTATCAACCATGTCTGTTCAACAAGGAAATGGGAAGAGCATGGTTGCAATCTCAGATAAACTAGTCGAAAGGGAGAGGGATGCTCTCAAGGCTCCCTAGGCACCTGGGACTAGACCTGAGACAGGAACAGGACAGTGGACAGGAGAGTGGGGGCCTCAGACAGCCCATGTGACAGAAAGGAAAACTGAAAGAGAAGATGACATTCTCACACACCCTCCCAGGCTGAGCAGCTGCAGAACTGAAACTGGGTTGGGGTTGGTCCATTCATTTGCTCAGATGACCCATGTATACGGATGTACATTGCTTCATAGGGATTAAAATCACACATATAAAATCCATCGGCACAGCACTGGCAACATAAAAATGTTCAAAAAGCATTTTATACCTCTCATCATTATTATAATTGCTGCTTTTATTATTACAGTCCCAGGAAATAGCAATCAGTTAACATCTCCAAGGTGCCAAGTTGTGGGTCTTTCTGAAAGAACAAGGTCACTTGAACTGTGAAAATTTACATCTTTTGCCCAATAGCTTACAACAGTGCTGGGGATGTGGAAGATGCAGAGGAACACCTGGGGTCCAACCGAAGCTGAGATAGGAGATCCAGTGGGCGGTGAAAGAGGAGAGGGGAATGTGGGGGACACTGGTGTGGGGGAGTCTGAGGTGGCAGGGAATGAATAGGAGGTGCCAGCTTTTTCTCCACAATTTTGTTACACCTTGGGGCAAAACGGGGGGCTCTATGATGACAGCCTGAATTGGGTAAAATTTAAGGATAAGGAATTACTAATTAGTAATAAGGTGGAATACTTAAGTGTATGAAATGAATAATATGTAGCTAAAAAATAATGATATAGCATTAGGCATTTGAGACATGTGGACTCCAAGCAATTAACCTCTATTCTTCTTCTGAATCACAGTCTAGCTAATTGGCTCCTTTCCTCTGATGGGGCAATATTAACCTTTCTATTTTTCTCTGAAGGAGCAAGTATGTGGGGGTAGCTGTGCTGCTCTGGTTTGGAGGGAAAGTATTTTTCCTGAATAATAACCCATTTGCAATTTTTCTCCCAAATGGTTGCACTAAAAAGGTTCTGTCAGATTTTCCTAATAAAGCTCCACAGAGATTGAAAGGATGATTTAAACACACCTGACCTCATTCTGGAGCAGTTGAGAGAGATGGCATCTCTAGGCTATTCAAACTTCACTTTTCCATGTTATCAGCTTCTCATTCATTCACCTCAGGCTTCCCAGGTGGTGCTTATGGTAAAGAATTTGTCTGCCAATGCAGGAGACATAAGGACGCAGGTTGGATCTCTGGGTGGGGAAGATTCCCTGGACGAGGGCATGGCAACCCACTCCAGTATTGTTGCCTGGAGAATCCCCAGGGACAGAGGAGCCTGGTGGGGTGTAGTCCATAGGGTCACAAAGAGTTGGACACAACTGAAGCAGCTTAGCATGCATGCATACGTTATTCAAATGACATCCTCACTGAAGCTACATGGGCCTGGTGCTGTCCTGGGTACTGGGAACATAGCAAGACAGCTCCCTGCTCTCACGCAGCTTATAACTTAGTGAAGCAGAAACACCAAAGGCAAGTGAACAGGTAGATGTCTAATACAGTCTCAGGGCTAGGAAGAAAAAAAAAAAAACTGACGAAGGAGGGAAGGGAGAGGTGCCTTTTAAAGCAGGGTAGTTGGGAAGGCTTCTCTGAGAAGACAACCTGTGAGTTGAGACATGAATAAATTGAGGGAGAGGCTTGAAGGTATTTAGGAAATGGCTATAGCAAGTGGTGGGAATAGCAAGTGCAAAGGCCCTGGGGCTGCTGTGTACTTGAGGCGTCAGGGACTGCAAGCCAGCCAGTGTAGTCCGAGCAGAGTAAGGACAGGAGGAGAAGGCAGACATGAGGTTGGAAGGGTCATATGGTAGAGGGGCCACTCGGGGGCCATGGTACAAACCTTGGTTAATTGCCAGTGTGGAGTAAAGTCCTGGGGGATGACAGCAGGGTCTGCTAGGAAAGGCTCACCCTGGCAGCTGTGGGGAAAGGGGAACAAGGATGACAGAAGGTGTGGAGCTGTAGCAAAATATGGAGTCAGGGCATCAAGAGGGACATCTGGGCCTAAAAAAGCCAGTGAACCTGACCCATAGTCTGGCAAAATAGACCCTCTGGAGATACAGAGTGTAGCCAGAGAACCATGCCTTTAAAATCCCAATCAGGCCAAGGACAGCCATGTCAAATTTGCTCTGTGATGTGTTGATAGTAAATATCAGGGGTGATACTTGTTCAAAACCTGACCAGGCAGCCCCACACCCAGGAATTGGCCCAGAGGAATAATCAGAGAAATGCACAATGAGTAACTCATATGCAGGATGGTTCCTTGTAGGAAACCATGGACCTAAAGGTCCATCAATAGGGGATTATATAAATAAGTCATGGTGCATTCAGGCTAATATCATCAAGATGATAATATATTTTAAAATCATACAATACAGAAGAGACAAAGTGAAGGATAGAAATTTCACAGCTCCTTTGTCTTCCCAATCATATTTCCTAAGATTGTTTCTATAGTATCCTTCAAGCAACATTTCCTCCTCAGGGGTAGGACCCTATGGACGGTAGCCCGCCAGGCTCCTCTGTCCATGGACTTCTCCAGGAAAGAATACTGGAGAAGATCCCAGGGGATTTTCCTGACCTAGGGATTGAACCCAGGTCTTCTGCATTGCAGGCAGATTCTTTACCATCTGAGCCACCAGGGAAGCCAGATATAGTCATATACATATCCATAGAGATAGATAGAAATATAGCTATAGATTCATATATCTACATATTCTTTTAAACTAAAGTAGTTCTGTAGCTATTCCATAAATTTTATAAATATTCAAATAATTCTGTAAATATTATCTTACAATATAACTTTATTTCATTATATGAACTGTCTTTGACACATAGCCACATCAGTACACTATATTAATAGCTGCATAGTATTCCACTGATGGATATACCATAATTCACTCAATCAGTCTATTATTAAAAGATTCATATATAAATATATATACACATATATTTCATTTGTGTTACTTTCTGGGTATACTTTTTCAACTTGTACAATTGAAAACATTAAAAGTGGTGATTCAGTTCAGTCGCTGAGTCATGTCTGACGCCAGGCTTCCCTGTCCATCACCAGCTCCAGGGGCTTGCTCAAACTCCTGTCCATCGAATCAGCGATGCCATCCAACCATCTCATCCTCTGCCGTCCCCTTCTCCTGCCTTCAATCTTTCCCAGCATCAGGGTCTTTTCCAATGAGTCAGTTCTTCGCATCAGGTGCCTGTATTTATTGTGGTGTCCACTATGTATTGTGGAGAGAAAAAAATCAGGCTACAAAATAATATTTATTGCATCCTTCCATTGATGTAAGTTTGGATGTCTCTGTGTGAGTATATTTACATACAGCGTGGAGAGATGCTCACTAAAATGCTAACAGGAGTTATTGGTCACAACCTAACGATTGCAAGTGTTTCTTCTCCTTAAGGCTTTACAGTATTATTGCTGTGCAGATTCGAATATATATTTGTTGGCTGGGGGAGCTATTTTATATTTGGGAAGAGTTCACTGGTAGCTGGTTCATGCACTATGCTTAAAACATGAGTTTTGTTTGTTTGGTTGGTTGGTTGGTTCTGTACTTCTCTCCTTGAGTACTTCTTTTCACTTAATTAAATTGTGCTTTTTCCTTCTCCAGTTTGGAACACATAGGCCGCACGATTGTAGACCTGATCGCAGTTCATCGGCTACACCACCAGAGGGCGGTGTTTGCAGGCCATTGTGCGCATGGCCGCCTCCCGCTGCTCGCTAGAATTTTGCAGGATGTCATCTCTGTGACCAGAGCGGAGATGAGCTGTATGTCCTGTGACTTCCAGTTTGCGCCACGATACCCATTTTTCCTTTAACGGGGTTGCGTGGAGGTGGCACACGAGGGAGAGATCAGCGTGGCACCGCCCTCCAAGCCGTCCCCACAACCCTTCAATCCCCCCACATCCACCCCGGCCCACCCGATGTCTGCCTCCAGGGCCTGACTTCAGCCTGGGGGATTTAGGGTCCCCCGCCCCGAACCTGCACCCACACAGAGACGCTGAGGCTGATGTGGAGCTGGGGGCCTGCCACCCCCTCACCCGTTTTCTGACCAGCGCCACCGGCGTCTTAGTCTGCGTGCCAAGCAGCTGCCTCTTTTTCTTTTCCCTTCTTCTCCTCCCTTCTCTCTTTCACCTTCTAAATATTTTTAAAGCAGTACATATTCATGACAAAAATTCAAACAATACAAGAGGGGAAGCAGGTGAAAACCAAGTGTCCCCTCCGTCCATCCTAGCTGCCCGGTTTTCTCCCCTGTAACTGCTAGGAGGTTTTAGCAATGTACGCCCTCCCAGACAGCCTGGGTGCCTGTGCAAATGGAAAATGTGCGTGGACCGCGTTCACAATCCACACCCCCAGCTTGGCTTCTGGTTTCCTTTCACCAGCAATGATGGAAATCCTTCCACATCAGTTCACAGCGCGCTGCAGAGTATTTCACACTGGCTGCAGAGTATTCTATCGCCTGGATGCACCCTGCTTGATGGAACTGCCCCTCTTAGGGGACGTTTGGGCTCTTGCCAATCTTTTATTCTCAGGAGCTGCAGGCAGTGATGGTTTAGTATGGACAGCTGTAAGCTCAGGAGCAAGATCTACTGTAGACTCAATTCCTAAAAGTGGAACGGGCGGGTCAGAGGGTGCAGGTACTGGTCAAGTTCACATTCATTGCCAGATTGTTCTCCGAAGACCTTTTGCACTGGTCGAGACTCCCACACAATGCATGGGCTACAATCCCTGATTGAGAGCCTTTGGCTAATCTGTCAGGTCACTGGTTCTCAGTCTTGACTGTGGTCAGAGTTACCTGGGGAGCTTTCTTAAAATGCCAGTGCCTGCGCTGTATCCCAGACCGATTAAATCCAAATCAGACAGTTTTGTGTCGGTCTGAGGTTGGGGGGACCCTTGTGGGGAGGAGCAGATGACTGGGCACTGGCACAGAATTCCCCAGGAGATTTTAATGGGCAGGCAGGGAGGAAAGCCACCATGATAGGTGAACAATATCTCATTGTTTTAAACGTGCATTTCTTTAATTATAAATAAGGGTGGGCATTTTCCTTTGAGAACAGTGATTTAGGTCTTTCTTAGATCTCAAACCCTTTGAGATTCTGACAAAAGCACTGGATTCTCTATCCAGAAAAAATGTGCATGTCTGTTGGCCTCAGTTCAGGTGATCACAGGCGCTGGGACTCCTCCTCAGCCCCAGGTTAAGGGCCAGGCCTAGAATCGTCCTTCCAGTCCTTCCTCAGCCTCCCCCATGGTGCCCAGGCCTTGAGTCTTCTACCTGAAGCAACACCTGCACCCAACTTTGTGCCCCACCAGCTACAAGTCTCTGCTCCAGAATCCCCTCTGTCCTCCTGCAGAAAAACCCGGTCCTCCATGTGGGGCGGGAGATGCGGGTTCAATCCCTGGGTCAGGAAGATCCTCTGGAGAAGGGAATAACTACCTATTCCAGTATTCTTTCCTGGAGAATTCCATGGACAGAGGAGCCTGGCGGACTACAATCCACGGGGGTCACAAAGAGTCGGACACAACTGAGTGACTAACACTTTTACTTTCTGTATGGGGCATGCCCGGACCGCCCTGTAAGGGGACCTTTATGGACTTTGTGGGCATTCCCAATGTGCCTGCCCTCAGAAGGCTGTGCCGTGTGATGGGGACTCTGAGGATGGGGGTGACACGGTGCAGAGGTGGGTACAGGTAACTCAGCTGGGGGCACGTTGGGGTCCCCTGGGGTCAGATACTGAGCTGAGCCTCAGGACTGAGCCAGAGTTGGCAGTGGGGATGGGGAAGCGCTGAGGGTGAGAGGGAGCTGTCTTCTGTTGAGATAAAAGCCACGGACATATGAGCGCAGACTCTTCAGGGAGCTGCCAGTACTCGGGAGCCCGGGTTCAGGGGAGAGGGGTTTTTAGGACACATCTCTCAAAGGCCAGGAAATGCCTACTCTGGATTCAGCATCCAGAGCCTGGTACTGGCTGGTGGTCCTGGATTGGCCAGGATGCTCCTGATTATAACAAGCTCTTCTCAAATCAGTGTAAGGAGACAGGGGACACGTAATTAGGGTATAAGGGCTCCGTGATGCCCTGGAGAGGACAGCACCAGGGCCCAGGCCTCCCTGGGTCTCTGCTCTGGGGGCTGTGTCACCCCCTGACCCTTTGTGACATGACAGATTCAGCTGCACCTGAGACAGTCCATCTCTGTTGACGTCTGTTTATCTCATTTTTTTGACTCAAAGGTCCCAGGAAGGAACGCGCTGGCCCAGCTCAGTCAGGGACTCATTCCTCAGCTGATCAGCCAGGACAAGAGACACAGGCCCTGTTCTAAGGACATGGTGACTCGAAGGGCAGCCTTGTGGAGGGAGGGGTATTTCCTGCTAAAAGGGGCGCTGGGTGGACACCCTTAGTGGCATCAGCCACAAGCCACACCTGACTCCCCAGGCATATCTGCTAGACAGTCACTCATTCATCCATCCATTTATTCAGCAAATCTTAACTGAGCACCTGCAGCGTCCAGGCTCCACTCTGGGTGTTGGAAACAGAAATGAACAAGCAGACGGAGTTACTGCTATAGTGGCACCTACACTCCTATAGGAGGAGGAAGACAATAAACCATAAATAAACAGGGAAGATGTCAGGGTACCTCCTGGCATCTCATTACGGCCTTGCTTTGCCATAATTTGCAAGTTATGTCTGGGCTTGAGCATCCCTGCAAATGTCTCTCTTTACCCTTTGTGTGGACTGGTTTGGGAAGTGCCCAGTCAGTTATTCCCCATTTCTTTCTTTTTTTTTAGTGCTTCATCTCTTTAAAATTGATTTGTAGGCATTTCATTCATCCTGGCTTCCAGTCCTTTGGCAGTCATAGGTGAAACAAATACCATCTCCCTGTCTGTGGCCTGCCTTCTCCATCTCTATGGTGTCTTTTGATGAATGTTCTGTTCTTAATTTTATCATAGTGATATGTTGAGATTCTTTTCTGATTTGCACATTTTGAGTTTTAAGAAATCCTTTCTCTGTTGAGTCGGATTTGACAAGGACTCATGAGCAGCCCCTGGAGAGGCAGAGCCCGGGGCAGCCCCAGGGGCACTCGGTGTGGCTGGCAGCAGGGAGGCTGATTAAAGCCCGGGTGAGGTGCAAGGGGAAGACAGAGAGAAGCTGAGTGCTTTGAATTTGATCCTTTCAGCAACTATTGAGCAATCGCCATGAATGGGCCGAGGAAAGGACTTCCTGAGGACAAACACTGGCTCTGGCTGCGGGAGGGCCTGTCCCCTTGGCCTCACCTTGGCCCCCTTGCCACGTGATCCCTGCTGCCACCCCGTCAGCCTTTACTGGGACATTTCATAGCGACAGGCATCTTTTTCCCAGGAAGGGTAAACTACAGAGTGAGGAGGGCATCTGAGCGTGTGCGTGTGAAGTCACTCAGGGCTGATTGCTCAGCCTTCGTAATAATAATTGATGGGGACACGGAGGCGCTGACTGGGCAGTGGAGAGAGTGGGCCACAGGGCAGCCCAGAGCAGGAGGTCTTAACGAGGCTACAAGCCAAGGCGTCGGTGAATTGGGGTGGCAACAAAAATAGATGCTCTTGTTTTCACTAACCTCATAGCTCAGTTGGTAAAGAATCCGCCTGCAATGTGGGAGACCCCAGTTCAATTCCTGGGTCAGGAAGATCTGCTGGAGAAGGGATAGGCTTCCCAACCAGTATTCTTGGGCTTCCCTTGTGTCAGCTGGTAAAGAATCTGCCTGCAGTGTGGGAGATCTGGGTTTGATCCCTGGGTTGGGAAGATCCCCTGGAGAAGGGAAGGGCTACCCGCTCCAGTATTCTGGCCTGGAGAATTCCAGGAAGCCTTGGCAGGCTGCAGTCCCTGAAGTCACAAAGAGTCAGACACGGCTGAGCGACTTTCATTTCACTAGCTGAAATTTAGCACAGGCAACAAACCGAACAGTGCTAGTAATGCCTGGGGCTTGTCACTCATAAAAATCACAGGTATGTTTACATCATGTTACTTTTTTTGTACATAATTTGAAACATCTGCTTCAAGATGGTAGTTGTTATAAACATCTACTAAGTCTTTGGTAGTTAATATGTTAATGAAGAAGCACATATACTAATTACTATGACAACATTTTAAAATGTCTTTTGATAATCATGTGTGAAAAGTGAAAGTGTTAGCTGCTCAGCCCTGTCTGACTATTTGTGACCCCATGGACTGTAGCCCGCCAGGCTTCTCTGTCCATGGAATTCTCCAGGCATGGATACTGGAGGGGATTGGATTCCCTTTTCCAGGGGATCTCCCCAACCCAGGAATCGAACCCCGGTCTCCTGCATTTCATGCGAATTCTTTACTGTCTGAATCACCAGGAAAGTCCCTTTGATAATCATACTGACAAATACTCATTTCTTTGTAATCCTATGTGATGTATTTTATGTATTTAAAAACAAGATTCTGAGGAGGGATCCATAGGTTTCCCCAGATAATTAAAGGGTCCATGAAACAGGGAAGGTTGAAAATGAGACTCTGGGGTGAAGACTCTCCTCCCACAGGTCAGCTGCCAAATCTCACGTTCTCAGACAAGTTAAGTGTGTGGGGAGGGTGGGGGAGATGGAGTGATAGCTTTGCAGACATGCAAGAATGCCTGTTCTTCCCGGTGCTCCAGGCTTCGCAGGCCTGTGGTGACGTGGATCCCGGCCCTTTGGGTGAAAACCAGTTGGTGCTTTCTGCTCACTCTGGGTCCTGCTCTTCTCTAATTAGGAGTCTGGCTTCTCTCAGTGGACTAGGTTCGGGAGGGCAGGCTAGCCCTTGTCTATGTGCTCCAGGGATAGGGTGTCTCTCTCGCCCACGTTTTCTCAAGCTTACTCCCGCTCCCCAAGTATCTGTGCTGCAGACCTACGTGTGCTGCTCTGGCACCGGTGTGTGTAAGCCCCCAGAGGTTCATCCATGAGTTGGTGATTGCGATGTTGCAAAGAGAAGCAACAGCAGGGAAGGCCCTGAAATGGCTCTGAAACCATGAACCACGGCGAGTGACGGTGGCTGGTTTGAGCATTTTAACAAGGCTGATTTGCGGCCAAACTTGAAGGGAGTGAACTGACCTTCATCCGTATGCAGCACCTCTGTGACCCAAGAGCAGAAGGACCCTTCCACTCTGCTGTGAGTTTTGGCTGAAGCTAGGCTTGCATTATGGGGATTATTGGCGATACAGGAGACTCTTTCGTCCATATGTTGACATGACAGCGCAAAACTTCAGAGTGCGGCTTCTTTTGACTGGTTTCTGGAGGGTGCTAGGTCTTTGAAGAACTAGAGCCTTCTCTGAGCAATCTAAGGGCTGCTATTAGAGCGCCACCTAGAGGCTTTGGTGAGACTAGTCCATCAACGTCCAGTCATCCTTCTGGGAATTAACTGCCTTGCACAAGAGTCAGTGCATGTGAATGAGGGTGTGTGTGTGTGTGTGTGTGTGTGTGTGTGTGTGCGCGCGCGCATTAGCGAGCGTGCTTGGAGCGGCGAGGGGGCGGGGGTGGTTGGAGGGGAGAGCCTTCTCTGCATTAGTGAAATTAAGTGCGTATTTAAGGCTATAAGGTTTGAAAATATCAAGGAACCATCTTGTGTCTCCTCTCAGGGCCCCGTCCTTCTTTCCAACCTGCTGTGACGCCCGCGGCAGCCCGGTGAGCCGCCTCGTAGCAGCTCCTGAGAGTTGACTGCTACATTTTCAGGAATTTTTTGGGTCAGCTGTGAGAAACAGCTATTATTAAAAATTAAGTGATAGAGTATTACAACTGAATAGTTTCTAGTCGAACCAAAAGTAGGGTAGACGAGTTCAGCCCTTAGGAATTACTTTACTTCCCCGGTGGCTCAGCGGTAAAGAATCCGCCTGCCAGGCAGGAGCCTCAGGAGACGCGGGTTCCATCCCTGGGTCAGGAAGATTCCTTGGAGGAGGGCATGACAACCCTCTCCAGTGCCCTTGCCTGGAGAACCCCATGGACAGGGGAGCCTGGCGGGCTACAGTCCATAGGGTCGCAAGGAATCAGTCGTGACTGAAGTGGCTTAGTCCGCACGCATGCGCTGATGTTATGGAGGTCTCTTGTGTGATGGAAATACTGTATCACCGCACATCTTTTCCCAGCTCCACCGCTCGGTGACATCACGTTGGCAGCTAACTGGGCCAGGTGGGGTCTTTACAGCGCGGGAATTTGCACACTCCGCACATCAGCCTTGAGACAGCTGGCTTGGGGGCGCATCCCCTCCAACCGCAAGTGTCCCCTTCCGGACTGGGCTGGCGGAAGCCGAGCGGTGGGCTCCCAGGAAGGGTGTGATGGTGGGGGCATTAGAGGGATGGGGGAGGGACAGACCCCCTGCACCGCGGCTCTGGCCACCTGAGGACACCTTCTAAATGTTTGCCAAATGGAGGGTTTGGAAAAGAGAGGCAAGAACTATTTTAATTCAACGATTTCAAGTTATTTCTTTTACTACTATATAGATCTTTTTGACCACTTGTCAGGGTGGCAGGCCTGTCTGGACCTACCCCTAGAAAGCGCGCCCGGGGCCGCTTAAATGGAAAAGACTGCTGTGCTGGCCCAGAAGTGCGGAGCATGCGCAGTGCCGCACGGCAGGGCTTTGGCAGGCACGTGGTGACCACCGAAGCGAAAGCTGGTCTGCAGCTCCCAGCCCCTGGTTACCCCAGCCTGGTGGGCGGCTACCACTGCTGGGCTGTCACAGGGCAACTAGAGGAGATGATGTGACAGGCAGTGATCCCCCCAGATGCTTTCTTGGCTTCCATTTATCCCTTGCATTGCTTCTTTGATGCTTTGGGAGTAAATCAAATTGAAAGGAAACTTGAACCGAGTCCACGCTGTCCACATCTCCCATTCTTGAATCCAGTCCAGGTTCCTATTACAGTCAGTAAGCAATTTATATTATGCATTGCACCCCCAAATTGCTACACTTGCATCGCACTTAAAGATACCTGTTAAAAAAAAAAAAAAAAAAAAAAACCTGTTAAAAATATATATATTACTAAATATTGTTTATAATTCTAACTAATAAGATTACATTAAGTCCATGTTGTATGAATTTGTAGAGTTGTAAACATCGTATTCGGAGATAATTTTAAGGAATAAAACGGATATATTTTTAATTGCCCTTAAATCCTGATGCTCTGTGGCATCCATTGAATCAATGAGTTTAAGTGCTTCGGGGAACGGATAGGTTTCTGCTAGAGTGATAAATTCATTGCTCAGCTTTGACAATCGAAGACGACTTTTTTATTTTGTGTTACCTCCTTGGCAAAACAATAGTCTCGAAAGCTGGGCTTTGTTAAGAGATAAAAAGATTTTCTAAATTCCAGAGCTTCCCTCTAAATATGAAGCATCAGTATCTCCGAGGAGCTTTGATCACAGGGTTTCACTATGAGCCACAAATAGAAAGAATTCAGGATACGATGGAAGTGAAGCTCTCTGAGGACAGGAAGGCCAAGGAGAAGAGTATTGTGCCCTGCCCAGGAGAGGTCTCGGGTTGAGATACAGCGTGGGAATTCCCCCCCGGGGGATGGGGAGCAAGACTCAGGAGCTCTGAGAGAACCCGGAGGTGAGGAGAGGCATCTGAATAGATGAACCCGAGGCGGTGCCCCAGGTGTGCACACCTGAGACCAGCGTGTCTCCTACAGAAGGCTCGGGCCTTCAGGCGTCTCTGGAGGGACAGAGATGCTGAGAGGATGACGGGGGACAGGCAGAGGCTGGAGGGGCCAGGTGGACCATGAGCGGGGACCCAGGAGCCAGGAGCAGTGGCAGAGCCCCAGGTTAGCAGCTGAGGGTGCTGGGGGCACTCAAAGGCCAGGTGGACAGGGATAGTGGGATGGCACAGCTCCCTGGAGGCCAGAGAGGACCCCAAGGACAGCGGGTGCCCCCGCAGCCCCTCCCCGCACTACCCTAAGGCCGCATCCACGTCCTCTAGGGCACCGGCTGACCACCCTGCAGCCCTCGGTAGAGTCAGCACACGAGGAGTGTGCCCCAGGCCTGTCTGTCTTCAGGGTTCTGTGAAGGGACCATGGTAAAGACACAGCCACACGCCCAGGAGGCCCATGCAGCGCAGCTCTGCCCTCCACACGAGGCCATGAGGCTGCAGAAAGGCCAGGCTTTTTGCTCAGTCAGTGACTGGCTAGGAAGGGATTGAAATCTGAACCCTGGTGTTCCCCGGGGCTTTGGCCTTCAGGGCTCAGCCTTTCCCTGAACAATCAAAGGAAATGGCCCAGGGCCATCGTGAGATAGGAGGGGAGTCAAGGCTCATCCCAGGGGCTCTGGGGATCCCCGAGGCGGCCCGGGGTGGGATCAGAAGGCTGTCACCTCTCATCAGGCACTCTGGAAGTCCAAGGTCAAGAGGCTACTGGGGGAGCAGACTTGTCCTGAAGGTCTGGACAGGGGTAAATTAATACAAAACAGACAGGAAGCAGCTTCTTGGTCAGTGTTAGATTTCCCATTTCTGGAACATGTCCTGCTTGCTGCTGCTGCTGCTGCTGCTAAGTCATGTCTGACTCTGTGTGACCCCATAGATGGCAGCCCACCAGGCTCCTCTGTCCCTGGGATTCTCCAGGCAAGAATACTGGAATGGGTTACCATTTCCTTCTCTAATGCATGCACGCATGCTAAGTCACTTCAGTCGTGTCTGATTCTGTGCGACCCTATGGAGAGCAGCCCACCAGGCTCCTCTGTCCACAGGATTCTCTAGGCAAGAACACTGGAATGGGTTGCCATTTCCTTCTCCAATATACTGCTTAGTTCAGCCATAGAGAGTCTCTCTAGGAAGACAGGCGGAGTTCAAATCCCACGCCTCCCTCTTGCTTGCTGTGTGGCACTGTGTCCCCCTGGGGATGTCACTTCCCTTCTGAGCCTCAGTTCACTCATCTGTAAAATGGGGTCATAAGGGCCCTTTGCAGGTTTGATGATCATGGAGATATTGACGTGAAGGACTTTCACATTCTTGGCCGTGATGAGTACACTGTTGATGGCAGCAATTACTGTTATTGGCTTCTGGCCCAGCCCCTTAGGGGACCATTGCCAGACTTTCTGGAGGGCATGGATGAAGGGTGAATCAGCACTCAATCAGTCCACAAGATGGGAGGAAGGGGGCGGGGAATGCTGGAGTCCTCCAAAGAAGGAGCATGGGTGGGCAGAGTGGCTGGTAGGTGATAAGAAACTGTTAAGACAGAGGAGCCTGGAGGGGGTCAGTGGTGGAAAACTGGCTAAGGCGGTGGGGTCACCCGAGACCCCTGGGGAAGGAAGGCGAGAAGGACAGGGCATCAGAGTGACCTGGGTCATGGGCAGTGCCTCCAAGCAGCAGGCCAGGAGGCAGGGCTGGAGGAGTGGGGAGAAGGAGCTCAAGGCCTGAGTGAACTGCCCCGTGGAACCAGACCAGTGCCACGTGGATGAGACTCCAACCCCAGGGAGGAGCTTATTAGATGGGGGCCTCCTCCGGGTTTTCTGGTGGCAGGGGCTGAGGACACAGAGATCTCCTTCTTAATTCCCACTCTCCAGTATCTTCCTGCTAAGACCCTGCTTCAAAAGGCAAATCCCAACAAGGAGAGACCAAGGAGGGTACCATTGATGTTTCCTGTCCCACAGGGTCTCAGGCTGTGACAAGAGCTGATAAAAGCACAGTGACTGAGACTCACTCAAGAGTTTCTGGTTCTGTAGGTATACAGTGGGGCCAAAGCTTGCATTTCTAGTAAGTTCCCAAGTGATGTTTATGCTGCTGGGACCACATTTTGAGAAACACTGACCTAGGTCTTGGGCCAGTATCTTCTGGAATCCTCATAGCATTCTCTCCTCACACTCACCCCGACCCCACTTCATAGCTAATGACACTCAGATCAGAGAGGGTAAGTCGTCTGCCCAAGGTCACACAGCTGAATGGTGGTAGAGTCATCTTTTGCAAGTTAGGTCTGCCAGAACCTAGCCCTCTGCTCTTTCACCATGATAGTGACCCTCATCCCTTGCACTGTAAATTCCTGAGGCTGGCCCGTTTTGCAGCTTTGCCCTTATCCAGGGCCTGAGTCCAAATAGAGCTTAATCACTGTTAGCTGAGTTGAATTCCTTCCTGGAGTGGGTCAGTAAGAACCAATTTCTCAGGCTGTAATTAATGACTGTTGGCTGAGGTACCCTCTGAGGGCTCGGATGGGGTGTAAGGAGGTGGGTCAGAGTTGGTTTTTGGTTTACTTATTTATTATGAGCAGGGACAGGGAGCAAAGGCGAGGTTTAGAAGTGACAGAGAGAGGTGTCTCAGCTCCCTTCCTAGGAACCCACTGGGAGCAGAGAAAGCAACTCTCACTCACCAGACTGGCTCTGAGGGGCTTCCCCAGTGGCTCAATGGTAAAGAATCTGCCTGCCAATGCAGGAGATGCAGGTTCTATCCCTGGGTTGGGAAGATCCGCTGGAGGAGGACTTGACAACCCACTTGCCTGGGAAATCCCATGGACAGAGGAGCCTGGCAGGCTACAGTCCATGGGGTCGCAAAGAGTCAGCTACGACTGAGCCCAGAATGCAGGCATGCAGGCTGACTCTGAACAAGGCTCAGTGTCCAGGTCTCCTACCCTTCACAGGCCTGCTGGGCTAGTTTTGCCTGGGTGGGGGTGGGGAGGTAGGGGGGTGTCTCAGCCAGAGCTGAGGTTTTGAGAAGTAACATGCTGTTTGCTGTTTGTTGGGAGGCCTGCTTCTGTACCACTGCAGCTGCTCAGCTGAATGAACTTCCGTGCCTTGGCAAGGCCTCACATAGAGCCCAGGAGTTTGTCCTGCCCTTGAGAGAGGTGGGGGAAATACCCTGGGCCCGGGTGGGTCTGCTGTTGCCTTGCTGAGAGTTGGCTCTGCAGAGGAAAAGGAGAGAAGGACGGAGGGCCCACGGGGGCGGGTTCACAGCTCGTGGAGTCAACAGAAGCAGCTGGAACTGCAGGACGGGCATGGCCGGGGGTGGGGCTGCAGCCTCTGGAATGGCTGCCTGGACTAGTGCTGGCATCAGTGTGGACGTGAAGGGACCACCCCGCTCTCACAGGCCTCTCAGCTCTGTGTTTCTGGCCCCCAGGCTCCCGGGGACAGTCTCCCTTCACTATCATCACCCTCCCAACCTGGGGGCCCAGACCCTGTGACAAGCTCCGTTGACTGGGAGGGGCCCACCGTCCACTGCAGAGGGAAACTGCCTGTCTCCTTCTCTCCTCCCTCCCCCAGAACCCCTGTCAAACACGCTGGGCAGGCTGGGATTCCCCGCAATTGGATTCCTCCCCTAGAGCCCCCATCAAACATGTGGGGTGGCTGGGATTCCCCGTGCCCGGATTTCAAAACTGCAGCCCCACCCCTGTGGATTCACTCCTTCTGGAAATACCCTTGGTGGCCCCTCTGTCTAGGCCCTGGAAATGATTCAGACTACACTTTATGCCGGGGACCCACGTAGCTTAAAACCCTTTTTCTTCCATCATTTCCCATTTCAGCTTCCAGAGGATGCTGGCCCCTCCAGGCCTGACACTGACCTGACAGCAGGGCTCATCCCTAGTTTCCGGTCTGGGCCTCTGTCCCAAACAGCCATCAGGGCTTCTGTCCACCCTGCCCCCCTGCTTGGATGAGCAGGCCTTCCGAGTGAGCATCTAGTTTTATTTTCTCTATGAATCTGCCTCGGCTGAGAATATGTCAGTGGGGCGGCCCAGCCAGGTCCCCTGGGGGGACAAATTTCAGTAGCCTTTGACCTGTAGGAAAGGTCGTCACCTGTCCCGAGCCTGCATCCACCTGCCACTCCCCCTTGCATGCCCTGCTTTCCAGGAGCCCTGGGTTGGCTTACAGGCCCCTTGACCACACTTGAGAAGGCCCCGGTCTGCTTTCAGCTGCCCCCTCTCCCAGTATACACAGAGCCTGTGCAGAGAGGGAGCGTTCTTCCCTTTAAAAATGCAAATCTCACCCAGAGAGATTCCTGAGTGTCCTTAGAAAAGGCTTTCAGGCTGCTGGGGTGTTTGAAGAAGATTCAGAGAAGGTTGGTGAGAAGGGCAGTTGCCAGAGCAGCGCTGCTTGTTCTGGAAAACAGAGGCTGGTGGGGAGTGGGCACACGGAGCGAGGGGGAGGGGGAGAAACCTGGCGACACCCGGGCGGGCCAGGCGGGCCTTTAGGAGAATGGGACCCTCCAACATGCCAACTGTGGCTCCGAGGTGGGCCCCGGGGGGCTCTCACCATCTCTATCTGCCACCTGCTCCTCCCACCTGGCCCCAGGCACCTGTTCCACCCTCCCCCTTGCCTGTGGCCGCCCCACGCCACCCCCAGCCATGGGCCTCGTGGCTTTGAGCCATTCTGCCTCCTTCGTGAATTCACAAACCCGGAGAGGGCCTGTGACTGGTCCAGCCAGGGCTGTCCACGGGGAGCTGGCTGTCACGGGCACACAGGGTGGTCTCTGGACAGGACTCACCGCCCCCCACCCCCGCCCCGCCTGCTCCTGCCGCCTGTGTTGACAGTACTGCAGGCAGCTCTTCATCCTAGGATGTACTTTGAGCTTCGCCAGGAGGGCTCACCGGGGCCCACATAAGCCAAACTCTTAATAGCCATGTGAGAGCCAGGGGTCCTCGCTTGTTTTTTGGCAGCCGTGTGACCATGGACTAGTCACTGACCTCTCTGAGCTTCAGTTTCCTCCTTCACAAAGAGGGGATAACCGCACACCTTGTTCATCAGTCTCTTTTGAGGATTGAGTACCTGCACAGGACCACACAATAAAAGCAGTGGCTCCTCCCTGCTTGTTCACCTCTTTCTGAATGAGGTGGGGTGGAGGTCTGAGTTCAGCATCTCTCTGAGGCAGAGGAATGGCTTGAATGACCTCAGGACTCTGCGGCCACTGTCTCCCTTGCCTTTCTCCCCGCGAGCTGGCGCTGTTGGGACTGTAGTTGAGACGGAAGGAATTTTAAATCAAGGAGCTGAGGCCTGTGTTTGTTGTCTTCCCCCAGAGAACATTTTCTTTAAAAAGTTTGCTATGAAACCAAACCTTTGGGGAGTAAATGGGCTTCTTAGGTGATTTCTTTGTGTCTCCTCCTTTTGTCTTTGGAGCCCTGCTTTGTGCATCTCTGGCAGAGTCGATAACTGAATCAATAGCTGTTTTACTCTAATTTATCGAGCTCTATTGCCTAAACCTAATTAGCATGTTTCAGCGCCACGAATTGCTTCCGAGTCTTGGGCTTAGATGGGAGGATTGATTTCGAAGCTGGCCCGAGCCAGGCAAATCAGTGAAGAAGGGAGGGAGATCTTACCCAGAGCATCATTCCAAGTATAAGTAACAGCCAGACTGGAGACATGGCTCCTGAGGGCAAGTTGCTGGTGCTTTGGCCCCTGTAAGCCCCAGCCCCCACCATGGGAGGCCCCAAGTATCTATGTTGGAGACTCATACCTACTCTTGGTAGCTGGGTGACTTGACTTCCTCAAAGTCTCCGCTTCGTGGGCCAGAGCAAGGGACCAATGATAATGCTGTAGCAGGGAAGGAAGAAAAGATCTTTTAAAAGAAGTGACCCCTGAGGCCACACCTTACACCTCATGGTCCCGCATGGAGGGCCTGCCCTTTATGAAGATTGGTGGCTGGAGAAAGGCGGGCTGGGGGGCGGCTGGAGTGATGTCTGGGAAGAGGGGAGGCCCTGCTGGAGGCTGGGCCAAGAGACTTCCAGGGATAGAGACGTGGTGTGGTCTGATTTGTCTCTGCACTCTGCTGGATGTCACCCTCTCATCCTCCCCAAATCTGTCTGCTCCCCAGCAGCGGGGGTGTTTGGGGCAGGGAGGAACTAGGCAACATCTGTAGGTTGGGCCAGTGCAGAGGGGAGCCTGCATGTGGGAAGCAGAGGGCAGCGCAGGGACTTTCAAGACCATTTAGAGGAACAAGCTTGCCAGGAATATGGAGCAGTGCAAGGGTCAAAGTCAGGGTGACCCCAGAGCACTGCTTTCTTTAAAAAAAAAAAAAAATTGAGGACTTCTGGTGGTCCAGTGGTTGAGAATCTGCCTTGCCATGTAGGGGACTTCAGTTCGACCCCCTGGTCCAGGAAGATCCCTCATCCTGGGAGCAACTAAACTCTTGTGCCACAACTACTGAGCCTGTGCTCTAGAACCCGCGCTCCAACACTAGAGAAGGCGCTGCAATGAGAAGCCCGGGTACCGAGACTAGAGAATAACTCCTGCTCGTCACAACTAGAGAAAGGCCATGTGCAGCAGCAAAGACCCACCACAGCCAAAAAAAGCAATAACAAATCTTAAAGAAAATTCAGGCATAATTCACAAAACATAAAGTTCACCAGTTTTAAGTAATACAGTTCAGTGGGATTTCAGAATTTTCTCTGTGTGGTGCAGTTATCACCACTGTCTAATTCCAGAACATTTCTTTCCATCATCCCGAAGAGAAACCTGGTATCTATTAGCAGCCAGTCCTATGCCCCTCCCCCAGCTCCAGGCAGTCATTAATCTGCTTTCTCTCCTAAGGATTTGCCTACTCTGGGCATTTCATGTAAATGGAATCATGCAATATTTATCCTTTGGTGTCTGGCTTCTTTCACTTAGCATATATTTTCAAGTTACATGCTGTAGCTCATGTCAGGCTTCATTCCTTTTTATTCCTGAATAACATTCCGCTGTACAGATAAACTACATCTTATTTATCCATTCATCAACTGATGGAATTTGGGTTGTTTTCACCTCTTGACTATTGTGAGTAGGGCTGCTATGAACATTCCTATGCTACTCATTGTGTGAAAATGCGTTTTTAGTGTACGTCTAGAAGCAGGCCTGCTGGGTCATTTGATAATTCTCAGCTTAACTTTTTAAGGAACTGCCAAACTGTCCCAGGACCGCTTGTCAGATACTGGGGTTAAAAGAGTTTAGAAGAGGTCATCACCCCCTATTGAAAGCGGATGATTAAGGAAAATTTCCAATTGTGGTGCTAGAGACGACTCTTGAGAGTCCCTGGGACAGCAAAGAGATCAAACCAGTCCATCCTAAAGGAAACCAACCCTGAATATTCATTGGAAGGACTGATGCTGAACTGAAGCTCCAACACTCTGGCCACCTGATGCGAAGAGCCGGCTCATTGGAAGAGACCCAGACGCTGGGAAAGATTGAGGGCAAGAGGAGAAGAGGGCAGCAGAAGATGAGATGGTTGGATAATGTCACTGACTCAATGAGCATGAGTTTGAGCAAACTCTGGGAGATGGAGAAGGACAGGGAAGCCTGGCGTGCTGCGGTTCTTGGGGTCGCAAAGAGTCGGACATGACTTAGCGACTGAAGAATGATAATAAGGAAAATGAAGCCCAGAGAAGCTGTCCCAGGACAGGGCAGAAGGAGAAGGGAATAACCTTGAGCTGGCTGAGCACAACTTCCTTAACAGACTTGAGCCCAGGCTGGCACAGAGCCCTGGGAGGTAAGGGTGACAGGAAGAGCAGTGCCCGTCAGCCCTCCCCGGGGGGCAGATTTCCGCCATCGTTGGTGGGGAAAGCATGCTGACACCGGACCTGGACCATGGGTGAGGGAGCAGTCAGAGCATCAGCCTCCTCCCCTGCAGCCCTCCAGCCCCTTCCAGCCTGTGAGGTCCACCTGGTCCCAGGCCCCTGTCCTCTGCTTGTCTCTGCAGCCTCCTTCCAAGGACCTGTCTCCTGGGCCCGTTTTCCCTCCAGGTCAATCATGAGATGAGGAGATGGCTCTGGAGCAGACACATTGGGCAGGGCACCACCCCCAGCCCCAGAGGCTGGCAGCCCCCTGCTCCCCACCCGAGTCCATCTCAGGGTCACAGATCTGGAGCAGATCTTGGCAGGTGTCCCTGGGGGCACTGCTGCTCTTCACTCCCCACCCAGTACGCTGTTGGCTGTCAGCCTGATGGATCTTTCTGGGGATGACTGGTGGAGGCAAACCTAGCATTTCCCTGGGGACCCACATTTGCCAACATTTGCTTTTCCTTTTTAAGTCTCTGGCATATTATTTAAAGTGAGTCACACAATAAAATTACTAGCTTATTAAATTACAAGGAAAGACTAGGTGAGAGATGATTTCAACCAAAGATACGTGAATGGTGTCCCTTGCTCCTAGCAAGAATGATTTTGAAGAGAAACATGATTAAAACAAGGGGATTCCCCTGAGCCAGGCCAAGCTGATTGAATCTCAGGGAGGAAATGACAATCTGGGTTAATTTGTTATGCCGTTTCCAGGCATTCAAACCTCTGGGGGAGCTTTGGACTTTTATGTGAACGCCTCTGAAAGGGGGTCGAGCAGTCATGGTGAGGGGCTCAGGGATAGGGCAGCCTTGTCTGGAGACGTAGACTGGCAGAAAGCGTTCCTTTCTCACTAACAGGTCTTTAGATGCTGGGGTCTCAACAGAGGTGTCTGGAGGAGTTTTATGGAGTGGGGTGAATTCTAGCTGGGAGCACGGTTTGCCTTCTCCTGAGACCAGCAGCCATTTTGCTGCCAGGTAGAGTGAATGACCACCCTGGTCTACCCAGGACAAGGGGAGTTCCTGGGATGCAAGACTTTGCTTTTCAAACCAGGACAGTCCCAGGCAAACCAGGACAAGTTGGTCACCTTACACATTCAGAGTGGACATTAGTGATCAAGCCCAACTCTGGGTGTGGACAAGGGGTGGAGCAAGGAGGTAAGGAGGTGAACGGTGGGAAAAGAAGAGAGATGGACACAGCCAAAGCGTGAGAGAGAGTGTGTACCCTTCATACAGGACCTGGTTGTGTGAATTATGGTCTGTTCATGCAATGGAATGACAAGCAGCTGCCAAAAGGAACGCAGCAGTTCTATAGGCCATGGAACAACGTCCAAGTACTGTGTTGCAGGAAGAAAAAACCAAAGGTGCATAACAGGGTATAGTGTATTCCCACTGGGTGAGAAAATGGAGAAGATACATGTGTATGTGCTTGTCTGTAGAGACACTAATGCTGCTGCTGCTAAGTCACTTCAGTCGTGTCCGACTCTGCGTGACCCCACAGCCGGCAGCCCACCAGGCTCCGCAGTCCCTGAGATTCTCCAGGCAAGAACACTGGAGTGGGTTGCCATTTCCTTCTCCAATGCATGAAAGTGAAAAGTGAAAGTGAAGACGCTCAGTCGTGTCCGACTCTTAGCGACCCCATGGACTGCAGCCTACCAGGCTCCTCCGTCCATGGGATTTTCCAGGCAACAGTCCTGGAGTGGGGTGCCATTGCCTTCTCCAGGGACACTAATAGTCTCTCTTATAACAACTGTTAACCCTGGAGAACACGAAGACTTTATCTTGTAAGGCCGTCCTCTAGGGGGCGCTATCACCTATCTGGGAAAAACTGGCTACTGGGGATCTCCTGATTTGCTAACATCTGGCTAACACGTCCTTCTCTTCATGCATGTTTCTTTTTCCCTTTCAACTTTTATAAAATTTGAATATCTTTTTCCCCCCAGTTTTATTGAGGTGTTTCCTGATCTGAGTCACGGCAGGAGCCACACTGCTCATAAGCACCTCACTGTCTGGGGGCTTCCCTGGTAGTTCAGATGGTGAAGAATCTGCCTGCCATGAGGGAGATCGAGATTTGATCCCTAGGTCGGGAAGATCCCCTGGAGGAGGGCATGGCAACCCACTCCAGTATTCTTGCCAGGAGAATCCCATGGACAGAGGAGCCTGGCAGGCTACAATCCATGGGGTCACAAAGAGTCGGACACAACTGAGTGACTAACATCATACAGCTTTATTGAGGTATAATTAGCATATAACATTGTGTATGTTTAAGGTGTACAACATAGTTTAATGTTTTTATGTGAAGTAATTACTCTAATAAGCTTAGTTGGCACACCCCTTTTACTTGTTTTACTTAATGCTATGTATGCTGGAAATTGCTCCATGTCAATTCAAAGGTATTTTCTTCATTCATTTTTATGGCTGCACAGAATTTCTTTCAATGGATTACCATAGTTTCTATTCAGCTAATCTAGGAAGATCATTTGTATTGTTTTCATTATTTTGCAATTGCAAATAATACCAATTGCAAATTTTATATCATTGTTTCATCTGTGTAGGTAGATTCCTAGATGTGAGATTACTTGGTCAAGTTATAAATCCATATGTAGTTATGGCTTCCATAGGGTGGTGCCAACTGATGGATTTCCCCCAAAGTAGGTTATAATGGAATTCATCACTTCCTTGGCAGCCATAACAGAGGACATCTGATGAGTCTTGTGGGACTCAGCCTTGGCATTGAGCAAATCCTAACATTAACTCACACATATCCTCCAGTCGTAGATTTCCTTGTATGAACACCCCACTGGGGGATACCAGGAAGTGAGAGAGACTCATTGCTGAGTCCCTCCCAAAGCTCAATGGTCCTTTCAGAGTCATTTTCATGGTCCCATCAGTGGGTAGATCTTACCCATACTCTTTTTTTCCTTCCACAAAAGGCAGCTGTTCCCCCAGCTTTCATAATTCATGATTATTTTGGACAAAAATAAAACTTCAGTCTGTGCGGTCTTTACATCTGACTTTCTTGGGAGACCTCAAATGATCTTTTCTAATTGAGTTGAATCTCATAACCCAGAAAAGCTTTCAGTCTGGAGCATACTCTGTACACGAGGGAAAGAAAAATGCCCCTTTTGTGCTGGCCTGGAGGTGGCCCCAAGTTGGGACTGGGGCCAGCTATGTCTTTGCCCAGGGCCAAAGCCCCAAATGGAAGGTCCCTTGGCCCCACTCAACTGGGGGAAGTTCCACCCAGGTTCTGGGAAGCTGGGGTACTTTGGGCAGGGAAAGACTGGATCATAAAACACTACACAGACATATGTAACACACATTTGGAAAGAGTTCTGAAGAGCCCACTGGAGGAATGTCAGTAGTGGTTACTTCTAGGTGGTGTGTTCCAGGACATTTTGATTTTCTTCTTTATGGTGATTTTGTTGGAAAATGTTTCATTGTGTCATTTGAGGACGTTTCATTTGCTGAAAGGTCATTGACTTTTCTTGGTCTACATATGCCATGAGATAGAAAAAAATAGATCCATTCAAATCAGCAAGTTTCCACCATGCATAAATTCAAGTGGAATTACTAAATTGGCAGTGCCACCCCTCCTAACAGCAGGATGTGTCTTTCTGTCCCCTGTCATCTCTGTCACCATCAGCAACAAAGCTTCTTTATGCCTCCACCCCATGCCTAGAGCTATGCTAAAGGTGACCAGGATACATTACTGTCCCTAAGTTGGTGGCATTTGAGTATGAGGCGCAAATGCACACAAATCACTGAATGTAAAGAGAGAAATGCCCTAGAGAGGGAAGGCTTAGCTTTGTCTGAGTTGGGGGCAAGGTGAGCGATACCCAGGGAAGAAGGGTGAGGGCCAGCTGAGTTTAAAAGAGGACTCTGATGTATGACAAAACCCACTGGAAAAAATAAATAAATAAATAAGAATGAAAAAAAAAAAATCAAGGGAAAAAAAAAAAAAAAGGACTCTGGTGGGTCTTTCAGACAGTGTGAACATTTGAGAATATGAGATGCAGAGGATGTAGAGGAAGAGGGGTGAGATCCCGAGTGCCTTATGACTTCTGCTGTAAGGGGTAAAGAGGAAATCAAGATTTAAAGATTTAAAATAGAGGCAAGTCATGATCAGGTTTGCATTTTGGGAAATAAAAACATTTTGGCAGTCGCATAGAAAATGGATTTCAAGGGAGGGATTGGGACTAGAGGCTGGAAGCCCATTGACAGAGTTTAATCCCCAGAGAGATGGCAAGGGCCTGACCTGAGGAGGTGCTGAAGGGGAGTGAATGTGGGCATCTGTGGGGGTCTGGTGACCCCCAGCATGGAAAAGTGGGGCGGGGGAAGGGCCAGTTGCTTATCCTGCATCACAAACTCAGAGAGAGAGCTGAGCTTGTGTATTCAGAGCCCAGCGGCAGTGTCTGGCATATAGAGAAGGTCAGTTATATTTGCCTGCCTCTCTCCACTCTTATTTTCTCATATGCATGGCAGCCGCCTCCAACATCTTCTCTCCTCCCTTTCCAGATCTGCAAACTTCCTTCTTAGAGTCTGTTCTTTTTCTTTTTCCACCTTTACCTTTTAGATTGGGGCTGCTTTTTTCCTTTCCTTTTCTTAAAGTATTTATTTATTCATTATTTATTTCGTTTTGGCTGCGCTGGGTCTCGTTACCGTGTGCAGGCTTTCTCGAGTTGCAGTGATCAGGGGCTACTGTGTGTGCTTCTAATTGCAGTGGCTTCTCTTTTTCAGAGTATGGGCTCGAGGGTGTGGGCTCAGTAGTTGTGGCACAGGCTTAGTTGCCCTGCAGCATGTGGGATCTTAGTTCCTGGACCAGGGATCAAACCTGTGTCCCCTGCATTGGCAGGTGGATTCCTAACCACTGGGCCACCAGGGAAGTCCCTTCTTTTTCTTTTTAACTCCAGTGAGATTTATAGTTTTCTTTCTTACGTGCATCAGCTTGTCTCTGGCTTCTCAAGTTTTGTGTGTATGTGTGTGTGTATGATTTATGCTTTATCTCCATTAATACTGTAGAACATCAATACCAAGTACATACAAAGAAGCATCCTTTTAGAAGCAAGGAGAGGGGAAGACAATACACACTTACAATTTAATATCATTTATCTAGTCATTTTGAGCCGATTTTGAGCCATGTTGAGCCATGTTAGGCAGCCAGCGCTGAGACATGTTTTTCCAACCCATCCTCTGTTTCTAGCCCACCTATCCCACTTCTACTGATTCAGTTTTAAAGAGTCATCTATTAATTTAATTCTGACTCTAAAGGAAAAAGATATTATCTACTGAAAATGTGGGAGATGTATGTGAAAAAAAAACCACTCATAATCTTAGCATGTAGAGATCACCACTAGTAATGTGTTTTTTCTTCCAGTGATTTCAATGCACATGTAGTTGTTGTAGAGAGAGAAGTAGACCTACATTATTTGTATTTATCTGGATATGTGGATATGCTAGCATGACCATTCAATCTGTAATCAATAGCAACTGACATTTGTTGACACTTACTGCGTGCCAGTCACCTGTTCTGTGCATGTATATTAACTCATTCAATCTTCACACCATTCCTATAAAGCAGGTTATTATCCTTCTTTTAGAGATGTAGAATCTGAGATGTCAAGAAATGCCAAAATCACACTGTAAGGTACCTAACCCAGGCCTCTTTTTTAAAAAATTTCTCTAAGTTTTTTCTTTGATGTGGAACATTTGTAAAGTCCCTGTTGAATTTGTTACAATATTGTTTTCCTTTTGTTTTTTGGCCAAGAGGTATGTGGGAATCTTAGCTCCCTGACCAGGGATTGAACCTGCACCCCCTGCACTAGAAGGCAAAGCCTTAATCATTGGATCACCAGGGAGGTCTTCAGGCCTCTGTTTTAACCTGTGACCTCTATTAGCTGCTATTCTTTCTTCCCAGTTTCAGCCTAAAGAACATTCTGTCTCTTAACGTGACTGTATTTATACAGCTTCATCCAGCATGTGTGGGCTTGCTGAGTCTCATTCTGGAGTCACCCTGTGCTGTGGAAGAGAAGGGTGTTTGGAGGGAGGTCAGGTGACCCCAGGGAGAGGAGCCTGGCTGTCCACACAGGTGCACTCAGCATGACCCTAGGTGAGAAGTTTCCTGTCTGGGGCCTGGTCCTCTCCCCATCACTCAGAACCTGGAAGGGTCAGCCCTCCTCCCAGGGGACTTCTTCTCCCAGGGAGGCTCCAGCTATTAACCCAGCTCAGGAACGAGGCGTAATCCAGGACCCCAAGGCGTCTGTTCACAGGAGGAGCCCGAGGAGTCCTGTGGACCTCCTTCCATTGGCTGATCAGCCCCTTCTGCGCCGGAGTGAATCAGAGAGTGACAGGGGCTGCTTGGTTATCAGCCTGAGCACTGTTGGGGTCCCAGGTCTTAAACTTAGCCTAGAACAAGTTATTTCATTTTTCTTGTGCCTCAGTGTACTCATTTGTAATAAGATAATATTGGTATCTTCCTCTGGGCTTGCTGGGAGAATAAGTGAATTAAACATAATTCACAATAACCCACATAATCCATATAACCCACAATAATCCACATAACCCCCCAATAATAATAATATAGAGAGTCTAGAACCAAGTCTGGAAACTCATTCATAAGCACTCAGTAAATATTAGCTTTTGATATTAGCATAACTTTATACCCAGAATATCCCAGCCTATATTCATTGGAAATTGCATTTTCTTGTTGTCTGTCTACTTGTAGACACTGTGGTTCCTCCAGGGCAGGGACTAGGTTTTCCCACTGTTGTATGGATCCTCAAGGCCTGGTACATACTAGGTCTTCGATATATGCTTGTTTTAGTGCACAAATGGGTGAATGAATGAGTGAATAAACCCCCAACATATAAATCTATGAACAATTCAAAATGATTAGCAAACCCTGAACATTTAGCAGATTCCCAATGGGGCATGTGACTCAGAACGAGCTGAGAGGTGGCCATAAGCCTTGGGCCAGGGGAGAGTAACCCCCACTCTGCAGGGCCCTTGCCTGGGGGCCTCCAGCACCACAGCCAGCGAGCTCGGGGAAGGGCAGCGTTCTGAGCTCACTCCTGGGGCCTCAGAGGGCCTTTTGTGCGGACTGACATTTCGTGTCCAGATGTGAAATTCCTTGGCCCCAGCACAAGGTTGAATGTGTTGGCTCTAATGAAGTATTTGCTGGAGCTTGTTTGCTGTCTGAACTCACACACCCTCCGGTCAGCTTGTTTTGAGAACTGCAGTTTCAAGAAACAGCAACACTATTTAGGAACCAAATCAAATGGCGAGGGTTGGAGCAGAGATGGAGGCAGGGTGTGGTTCCTCTCCCCTCCCAGGAAGGGAGGGCTGTCTCAGGGCAGAATTTAGAGAAAGAGGGAGATAGAAAAGAAGGATAAAGCCATAAAGGAAATCTGAAAAGGACTAACGCCTCCCTCACTACCCATTCACTTAATAAAAGTGCTTGATTTTTCTGCATGCCAGGATCTGTCTGTTTTCAGGAATCATTTTAGTGGTTATAATCAGTATGTATATATGCTCTTTTTCACTTAATATTATATTGTGACATTGTCCCACGTTGCTACACCTTATATTTGTAATCTTATTCAATTGTACTCCTTGCATGAAAAATACATTCAATTACACTCCTTTAATTTAAAAATACACGGATAAATATGGGTTTTCCAGGTGGTTCAGTGATAAAGAATCCACCTGCCAATGCAGGAGCTGCAGGAGATGCAGATTGGATCCCTAGGTTGGGAAGATCCCATGGAGGAGGAAATGGCAACCTGCTGCAGTATTCTTGCCTGGAAAATCCTATGAAACAGAGGAGCCTGGCGGGCTACAGTCCAAGGGGTTTCGAAGAGTCGGACACGACTGAGCGACTGAGCATTGATAAAGTAGTTATTTTCTTTTGATGTAGAATACATCTCTATGAAGATTAATTGATTGAAGTGTTTTTAATGTTACCATAATAATTTTCTAAAGTACGAACCTACTTGGTGTATGATGGTACTATGTATGTATGTTTGTATGAAAGTATAGATTTTAACATAATCTCATCATTGTGTGTGTGTGTGTATATATATATATATATATATATTATTCGTTCACAGTTTTATAATTTACCCCATGTTTAGTAAGTGTTTAACCATATACATGCATGCATGCTGAGTCGTTAAGTTGTGTCTGATTCTTTGTGACCCCTTGGACTGCAGCCTCCCAGACTCTCTGTCCATGGGCTTCTCCAGGCAAGAATACTGGAGTGGGTTGCTATGCCCTCCTCCAGGGGATCTTCCCCATCCAGGGATTGAACCGGCGTCTCTTATGTCTCCTGCATTGGCAGTAGCGTTCTTTACCACTAGCACCACCTGGGAAGCCCTTAACCATATACATACATGTATAAATGACTGATGAGATTGATAACTTTCCATGTGTTTAGCTGTTTGCTTTCTCCTTGGGGATATGTTTTGGTGATATTTGCATATTTAGTTCTCGGACTTTAATAATCATACACACTGACTCTCCTATTAGATCACATGTAATGCCAACTATTTCCTCATCTTTTTTTCCCTACTAACCTCACTTTGTTTTGTTTCTGAAAAGCAGAAACAATTTTTTAGGTTTGATATTTTGTTTTTTGTTTTTTTTTTCCTTTAACTTCTTCTCTTGCTCTGAACATAGAAGCTTATCAGGACACAAGACAAAATGGAAAATGAAGAAAATAACAGACTTTTTAGAAGGTAAAATAGATAATATCTTCTTACTTTTACTCAGACCTTAGCACTTTCCATCCTCAGGGAGAGTTAGGGATTCAAGACAGTACATTTTCTCCTCACTTTATGGGTGAAGACTACCAAGGAACAGACTTGTTATGGGAGGAGCCTACTTCCTTCTCTGCCTTCTACCTCCTGCCAGCTTGGGAGGGCCTTCGGTGAGACAGTTTTAAGCCCTGGCTCTGTAGCCAGTGGGGACTGAATGGCATGTAGCTGACCCATGTAGGGGTTGTGGCAGAAAGAGACTGACCTGTGGACTCACCATATTGCCCAGGAAGGCTGTTCCAGTCCTGTGCATGAGGCCTGCTGTCCTGTGAAGGTGAAATGAAGTATCACAAGTCAAATGGTTGGCTTGGTGCTCAGCATAAAATAAGCAAACACACAAAGGAAGTGATGGGGAAACTCGGTGTGGTAGGCATTCCTTACCTTGGAGCATCCATTCTCTATCACCAAACTTTTACTATGTGGCAGCCCCAGCATGTGACACAGAGCTAAAGAATTCGCCTGCCGATGCAGGAGGTGCAGGAGTCCCAGGTTCGACCCCTGGATCGGGAAGATCCCCTGGAGGAAGAAATGGCAATCCACTCCAGTATACCTGCAAGGAACATTTCATGGAGATGGACATACGTTCTGCCATGGTAGACAGGCTAGAGTCCATGGGGTTGCAAAGAGTCAGAGGACTGAGCACACACATACACACACACACACACACACACACACACACACACATGGCCCCTGGGCCAAGCATTCTACACACATGCCCTCATTTAATCTTCTCAGCAGCACTAGGAGTGGATGCAGTCATTATACCCATTTCACAGATGGTGAAAGTAAGGCTTCGAGCAACAAAGGTCACAGAAGTGGCAAAACTGGGATTCCGTTCCAGGTCTGTGGCAGGCAGGATGAGATAGAAGTGATGATTTTTATGTGCTGTACAATTGGGGAGACTGGATATCAGAGAGCTTGGTGACCTGCCCAAAGCCACACAGGAAATATGTGCAGCCCCTGGTTCTTGGAGCTGGGGGTCCGGAGACCAGGTCTGGTGCTGTCTCATTGCTAACATGGTGACGACCTCTGCTGGCAAAGTGCATACCGTGTGTCTGGTATCCTGGAGTCTTCTTGGTCCTTATCAACCAAGGAGGAGATCCTGGAGAGAGGCTGGATGGGACCCAGGATGGCCTGAGTCTGAGGTTTTGGCTCTGGACACCCAGGCCTGCTGGTCATAGGTTTGCTTGTGGATTCACGGATGTGGGCCAGCGCTGGGCTGGGAAACATCACAGCATCCTTGTCCTTGCTCCACTGACCACCAGATTGTTCTTCTCACAAGTGGTTGACATCCTCGGCCAGCTGAGTAGGGAAGGCTGAGAAGTTTTTTGTTTTTTTTTTTTTTAATTTTCCAAATATGCAGACTTTCTGAGGAGAGGCTGATTAAAAAAAAAAAATTCTACTGGGAACTGTGTATACTCTTCTAGAAAGATGCCTCATTCAGGCAAGGTGTGACTCATGACTGGGAACTGGTTCTAAGTAAAAGCCAGTTGTAATGGCCAACATTGATGGAAAGCTTCCTTTGTTGAAGAAACTGGGTTAAGTATTATCTAATGCATGCTCCAGTGGCTTAAGAGTATGTGGTTTTTTCAATTCTCTTTTACAAGTTGCTTAGAGAGGATAGGTGACTTACCCAAGGCCACACAGCTAGGAAAGGATGGAGCTGGAATCAAACCAGTGCACGTGGGCGTGCTCAGTCATGTCTGACTCTTTGCAACCCTTTGGACTGTAGCCTGCCAGACTCCTCTGTCCAAGGAATTAATCCAGCTCCCAAATCCACACCCCTTAACCACTCTGCTCTCTGCCCACTGCCTTCCAGATCCCTGCTCCCTGATGGAGGAGACAGAGGGTAGATGAGGCCCAGAGCATATTCCTGATAAATTTTGCATGCCTGCGTACCAGTCAAGGTCTGCTTAAATTTTGGTTGTGCCTATCTGTTTCTCTCCTTTCCACTGATACTCAGAGCTCCTAGAGGGCTGGGTACATATCTGGTTGGACTTTGCATCCCAGCATGTGAGGGGTCTGCACGTGTCTGATGGAACTAGAGAATGAATAGGAAAGAAGGCAGGAAAAGATAAATGGATAGCCAGGTGTCTTCACTGATTGGCAGTGGGATGTTTTTGGAAATGGTGAGATTTTAATGGACACTTTAAAAGAAAGAGGGGATGGACCCATTTCCTTGACTTGTTTTAGAGCGTGTACTTTACTGCCAAGCAATGCTAGGCAGTTCTGGGTGACTCCTGGCTCTGCCCCTTCTAGCTCCAAGACTTTTGGCACGTGACTTGACTTCCCTCAATGTCCCCATCTGTAAATAGAGGCTGATGTTAATTTATACTTCTTAGCGGGAGGGCTGAGAACATTAAATGAGCATGTTTATATAAAACTGTAAATGACAGCTACTGTGATTTCTTCCTGGGACAGTCCATTTCACTCAAAGAGCTCATTTTTAAAAATTAAGTAATTTGGGTGATAGGTACTTGGGGGTTCATTATAACAGTCTCTCTACTTGTGTTGATGCTTGAAATAAGACATTTTAAAAACAAGTAATAGAAATTTGAGATTTTAGTTTTGTTTAGAAAACAAATGCAGATGTATCATTGAATAGAATGCAAAGTGTACATGCAGTTTTAAAATAAAACACAAAAATAAAGGAATGGCTTAAAGCAGCCCCTTAGAATTACAATCTCAGCGAAGGCTACTCCTGATCTCACCAGGCCATCAATTTTTTCATCTTAAAAATGTTGAGAATAGTGATGCCTCCTTCTGAGTGCTTTATGATTCAAGCGAGATATGAGGGTACTTTGTAAACTATAATTCTGCCTTCCACATTTGATGATTTGTTCATTCATTCAGCATTTCTTGAAACTCTGCTAGGTGCCAGGTGCCAGGCAAGGTGTGGGGACACTGCCCTGTTCAACTTTCCATGGGATTCAGGATAGACCCTGGTATTGTACTAAGCTCAGTCTGCTCAGGTACTAATTCTGACTCTGCTATTTACCCCTGGGTAACAGGGTATGCCTCAGTTTCCATGTTTGTAAAATGGGGACAATCACAGTATAGTTCCTTCTTCTGCATTACGGTGAAGTTTGAATGGGGCTATAGAAGTAAAGTGCCTAGCAGGGTCTAGCACAAAGCAAGTGCTTAATAAATGTTTATTATTACTACAGCCCACAGTGTGATTATAGCCTAGTGGAGCAGGCTCATAATAAACAATGACTTTAAAGTATATGTGTGCTGGGGAGAAATGGTGTGGAGTGATAAGACATGGAGCAACAGATGAGGCCAGGGAGGGCCTCTCCAAGGAGCTGAACTTTAAGGCGAGTCAGTAAGATGATGTAAAACAGGGGCAGAGAGAGGGCAGAGGTCAGCAGAGGGTGAGGCAGGAAGAGCTAGGCCTGCTGAAAGGGTCACAGGAGGCTGGGCAGGTTGTGCCCTGATCAAAAATCCCAGGGACATCCTAGACGTTGTCTAGGTCTGCATGTTTTCTTCCCTGTATTTTTCAGCACATGAAATGAGTGTGTTATTTTGACCAAGTCAGGATATTATGCCGGTTTTCCAGCAGTTGGAAGTCAAGTGTCTTGAGAAAGAGGCTCCTTGTTCCAATTGTCACAAATGTGTCATCTGGGCTTAGAGGCCCAGGAACGGGAGAATGGGACAGAGCTGTGACCAAGATGAGGCTGGCAGGGTGGGTGAGGCCATATCTGCAGGGCCTCATATACCCGGGAAACAGGTTTGGGTTTGACCCTAATTCCAATGGGAAGCCCTTTGCGGGGGGACACGGCCAGATGAGAAGTGGATCTCTACAAACTTCCCAGCCATCTGTCAGACGGCTTCAGGAAGATGAACAGAAGGGAGCACAAGACTAGTGGCTGGAGGGCTGGGGGACCAAAGCTGATGAGAGAGGAAAGAGGTGGTCTGTGCCAGTGTGCTGATGCTGGCCGTGCAGAGCAGTGACGCTCATCACTCACTTGTTAACCAGGAAAATGGCCAAGGGAAAGTAAAAACCGAAGGGAGATGTGGAGAAGAAGACAGGGCTTAAGACAGTTGATAGCCACAGCTTGTTTCTTTGTGAACCCCCAAAGTCCTCAACCACCTCCCTGTTCTCCATCTCCTCACTTAGGTCAAGATGCCTGTGCTCAGTTCCCACTTGGCCTGGAGCTTTGTCCAGATCGAAATTCCATCTCAAGCATGTGGATCTGGAATTCTCCAACAAAAGGAGTGGGGATGAACAAATCTCAGAGGCTGGGACTAGAGGGAGGTGCAAGCGGAAGGGCCAGTGTTGAGCAATGGCTTCACTTGTATCAGCCCCAGCTGCTGCCTGGAGATGGTGGTGGTGTGTGAGGGGGGCACGTTGGCTCTGAGCCAGGCACTGTTTGAGTCCCCAACTGCACTCTGTCCAACAATCTTTCTGCCATGTGAGGTGCCATCACTGTCTACATTTTACAGGGAGGGGTGGAAGCTCTGAGAAGGTCTAACTTTCCCAGGGTCACCCAGGCTTGTCTGATGCCAGAGCCCTCACCAGCCAGTGGCATCACAGGCTGCTTCCCGGACAAGGCAGCCTCCTCCACACAGCCCACTTGTAGAAAAGCTGCCGTTTTGTTTCGTTGCTAGGCAGCAGAGGCTTTGGAGTTTGGCTATTAACCTGACATCTAGGGACCTTGGCTGAGCTTCAAGGTGCTGAGACCCTGAAGCTGTATGAGGGTAGGGGTGTGGGTGAATATTTGGGCATGGTTCTGGGGACACAACTCTCCCAAAAGGGTTTTGTGGCACCCTTTCACCCAAATAAAGATAAGAGACTCGCTTGCTGGCCAAGAGTATACATTTTGGCTGTTGTGTTTTCTCCAGGCCTAAAACAGTACCTGGTACATGGTAAAACCTCAATCAATATTTATGAAATGAGTAAATGAAGGTCTATGGCTTTCAGAGGGCCTCCCTGGTGGCTTAGATGGTAAAGAATCCTCCTGCAATGCAGGAGATCCCAGTTCAATCCCTGGGTTGGGAAGATCCCCTGGATGGCTATCCACTCCAGTATTCTTGCTTGGAGAATTCCATGGAGAGAGAAGGCTGGCAGGCTACAGTCCGTGGGGTCTCAAAGAGTCGGAGATGCCTGAATGACTTAACATTTTCACGGCTTTGAGAACTGAAGGATATCTTCTCAAGGGTTATTGGGAAAGACTTAAAAGTCACCTAATATAACCTCCCCACTTCACTGGTGAGAAAATCGAGGCTCAGCTCAGGGACTTGGTGAACCAAAGATGAATCTCCTTTCCTCTCAGCCCAGTGCTTCTCAGGTCCCTTTTCCAGGCAAATACTGTGATGATGAGTCTGCCACCAGGGAGAAAATGCACGATTGTGCAGACCCAGAGGGCACACCAGCCTGCCTCTATCTAGTGTAAATGCTCCTGGGATGGAGTTGAGCCATCTGGATAGGCGGCTGCTGGATCGTGGGTGACCAGGCAGCACCATGATTAGTGGAGACTTGGTTATTCCAGGGCTCTTCCTGGCATTTGAGACTGTAGGTGGCTGGATGCGCTCAGATTTATCTTTGCACTGTGCAGAGTGCTCTTTGCCCGTTACAGGATTCTAGAAAGTTAGAGAGGCAGGATCCTTGGGGTCAAGGTACCAAAGCATGGATATCATCATCCACACTGACAGACACTGTTAATCATTACTGAACTCCTTTGCACAGAGCTAGAAAGGGCCTCAGGAGAAGGCAATGGCACCCCACTCCAGTACTCTTGCCTGGAAAATCCCATGGATGGAGGAGCCTGGTAGGCTGCAGTCCCTGGTGTCGCTAAGAGTTGGACACGACTGAGCAACTTCACTTTCACTTTTCACTTTCCTGCATTGGAGAAGGAAATGGCAACCCACTCCAGTGTTCTTGCCTGGAGAATCCCAGGGACGGGAAGCCCGGTAGGGTGCCGTCTATGGGGTCACACAGAGTCGGACACGACTGAAGCGACTTAGCAGCAGCAGCAGCAGCAGCAGAAAGGGCCTTGGTGCCTCTACCACAGTCCCAGTCCGTCATGACCAATCAATCAGAGTGAACCACTTCCTGCTGGGCCTTTTTAAAATTTATTTATTTATTTGGGTGCACCAAGTCTTCGTTGGGGCATGCAGGATCTTTTATTTGCAGCATGTGAACTCTTATTTGCAGCATGTGGGATCTAGTTTCCTCACCAGGGATTGAACCCAGGCCCCTTGCATTGGAAGTGCAGTGATTAGCCACTGGACTACCAGAGAAGTCCCTGGGCCTTTTGTAGAGGGGAACCCAGGGTAGGGTGGCGAGGTTGGGGTGGCAGTTGAGCTGAGCTTGGAGGCAGGGGGCTGGAGTCTGGCCCCAGCTCTGCCTCTAATTGTGTGACTTTGAACCAGAGATTTAGCATCTCGGAGCCCCAGTTTCCACTCCATTTTTTATTTACTTGACCATTTATTTATTACTTCAACAAATATTTATTGTACACCTACTGTTAGCCAGGCACTAGAATGTGAGCTAGAGAAGATGAAAGAAGTAGTTTTTCTCTGTAACAGGAAACCTGGCCCTAATAGTCTATATTTCCTTGCAGCTCTTGCAAAAGCTCTCCTGGCCATGCCATCATTTCAATTTCCCTTCCCTGAGCCTTGTTTCACCGTGCATTGTCCCCCTTGGGATGTGTCTTCCCGAATGTTCTATTTTATTATGAACCAGGAGCTTGCAGGACCAGGGTTTGAGCGGTTCTGAGAATGTTGCTGAGAGAGTAACCACAGACGTTTGTTCTCCTGTTTAAAATACTTACCCAAAATATTTGGATAACCCTTCATTACCTGAGCTGGCATTTCTAAAGTTTACATTGCAGGTTTGAGTGACTGTAATATCTTGAGAGATCATTTCCTCTGGCCCTTGAATTTCTCTCCTGCAAGAGTCATGCAGCAGCCCACATTGTATACGTGAAGTATGTTTTGGAATGTTAATGGAGGCACTGATTCACACCAGATGGGATGGAAATCCAAGGGAAAAGGATGTATAAACTGTACATGGTGATTCGACTATGAGGCAGGATTTTTAAAATGTACTAAAGGTCAGAGGTCAAGAACCTGACACATGTCCAGGCTTTCCCCGTGGGTTTCTATGTTGCCTTAGCTCATCTGACTCTTGCTCTTGTTATAAAGGAGTCACTTTTAGGATATTTAGCCTGTAGACAAAATTCTGGTGGCATATCATAAAATCCAAAGCAGCTTTTTACTGGAAACTTCCCACATAAAAGCTCAGATTTGGATGAGTGTCAGTGTTTCTCAAACTTTAAAAAAATTTTTTTTTTTTTTTCGGATAAACATTAAAAAAAAAAAAAAGCCACTCACCCCCGAATCTTCTGTATGTCTTTGCAAGCCAAGAAAATTTTGCTTAGATCCATTCTATAATTTATGATACACAAAGAAGAGGCATTTTTTGTAGTTCAGCTTTGCAGATTAAATAATGAGAATTCCTATTGACTGCAACAGATGTAGCCTGGACCTATGCTGAATGTTTTACATGTATTATCTCCCATAATTATCCTACCGATGATTATCAGCATTTTTACAGATGAAGAAACAGACTTAGGGAGGTGTGTCCCCGGGTCACCTGAAGTGGGCAGGGAGAGGCTCAGCCCACATTTGGACCCTGGTCTGGCAGACCCCTATGAACAATGCTATTCTCCACTCTGCTTCCTCCAGTTGTACATCCTCTGTCCTGGATCCCCATGAGCCCACAGGACCGGCACCCTCTGTGACAGGATCCATCAGCAAATGTTTTGTAGTCCTGTCTCAGCTGGGTGGGCCTGGAGCACTCAGCCACCACCCTCAGCCACCCACACCACACCTGCCCACGTGTCACGTCCTTTTCACAGTGGGCGGTGGGTGCAGGTGGCAAACAGGGTATTCTGACTGCCCGGTGGAGTGGTTAGCTAGGTGGGCCCCTGGGCTCCGGCTTCTACTTGCATGAGTTAATATTAAAGGAAGGAGGGTATGTCTTTGTTTGAGTCAAAGAACAAAGAAGGAGGCTATGGGTGTGAGGTGTCTGTGGGTTGGTGAGTGAAAAGGATCTTGGAGAGGATGAGAAAGGTGAGGGCCTGAAGTTGAGGCTGTTTTTCTTCAAGATTCAACTGTCTTGAAGTGTCTGTTCCAGGCGCTATGCCAGAGTCTGGGGGATACAAGGCCTATCCCCAATAGTAGGCATGACCCACATATCCTTGGGTTGCCGCAGCTGGAGGGGGAAATGGGCAGCCTGAAGTTGGAAAAACCTGAATTCTCCTCTCAGAGTTATAGTCTCAGCTCAGGAGCTTCTTAATGAGGTGGCCTTTCTGGGCCTTGGTTTTGTCATCTATACATTGAGTCAATAATACTGAGCCCTGAGTTGTGACAAGTGCAAGGATAGGAAGGCTTGGGGATTCAGGTGCAGAAGACAGGGGAGGGCCTCATGCTGTCTTGGAAGGCTTCCTGGAAGAAGTGACATCTAAGCTGAGACCTGGAGGAGGAGAGGGGTTTGCCTAACAAAATGAGTGGAGAATGGGCTCCCGGTGGAGACATTGGCTTTTTGGAAATCTGAGGACAGATCCACATGGCTGGAGTGACCAGCATGAGGGTGCTGGAAGGCGGTAACTTGGCTCTGGCCAGGGTCTCTTTTTGGGACTCAAGTGTACAACTGAGACCTGAAATTGATATTGGTAGAATGGGGGCATCATCACTGCCCCAGTGGCCCAGAGGGTAGAGAATAAATCATATGGAGGCTGCTGTGGGAGGGGAGCTGGATGGGACTTGCTGCCGAGTTATTGTTATTGTTTAGTCACTAAGTTGTGTCTGACTCTTTGCAACCCCATGAACTGCAGCACACCAGGCTTCCCTGCCCTTCACTGTCTCCCAGAATTTGCTCAAACTCATGTTCATTGAGTTACTGATGCCATCCCACCGTCTCATCCTCTGTCACCCCCTTATCCTCCTGCCCTCAGTCTTTCCCAGCATCAGGGTCTTTTCCAATGAGTCAACTCTTCGAGTCAGGTGACCAGAGTATTGGAGTTTCAGCTTCAGCATCAGTCCTTCCAGTGAATATTCAGGGTTGATTTCCTTTAGGATGGACTGGTTTGATCTCCTTGCAGTCCAAGGGGCTCCATGCAGCCAAGTAACCTCTCATAAATCTGGGCATGCTCTGAAATGTCTGGGAAAGCCCCCAGGAGTCAGCGTAACATCCCAAAGGTGGGCTTGGTCCTTCCAGCCAGGCTCCGCCTGGCTTCACTGACTGAGTCAGTCCATCTACCGTCTAGAATTTGTTGAGTGCTCACCACGCCAGGCCCTGCTCTGGGCACTGGGATACGGAGGTGAGCACCTCGGTTCAACATCCTGTCTTCATGGAGCTGCCTTCCCTCCTAGTCAGGAGGAGGCAGCTGCTTACATGGAATGGGCTGGGAAGGTGGCAGTTCCCCCAAAGTCACTGACTGTGACTCTCTTGGGGAATGTGACCAAGGAGAGCAGAGGCCCTGAGGGGGGGCCAGATTTGGGGTGTTCAGATGGGTGGCGTGTGTTTTGGTTTGAGGGAAGAGAGAGCTGAAGGAGTGAGAGTCAAGAGGTGTTGGGAGGTCAGTTCCTGTCGGCTCTAGTGGCAACAGAAGGGTGATGGCTCTCGTTCTGGCAGCTGTTGGGGAAGAGACCATGGGTGTCAAGGGAGGACAGGGGGAGACCTTCCTGATGTCCGGTGACAAGGGATGGACCTGGTGGTCCAGTGGTTAAGACTTCACCTTCCAATGCAGGGGGTACGGGTTCCACCCCTGGCTGGGGAGCAAAGAGCCCACATGCCTCAGGGCCAAAACAACCACAACATAAAGCAGTATTGTTAACAAGTTCAATAAAGACTTTTAAAATGGTTCACATAAAAAAAAAAAAAAAGCCAGACTTGGCCTTGAATCCAGCTTTTCTGCTCACGGCCTGAGGAAGCCGAGCAGGTGCTTCAGCCTTTGTATGCTTCCATGTCCTCCTGGAAAACAGCGAGGGCCACCTCCACGATTAGGTGAGGTGGTGCATGTAGACCAGCCCAGCACCTGGCTTGCTAAGCGGGCTCACCAGGGCGATTCCTGATTACCGTGATGATTATTAAAGCCACGAGGGCAAGCCCAAGGCAGCGTGTGCCTTGCCTTTCACGCTCCCTGAAAATCAAAACAGTCCGCTCTCTGCCCACAGCGTGGGCCTGCATGTCATCGGCCATCTTCCTCACAGCTGTCACTGCAGCTGGGGGTCAGCAGAGAGGGCAGATGGCGCCCAAGGCCTTTCCACAGCAGGGGACAGGAGGCTGGGAACTGGGGGCTGCCCGCTGCTTCTGACAGGTCGTTGTCTCAGCAAACAAGCTGCTTTAATAAAGAGAGGGTGCTCTCTGGGTTCAGACGGCTTGCTCATTGGAAAAGACCCTGATGCTGGGAAAGATTGAAGGCAGGAGAAGGAGGTGACAGGGGATGAGATGGCATCACCGACTCAAAGGGCATGGGTTTGAGCAAACTCTAGGAGATAGTGAAGGGCAGGGAAGCCTGGTGTGCTGCAGTTCCTGGGGTCACAAAGAGTTGGACACGACTTAGCAACTGAACAACAAGAAAATCCTAGCATAAGAGAGGCAGGGGTGAGTGGGAGGGATTGAAAGAAGTCACAGGAGAAAAAATGGAGCTGGAGAGGTGAGCAGGGCAAACTGGATTCCTGCAGAATGGACTGAGGGAGCAGGACAGGAGCTAGGGTTCCGACCAGCGAGGGGGCCCTGCAGGCCCATAGACAGTGAGAAATGATGGGTTCTGGACTAGGAGGTGGCCAAGAGGACAGAGAAGAGATTTCCAAGGTCAACTAGGCAACACTTGACTTGGAGACTGAACAAACTTGGCTGGACGCAGAGGGAGCCGTGAAAACTGATGCCCAGGTGTGTGGCTTGGCGACTGGTGGGTGGTGCTGCCTTTACTGAGCCCCAGCACCCGGGAGGGAGGCAGCAGAGGATGAGTTGGGCTTTGGTTGAGTGGGAAGGGCCTGGAGACACCCTGGGGAGACCCTCAGGAGGTCTGGAACCCTGGAGGAAGGTACAGCCCTGTGTGTGGAGGTGGGAGTCAGGAGATAAACGGAGGAGCCTCCTGAGTGCTGAGCTGCGTGGGCAGCGGACAGTGTCGGACTCTGCGACCCCAGGGACTGTAGCCGGCCAGGCTCCTCTGTTCATGAGATTTCCTAGGCAAGAATACTGGAGTGGGTTGCCATTTCCTTCTCCAGGGGATCTTTCTGACTGAGGGATCAAACCTGAGTCTCCTGCATCGCAAGCGGATTCTTTACCACTGAGTGACCGGGGAAGCCCAGCAGACAGTGTAGATGGAGGGAAAAAGGAGAGGTGTGCATATGTAGAATACCACGGGAGCCTGGGGATGGAGGCTGTGTCCTAGCTTTCCTTGGACTGATGGCTTTGGACTGGGACCTTGAAGGATGTCTGGATACGTGCAGGTGGAGGAGGGAAGTGAAAGGGGTACCAAACATAGAGATAGAGGCAGCTTGTGACCGTGGCCGAGGAAGGCTGGTGGAGGAAAGTCTTTTGGGAAAGAGACTACTGAAGGGGAAGTTTGGTCTCCCTATGGTGAAAGGTGTTGAATGTCTCTCTCAAGAGTTAGGGTTTTTTTCCTATAGAAGAGGGGAGCCCAGCATGATTTTGAGCACAAGAGAGCCTCAGTCAGAACCCTGTTTAATAGAAAGCTCTTTCTGGCATCACTACACAGGCATGTGTCCATGTGACACTGATGTTCAGTGGACAGAGGGCTGGGGGCTGCCCTTGCCCTCTCATATTCTAACTCAAGTAGCCTCAATCTGGCCATCTTTGTGAAAAGGGGACATATGAGTCGAAAGGGGAAGATGCAGGGCCAGTGGCAGCCCTTCCACTCTTCATCCTAAGCCTGATTGTCCAGGTTATCACCCTAACAGCTGCCTCAACCCTTCCTCTTGCCCGCATTTGGGTGCTACATACTCCTGGCCTCCAGATCATCTCTTGGGTCTGCCTCTGAGCTGGTGGGGCATAGTCTCAGCAAGCAAGCTGCCTTGGTAGGGAGAGAGTCCTCTGGGGGAAGACACTGTTCTCTACTCTGGGAGCCCCCTTCCGTATGCTCCTAACTGCCCACTGCCCTGCCCAACTGGCCATTGTCCACTTTTTAAAAATCTTCTGATTTAATAATATCTAATATTTACTGGACTGCTTATCATGTGCCAGACTCCAAGTGAAACATATTAAATGTATCATCTCATCTAGTCCTCTTCAGTCTTAGGAAGTGGGTTCTCCTGCCATACTCATTTCACAGATAAAAATACTGAGGCTCTGAGAGGTTAACTAACTTTCCTGTGGTTTCATACACAGCCAGAGACCATACATTTGGGTTTTTTAAAAATTAATTATTTACTTATTTATTGGCTGCATTGGGTCTTCATTGTTGCATGGTGACTAGGCAACTAGTTGCAGTGCTCTAGCTTCCCATTGCCGTGGCTTCTCGTTGCAGAGCACAGGTTCTAGGGCTTGCTGGCTCAATAGTTGTGGCACACAGGCTAAGTTGCCTCCTGACATGAGGGATCTTCCTGGACCAGGGATTGAACCTGTATCCCTTGCATTGGCAGGTGGATTCCCACCCACTGGACCACTAAGGAAGCCTGAGATTTTTAATGTATGCAGATAGATAACAAGTTCATCCTTTTAACTCATCACACTACCATTACTTTCTAAGTAGACCCTAGTCTCCAGGCTTTCCCTGTAGCCCTCTGCCCACCCCATCCTCCATCAATCGAGTGCAGGATGACTAAAGGCTAAGTGCCCTTTGGGAGCTGTGGCCCATCTCAGGGCGGAGAAGCTGGTGGTTTTGACCTGGGTGGGATTCCAGACTGGGCAGTTACTTGCTGTGTGTGTTCTTGGAATCATCATTTAACACCTTCAAATCTGTTTCCTTATCTGCAAAATGGGGATCTCTGGTCCCGACCTCTCAGAGTTTTCCAGAGAAAATGAGATAAGACTCTTAAGGGCTTAGCATAGTGTCAGGCACTAGGGGAAGGATCCAGTAACTGTGATCATTAGAATCTTATCATAGCCTCGTTGCCTCTTCGCATAGCGGACTCAAAAGCCACCTGGCCAGGATCAAACAGGTGCGGGTGGCGCGTGTGTGGTGGAGCCAGAGGAGAGGGAGAATGAATCACTGACTTCCAATCCCTGAATTATTAATGTCGTTATTCTCAGATTGTAAGGAGGGCCCGGCGGAGCCCATATATGGAAGATTCGGTTCAGCCTCCGCGGCAGGCGCCTCCCAGGTTCCGAGTTGCCATGGAGTCCGGCAGGTGGCCTGGAGGCTGATGCCCGCGGTGATGCCCAGAGCACGGCCCGCGCGCTGGTCCTCCGCCTGCGGCCTGAGCGCTGCGGCGCCGGGTTCCGCCTTCAGGCGGATCCTTGACAGTTCCTCTGGGACCCTGGGGGAGCGGGCGTCCCCTGGAGAGTGGGGTGCCTGTGCGGTGCTTGGTGCAGGACTTCACACCCTTCCGTTCCAAAGGCCGGACGCGCCGCGAGGCCAAGGGGCCTGACATCCAGTCCCCACCGCTCGCCCATCAGAGCGCCCAGCAAGCGCCTGCGTCCGGCCAGCTACCGGGCCCGGGGCGCGCCCATCACCCCGGGCGCGGCCGCTTCAGGGGCGAGCCCCGGAAAGGAGGGGCCCGGCTAGGCGCGGCGGGTCGGGCGGGAGGACCCCGGCCTCTCGGGCTGGGCCGGACGCCGCGCCTTCTTTTCCCAACGGGCCGGCGGGGCGGGGCGGGGCGCGGGGCGCGGGGCGCGGGGCGGGCCCGGGAGGAGCGCGGGGAGGAGCTCGAGCTGCGGCGGCGGCCTCGTCAGAGCAGTGCTCCCGCTGCCCGGCGGCTCAGACCCGGCCCGAGCGCCGCCGAGAACACGGACCCGGACCTGCACGGGCTCGGACGCCGCGCCGGGGGCTCCTCTCGCGGGCGGGGGCTGCGCGACCATGGCGGACAAGGAAGCCGGCGGCGGCGACCCGGGGTCCCGAGGTGAGCGCGCGGCGCGGGGTCCTGCGGCGCGGCCGGCGGGCCGGGGAGGGAGGGGGTGCGCTCGGCCGGGCGCTCCGCAGCCCCATCGCGGGCCGCGGGAAAGTAGGTGGCCCCATCCCGGCCTTCCCTTGTCCCCTTCCCTCTTAGGGCCGAGGGCAGCACCGCGGCGGGGCCGGGGATCCGGGGGACCGGGGGGACTAGAAGGTGGCCCGCCGGTCACGTGCTCCGCTCCCGGCTGGGGTGCGGGCACTGCGGCGAGGACCGCAGCCCCCTCCCGGACACCGCGCTGCCCCCGCCGCGGGATGTCGCCTCCTGCGGGGCCCAGTGAGAGTCTGGGAGAGCGTCGTCTCCCCTGGCCATCCCGAGTGCTCTGCTGGGGACGTCCGCGCTGGCCATTTAAACGGCCGGCCACGAGTAATACGGTGTTCCCGGCCGCTCGTTTTCGTGACTCAGCGAGGCGGGGGTGGGAGCCAGGGGGAGTCAGAGATTTGGACCTGTTTTCTCACCCCGCAGAGGCCGGGAGCGGCGCGCCCGGAGTGCGGGCTGTAGTTCCGGGCCCTGCTGCATCCCAGTCTCAATCGCCGCCCATCCCCCGGGGATTCTCAGGGCCGAGGAGAAGCGAAGCAGCGGGAGTCCCGCTGCCACCTCTCCCCGGGATTGCGGGGAGGAGACGGCGCCCGGTGCAGAGGACAGACGCTCGCATTTCGCAAATGTGCCAGGGCAGCTTTCTGGGGGGAAGCGTGGTTTGTGCTCAGAAAGTGGGGGGACGGAGGGCGGGTAAGGAGCGAGACGGGACCTGGAAGCAGGGGAAAGCAGAAGGGCAGCTCTTGGAGCCCAGAGCTATAAATCAGGGCTTCCCAGTAGAGGAGACGGGCTGGCCAGGATTGCGGGTCCCAAGTGGGGAAAGTTGGGCGCACGGAGGCTGCCGCGCGTCCCTGACCTGCAAAGCCTCGGCAGGAGCAGCTGCGGGATGGGGAGCGTAGCCCGGCGGCGGCTTCCGAAGCGACTAGGCAAGCCTCCTAGCGCGGATGAAATTGAAATGCCGGAGGCATAAGAGAAAATTCATCCAGCGGAGGAGCGCCCGGCTTTGCGGGGACCCCACTAGAGCCGGGGAAACTGAGTCAGATGGCAGCACAACCGCCCCAAGAAGTGTCCTCCCAGTCTTGGGGTCTGTGGCGGTGTCCCCCGCCCTCTGCTGCGCTCGGAGCCGCACCTGCCCCCTCCCCAGCCCATTGTTCCTGCGGATCTGGGAGGTGCCTCCCCACTCGGCACTGCAGTGGTGGGGGAGCGCTGGGGGGAGGGAGATCCTGACACCGCTCACTCCCGGGAGGGACGTGGAGAGTCCAGGCGGGGCCCAAACGCAGCATCCCGAATCTGCCCCCCTCCCCTCCCCTTGCTGGGGAGGAGGTGACAAACGCCCGCAGTGGCTGGAGGATGTCTTTTGTCTGAACATCACTCAGCAACTGGTTTGATTTATCTTTTCCCCACCCTTTTCCTTTAAATTGGAAAAAAAAAAAAAAAGGATGAAAAGGAGGGACATCAGAAAGGCTAAGGATTGCTGAAGCTTAAGTTAGGGAACCGGCTTCTTGCTTTTCCTGCTAGAAGAGTGAATGGCTGTACCCAATGCAAGGTGGGCCATAGGGCTTGTCAATCAGAGAGTGAGCAGAAATGTGCACTAACCTCCCCCAACCCCACTCTGGTAAAAATGGAATTTAGCACCCTTACCCTGCAGGTGGCCTTCCCAAGTGGAGGTAGAGGTAAAGAACCCACTTGCCAATGCAGAAGTAGTAAGAGACTCAGGGTTCCATCGATCTGGAGGAGGGCATGGCAACCCACTCCAGTATTCCTGGCTGGAGAATTCTACAGATGGAGGAGCCTGGTGGGCTACAGTGCATGGGGTCACAGAGAGTAGGGACACAATTGAAGTGACTTAGCACACACCCCGCACACACACACACACACACACACACACACACACACACACACACACACACACACACACACACACACACACACACACACACACGCACTGTGTAGTTGTCTCTCCTCCCCATCCAGGATGTGGATACATGCTGGGTGTGCTGGGCCACCTGCCACTGCTGCCTGCCTGTTCTAGGGTATCTCTTCACTTTCAGGGCTCTGCGGTTCAAAGTGCACTGTGACAATTCCAGGCACATGGACTTGGGGTACAGAAAGAGCCCCTGGTAGCTCCCTGCTTCTCTCTGGCCTCCACCCCTTCATCTATAAAATGAGAGATATTAATATCTCATAAGAGCAAAGCCTGCTTAGCCACCACCTGACACATCTATTCCTAAGGCTTCCTCACTGCATATTCTGTGCTGGGCATGAACATGTATTACTTTATTTTTTGAAGCTGCACCAGAAACCTGTGACCAGCATTGTCCTTTTACTGGGTAGGCAATCTAAGCCTAGGTGGAATGACTTATCCAAGGTCACACATCTAATAAGTATTGATTTGGACCCAGGCCGTCTGATTCCAGGGCTCCAGCCCTTTACCACCATCCTGTATAGCCCCTGTGGGCCAGTGATTACCATTCTATTAGGGACATAAAGATGACTGTCCTTCAGGGGATTATTTCAAGGTTTCTCTTGGTGCCAGAGGCATCAAAGTGGTTGGGACCTGTGAGCAGTGGGAACACCGGGTGATGGGGTATGCTGGAAGGGCTGGCCATAAAGCTTTTACCAATAAATCAAGTGGGAATGGCATTGGGGAGGTGCCTGTGAAACAAGAATATCAGGTTGGTAGTAATTGAAGCTGGGTAGTGGGTACATGACCGTTCATTACTATTCCGTTTGCTTTGTATGTGCTTGCAAATTTCCTTAATAGAACATTTAAATTAGTTAATTTGTAAAATCAGAAGGGCCACCCTTTAACCCTTGGAACTTTGGACCGAAAAGTCTGAGATGACTTTCAATCTTGCTCCTGCCAAGAGCTGAGCTGGTTGACACTTGGAGCCCTAGAAGGATGAGATGAGATGCAGCAGGGTTGGGGTGACTGAGGCTGGGCTAGCTCCTATGGTGACTGAGTCAGGCCTCGATGTGGTCAGTGGAAACCAGGTAGTTTGCTCCAGGGTCGGTGGGAGGGTGGGTAAGAAAATGCACAGTCAGCAGGGGTTTTGCCAGGATTGGGGGTGACTCTGGAGGTGGTGCTTTGGACTTTGGAGATGGGATTCTGACTCTTTGCAACCCCATGGACTGTAACCCACCAGACTCCTCTGTCCATGGGATTTCCCAGGCAAGAACACTGGAGTGGTTACCGTTCCCTTCTCCAGGATATCTTCCTGACCCAGGGATGGAATCCTGGTCTCCTGTATTGCAGGCAGATTCTTTAAGTCTGAGCCACCAGGGAATCCCACATCCTGTCAGGTAATCATAATAAAAGTAACCATTTAAAATAATGACATTTACTGAGGACTTAGTTTATCCTAAAATCTGACAGTACTGAATTATCTTATTTAGCCCTGATCACATTTGTTATTGCTTCCCTGGTGGCGCAGTGGTAAAGAATCCGCCTGCCAGTGTAGGAGATGCAGGAGATCCAACTCAGGTTGGATCCCTGGGTTGGGAAGATCCCCTGGAGAAGGGAATGACTATCCACTCCAGTATTCTTGCCTGGGAAATTCCATGGACAGAGGAGCCCGGTGGATTCTAGTCCGTGAGGTGGTAAAGAGTCGGACACTGTATAGAGACAGTAACATGGAAACTTACATTACCATATGTAAAATAGATAGCTAATGGGAATTTGCTGTATGTTTCACGAAACTCAAACAGGGGCTCTGTATCAACCTAGAAGGGCAGGATAGGGAGGAAGATGGGAGGGAGGTTCAAAAGGGAGGGGATATTATGTATACCTATCACTGATTCATGTTGAGGTTTGACAGAAAACAACAAAATTCTGTAAAGCAATTATCCTTCAATTAAAAAATGAATGAAAAAAAAAGAGTCCCGACACAACTAAGGGATTGAGCATGCACACACATTTGTTATTGAGTGGATGAGTCTTCGAGGGGGCCCTTTTACGCCCAATTTGCTGAGGAGAAAGCTGCCAGGTTAGCGTGGCACAGCTGGAAATGGGCTGAGTGAGGGTTAGGAGGTAGTCTGCCAGCACATACGGGGCCCTCAGGGAATTGTACTGAGTGTCTGGGTGAGTGAGTATGTGACTAATAGAGCGTGACTAGTCGCCCCACTTTCCTGTGGCCACTAAGCTACAGGTGGATGTGGAAGGTGCTGGTTGTGGCTCCCAGAGGAGCAGAGAAAAGGCTGAAGTGATGCTCTGAGTGTCATTAGGTAGGGCTGTAGTCATGGGATTCACATCCATGTCCGTACCTGCCTGGAAGCTGGGTCCCCTGTCACTGTGATGTACCCCTTGTGCACGATTACCACATCATCTCCTGCGTTTCCCAGAGCCCTGTCCTCTCCTTTGGCCCTCATGCAGTTCCTCCTGTCTGGAAAATCCTCACTTTCTCTAGCAAACTCCTGTTCATCCTTCAAAACTCAGTTCAGGTAGCACTTCTCAGGAAGCCTTCCTAGACTCCTCCGTCCAGATGAGATCCCAGCTGTGTGGTCCAGAGCCTTTGGTACTAGCCATTGGTGATCCCAGCTACTGTTCAGTTTTACATGTGAATATCCCACTGACTCCCCCAACAGCCCTATGTGTGTGTGCTAAGTCACTTCAGTCGTGTCCGACTCTTTGCGACACTATAGATTGTGTCCTGCCAGACTCCTCTGTCCATGGGATTCTCCAGGCAAGAATACTGGAGTGGGTTGCCATGCCCTCCTCCAGGAGATCTTCCCGACCCAGGGAAGCCCAACAGCCTTATGAGTTTGGAGAGTGTTATTATTAACCCATTTTGTTGATGAGGCAGTTGAGGCCTTTGAGGAACTTGGTATCTTGAATGCTAGAGTTGGGGTAGGGATCAATCCTAGAGCCTAAAAGCTTGTGCTGTTTCTTTCAATCCCTTTTCTCTCAACACGGGCAGGGACTATGCCTTTCATTTCCATACTCTTAGGAAGGGTTCCAGTCCCATCACTTCATGGCAAATAGATGGGGAAACAGTGGAAACAACAGTGGCTGATTTTATTTTGGGGGGCTCCAAAATCACAGCAGATGGTGACTGCAGCCATAAAATTAAAAGACGCTGACTGCTTGAAAGGAAAGTTATGACCAACCTAGTCAGCATATTAAAAAGCAGAGACATTACTTTGTCAACAAAGGTCCATCTAGTCAAGTCTATGGTTTTTCCAGTAGTCATATATGGATATGAGATTGGACTATAAAGAAAGCTGAGCGCCAAAGAATTGATGCTTTTTTGAACTGTGGTGTCAGAGAAGACTCTTGAGAGTCCCTTGGACTGCAAGGAGATCCAACCAGTCCATCCTAAAGGAAATCAGGCCTGGATATTCATTGGAAGGACTGATGTTGAAGCTGAAACTCCAATCCTTTGTCCACCTGGTACAAAGAATTGACTCATTTGAAAAGACCCTAATACTTGGAAAGAGTGAAGGTAGGAGGAGAAGGGAAGGACAGAGGATGAGATGGTTGGATGGCATCACCGACTCAATAGACGTGAATTTGAGTAAACTCTGGGAGTTGGTGATGGACAGGGAGGCCTGGCGTGCTGTGGTCCATGGGGTTGCAAAGAGTTGGACGTGACTGAGCGACTGGACTGAACTGAACTGAATTGAGGAAGGGCACACAGTAGGCGCTCAATAAATGTCCTACTGTGTGTCGAGTGCATCTCAGTCAGCAAGCTGTGAGGGAGCACCGCAGTAGGGAGTGGCATCTTCAGTCCTGCCCACTCCACAGGGCAGTGGGCGCTTCTAGAAACTCAGATGCTCAGCAGTGGGCGGAAGCTGGAGAGGGAGGCGGGTGGGGCTCCATCAACCCCTGAAGAGATGCGACTTTGATTCCAACAAGGCTGTGAGTGACGACTCAATCTTGTGGGGGCGAAATGCTCTCCTCACACAAATAGGCCTCTTTGGTGAGGGAGAAAGCGTCTTTATTATCGCGGCGCATAATTAGAATGGCAGGGAGGAACCAGGGCTTTAGTGAATGAGCAGCATGTGGCTGGGAGCGCTCGCCTCCCACCCAGGTCTGGGCCTCGCCAGGAGAGCAGGGTGGGCAAATGAGATGGCCAGGAAGAGCAAGCCCTGCTCAGAAACGACCCTGACCCCATCGCAAAGGACTGGACTCTGCAAATCCTCCTGCGTTCCTTTTGTTGCAAATAAGTCCCAGTCCCCACTGTTGGTCAGATGTACACTAGAGGTGCAGAGGGCTGGAGGAGCAAAGTAGCTTTGGAGCCCTAAGACTCCGGGTTGGTTCTACTCAGCTTTCCTTGCCTGGTCAGTGAAAGGGGCAAATGATGCCGGCTGGCTCTGTTGTGGAAATAGTAGAGATCATGGGTGGGCAGAAAGCTGTTTTGAATGCCTTTCAACACCTTTCTCAACACTGCAGATTGCACTGCTGGGGAACAAGAATGAAGCCAACTGTCCTCCAGGGCTGATCTGGAAGGGGTGATGCTGGGAGCCGCAGTTTTCGGCCGCTGGACACTCCCTGGTGTTAGAACCACTGTGGTTCTCTATCCAGGCTGCCTATTAGAAGTACTTGGGGAGTGTTTTAAAATTCCTGTTGCCCTGGTCCTGATGCCCATCCCAGAAACTATTCTATCCGGACCTCTTTGGGGGAGCAGACAAGTTTGAGAATCACTGAGTTTTCACATGTCTGCATTTCGGACTTGGGACTCCAGCACACGGTGGGTGGAGGGCAGGGAGCAGCTGACACGGTCCACTCCCCAGCGCTGGACTGTCTGAGTCAGCAGGGAGGTTTCAGCACCAGCCCTGTGTTAAACACTTCACTTTTACGTCTCATTTAATCCTCATAAATACTCCATTAAGTGGGTGATTTTACACAAGGGGAAACTGAGGCTGAACTGAATTAAGTGCATCCCTCCCACCCCGTGACCTTGCTTGTGGCGGTGTTGTTACTAGAAGAGAACTCAGACTCTCAGAAAAGCCTCCTCAAGCACCTCCTATCCTCAGGGAACTGTTTCTCAGTCTTCAGCCACTTGTGTGTGGTGTTGTGAGTGTGCATTCATTGGTGTCCAACTCTTTGCGACCCCATGGACTGTAGCCTGCCAGGCTCCTCTGTCCATGGGATTTCCCAGGCAAGAATACAGGAGTGGGTTGCCATTTTCTTCTCTATCAGCCACTTGAGGTTCCCCATTTTTTATTCCACCATGTATACCGACCACCCAAACTGTAATGTACTGTATGATTATTTTAAAAATTGACCTACTGTTTTTTTTAACACACTTATTTTAAGAGTCTTATTTATATCACTTCCACAGTAGAAAACTTGTATCACTTGCCATTCAGTTCAGTTCAGTTCAGTCGCTCAGTCGTGTCTGACTCTTTGTGACCCCATGAACCACAGCACGCCACAGGCCTCCCTGTGCATCACCAACTCCCGGAGTCCACCCAAACCCATGTCCGTCGAGTTGATGATGCCATCCAACCATCTCATCCTCTGTCGTCCCCTTCTCCTCCTGCCCTCAATCTTTTCCAGCTTCAGGGTCTTTTCCAATGAGTCAGCTCTTCGCATCAGGTGGCCAAAGTACTGGAGTTTCAGCTTCAACATCAGTCCTTCCAATGAACACCCAGGACTGTTCTCCTTTAGGATGGACTGGTTGGATCTCCTTGCAGTCCAAGGGACTCTCAAGAGCCTTCTCCAACACCACAGTTCAAAAGCATCAATTCTTCAGTGCTCAGCTTTCTTTATGGTCCAATTCTCACATCCATACATGACTACTGGAAAAACCATAGCCTTGACTAGACAGACCTTTGTTGGCAAAGTAATGTCTCTGCTTTTTAATATGCTATCTAGGTTGGCTATAACTTTTCTTCCAAAAAGGAAGCGTCTTTTAATTTCATGGTTGCAATCACCATCTTCAGTGATTTTGGAGCCCAGAAAAATAAAATCAGCCACTGTTTCCACTGTTTCCCCATCTATCCACCATGAAGTGATGGGACTGGATGCCATGATCTTAGTTTTCTGAATGTTGAATTTTAAGCCAACTTTTTCACTCTCCTCTTTCTCTTTCATTGAGAGTCTCTTTAGTTCTTCTTCACTTTCTGCCATAAGGGTGGTGTCATCTGCATAACTGAGGTTATTGATATTTCTCCCGGCAATCTTGATTCCAGTTTGTGCTTCCTCCAGCTGGGAGAAGGTTTTTTGCTGAGGCTGTGCTCTGGGGGCAGAGGGAGACTAGAGAGTTTTACAGGCAGTCAAGAACATGAGATCATTAGACTGTTTGATAGAATCAGGCTCACGAGGAACTTGAACAGGATAAGAAAAGCTTTAGGAATCACCTGGGGAGGGGTCATTAGAATTCTCATTCCTGGATTTTCTGAAATTAGGCCCACCAGGGAAATGGGGCCTGGGGATATGTTTGCACAGCCCATCAGTGAGTCTTATAATTGGGTGAGAATTAGTGTGAAATGTGACTGCCAGGTCCCTGGCCACCAGGGAAATTGGGACCCTCCCTTGGGGTTGCGGGGGGGATGTCTCTGCATTGGAGTGTATGGCTCTGGGTTGGCCAGGTGGGGAAAAGAGAATGTTCCAGTGGGAATTTACAGGGGAAGTCACCTTGGATTCCAATCCTAGCTTCACTGTGTACCAGTAGTGGGATGCTGGGCAAGTTCCTTACTCCCCCTCCCACCTCAGTTTCCACATCTATAAAATGGGAATAACCTTTGTGCCTATTCTAGAGTGGGTTTTATTTACTCCTATAACCCTTGCTAAGTGCTGAGTATTCTTCCTGACTCACGGTGAGTGTTTGCTGTTGTCCACTGTTATTGTTCACTATTATGAATCCTGTGGATGGAGCTCGGGTAGTTACCAGAGGCTGAGTTTCGCCCAGGAGGCTCAGAGGAAAAGGAGGGCTGAGAAGCAGTACTGCCAAGATCTCAGTGCTGGGAAGGAGCAGACCCAGCCTGAGCCCCAGGCTGTGTGACTTCTTGTCCAGCAGGCCCACGACTTTGGAGGAGACTTTGGTGTCTCCACCACGACATTGGTGTCTCAGGATGCTGGCCCTGCTTGGCTTCCACTGAGTCCTTTGCCAAGGCTCTGAGCTCCACATGGGTTTCTGACTGGGGCACCTGTGAGGAATGAGGTCTCTTTGTATCCAGGACTCTAGCCAGGGCTCCCCAGCCTCCACCCTCAGATGGACTCCCAGACCACCATTGGACACACTTGGCCCACTGTGCTGATGCCACAAGTCTGGAGCTTTGCACATTCTGCTCTGGGCTCTGCCAGGACCACCCTCCTCTTCCAGCCTTGACCTAGTCTTGGTAGCTGTGATGTCAGGAAGGGTTAACAGCTGCTCCACAGCACCCCTTCTGGGGAACAGTGCTGGGGAACAACAGTGTATTTGCCTTGTTTTTAGTCCACTGATGCTTTCGATCTGTGGTGCTGGAGAAGACTCTTGAGAGTCCCCTGGACTACAAGGAGATCCAGCCGGTCAATCTTAAAGGAAATCAACCCTGAATACTCTTTGGAAGGACTAATGCTGAAGCTGAAGCTCTAATCCTTTGGCCACCTGATACGGAGAACTGACTCCTTGAAAAAGACCCTGATGCTGCAAAAGACTGAAGGCAGGAGAAGGGGACAACAGAGGATGAGATGGTTGGATGGCATCACCGACTCGATGAACATGAGTTTGAGCAAACTCTGAGAGTTGATGATGAACAGGGAAGCCCAGAGTGCTACAGTTCATGGGGTCGCGAAGAGTCAGACATGACGTGATGACTGAACCAACAATAACAACAATGTCTTTAGGGTCGCCATGGTCCAGGTTTGCCGGGACAGTTCCTCTCTATGCCCCTTGTCAGTGACAGTATTAATAATGACTCCATTCACTTTCTGAGTATCTCAGTTTGGAAGATGAATTATATGGTTGTGTCACTTATCCTTGTCCTTTTCTCAGCCACCAGGGCCTCAAGTGGGATGAGGAACGCAGGAGGGTGTGTGGTTAAATCTGTGCTTTTGGCCTCTGACACTTGTGGGTTCAGATGTGTTTAACATCTGGGTGTCAAATTGTTGGGCCTCAGCTTCTTCTGCTGAAAACAAGGATGATTAATAATTCTGCTCCACTGGGGTGCGTGACAATTGAGAGATGATATGTCCAGGGCTGGGCATAAGCCTGGTACCTAGAGGGGGCTCAGGAAGTGGCTACAATTGATTATTATTATTGTTGGTTTGATTTTGGCTAAACATGGGATCTGGAGCCTGACTGCCTGGTTTCATCTCTGGGCTATGTCCTTTACCTGTTGTGTGGCCCTAGCAAGTGGGGCTTCCCCGGTGGCTCAGATGGTAAAGAATCTGCCTCTAATACAGGAGACTTGGATTCGATCCCTGGGTCAGGAAGATCCCCTGGAGAAGGGAATGGATACCCACTCCAGTATTCTTGCCTGGAGAATTCCATGCATAGAGGAGGCTGGCAGGTTACAGTTCATGGGGTCACAAAGAGTCCAATGCAACTGAGTGACTAACACACACAGCAAGTTACGTAACCTCTTAAAAGCTCAGTTTTCTCATCTGTGAACTGTAGATTAACTTCATGTGGTTTTTGTAAGAATTAAATGAGTTTATACAAGAAAGGTACTTAAAGCCAACCACAAGCTAGACATTAAGTTAATATTAGCTATTATTATTAGCTGTTATTGTCATTATGAATAATAGTTCCAAGTTACATTCCTGTAGCCCAGAAGAATTATCCAATGTATTAGTTTCCTATTGCCGTAGTAAAAATGATCACAAAGACAGTGGCATAAAACAACACAAATGTATTATCTTATAGTCTGGAGACTGGAAGTCATTACAAAGTGGGTCTCGTTGGTCTAAAATCAAGGTGTTGGCAGAGCTGTGTTCTTGTGGAGGCCCTAGGGGAGAATATGCTTCCTTGCGTTTTTTAGCTCTAGAGGTCACCTGCATTTTTGGCTTGTGGCCCCTTCTTCCATCTTTAAGTGCATCATCACTCCAGTCTGCTTCCCTTGTATGTCTTCTTCCTGACTCGGCCTCTCCTACCTCCTTCCTCTAAGGACCCTTGTACAAGGATCTCTTATTTAGGCCCATCTGGACAGTCCTGGGTACTCCCCCTCTTCCAAGATCCTGAATTTCATCACATCAACAAAAGTCCTTTTTTTCCTATATTCACAGGCTCTAGGGATTAGAACATAGGCACATTTGGGGGACTGTCTACCGCAGTCCGAAAGATTTAGGTGCATTAGTTAGAGAGCCTTCAGCGTTGCCCAGGAGCAACGTGAATGTTGCAAACTTTTCCTCCTCTGGGTTGTATATCTGTCGGGTTCCTCTGGAACCTGCAGAACGATGCCCTCCTGGAGTTTGGGTTGTTGGTCAGCCCTTGGCTTTTTCTTTTAATTTAACATTTTAAAAAAATTTTATTTTTGGCTGCGTTGGTTTTCGCTGCTGTCTGCAGGCTTTCTCTAGTTGCACAAGTGGAGGCTGCTCTTCTTTCGGGGAGGCTTTCTTCTTCCTCTCACTGCCGTGGCCTCTTGTTGCAGTGTGTGGGCTGTAGGGTGCATGGGTTCAGTAGCTGTGGTGCAAGGGCTTAGTTGTCCTGCAGCATGTGGGATTTTCCTGGATCAGGGATCAAACCTGTGTCCCCTGCATTGGCAGGCAGATTCTTAACCACTGGACCACCAGGGAAGTCGAGCCCTTGGCTTCTAACAAATCCTGGTAGGGTCTTTGGAGACACTGCTATTCCGGGGGCTCAATTAGATCCTTCTCAGGAGCCTAAAGAAAGAATCATTGATACCTGAATGAAAGACTTATGCCCAAATGGGGAAAACTATTAAATTAACAACAAATTAATGAAATGTCTGCAAAATAAGTGGCTTCCTGAGGAGTCCTATAAAATCATTCTGCTGCATCCTAGTGCTGAAAGCAAGTCACCAGGCCAGCCAGATAGATGCAAGGAGTGGAGAAATAGACTCCAGCTCTTAGTAGGAGGTGCTGTGAAAAATTTGTGGCTGTTTTTAATATAACAGAGTCAGCTTGACTCAAATGTTAAAAGCACAAACCTTAAAAACTTGTACATTTTCAAGCAACTTGTTGGTTAGATTTTCTCACTTTTTAAGATGTCTGTCAGTCCATGCCAATTGTCCAGAAATCAGCCCTTTGTAAATCAGATGTTCAGTTCAGTTCAGTCGCTCAGTCATGTCCAATTCTTTGCAACCCCGTGGACTGCAGCACACCAGGCTTCCCTGTTCATCACCGACTCCTGGAGCCTACTCAGACTCATGTCCATTGAGTTGGTGATGCCATCCAACCATCTCATCCTCTATTGTCCCCTTTTCATCCTGCCTTCAATCTTTCCCAGCATCAGGGTCTTTTCCAGTGAGTCAGTTCTTCGCATCAGGTGGCCAAAGTATTGGAGTTTTAGCTTCAGCATCAGTCCTTCCAATGAATATTCAGGCCTTATTTCCTTTAGGATGGACAGGTTTGATCTCCTTGCAGTCCAAGGGACTCTCAAGAGTCTTCTCCAACACCACAGTTCAAAAACATCAATTTTTCAGTGCTCAGCTTTCTTTATAGTCCAACTCTCACATTCATAAATCAGATGTTACTCACAGTCAAATGATCTTAAAAGCCACTTCCAATTATCTTACTCTGGAAATTGTTACAGCATGTATTTCTATGGTTGACAACTGGGGAGATGATGTTGGTATAGATGCAAGTTGTGTTGGCTTGTTGGCAATTTTTCCCAGTGTGTTTATATTTTGGTAGATCAGGATGGGCTTTCTCATGATTAAAGATCAATCAGAATTAAGAAAAAATTGAAAATATATAGAGGCTCCTTCCTTTAGGGCAAGTCGCGGCCATTTTCATATCTTTCCATCCCCTTAAGCTGTATGGGGAAGCTCAGAGAGCAGATAAAGGAGCTGGAAGGCACTGTCCCTTTAAGAAGTCAGTGGTGCAGGTGGCCTTCTGGATGGGGCTTTTCGTTTTGATGAGCTCGCTCTCTGTAAGAAATGAGTGCCCCTGAGGTCCTTCATCTCAAAGGAGGAACAGGAGCCAATGACTTATTCACTGGGTGGTGTTGGGTTCAGGGCCCAGCGGCTGCTGGACCAGGATGTCCCTAGAACCCTGACTGGTTTTGAAGGGGCTCAGGTGCCAGGTTCTGTAGGTGTTAACTGGTATGCACCAGCCCTGTTTTCCCCCTGCAGCCTATTATTTTAAGTGTGCATTTTTGTCAAATGTGAAGATTTTTAAGAAAATACATGGCAGTGTAGCAGAAATGTCTGTGTTCATTTCTGCTGTGGGATGAGTGTTGATTTAAAAATCTTGGCCCTGTGTTGGAGAGGGGCTCAAAGGAGTCAGCCAACAGGGAGAGCCTCTGGGCACTGCTTTCATTTTCACCTCATTGCTGAGCATATTAGGTCTTCCCAGGTGGCTCAGTGGTGAGGAATCCGCCGGCCAAGCAGGAAACATGGGTTCGATCCCTGGGCCGGGAAGAGCCCCTGGAGAAGGAAATGGCAACCCACTCCAGTATTCTTGCTTGGGAAAATCCCATGGACAGGGGAGCCTGGTGGGCTACAGTCTACGGGGTTGGAAAGGGTTGGAGTTGCACATGCATGCAATGGAGACTGTTTTACTTCCTGAAGGTTTTGACTACCTTTTGGGTAGTTTTGCCTACTGTGTTCCAATATGACCATCAGGAAAACCAAGGCTGTTTTTGGTAAACCAGACCCTCTGGTCCTGTTGGTTTCTCAGTGACTGGGAACAGTTTTCCGAACCCAGATCCTTGGTCCCATTTGGGACACAGAAGATGTGGGTGGTGAGCTGGAGCCTTCTGATGTGGAGGCCTCAGGCTGGCCTCTTTCTGTTTCTCCCCCAGGTTTCCGTGGGCCAAAGGCTGAATTCCTCTGGTCACTTCCTTCCTTTCTGTTCCTTTTCTCTTTGTCCTTGAGGAGCCCTCTCTGCCAGTTGGAATAGGAAACTGTTTACAGCACAAATGTCAGGAGTCCTGTTCCCAAAGCGGAGGTGAATGTTGTTGAGAAAACAGAGTTTTTAGGTGACTTCTGCAGCCTTTTGAGACCTGGGTTGTGAAATGACTGGGTTGGGCCTACACCCTTCATTTTGTAGGTGGGCAAAGGTCAGGGTGGGCTAAAGAGACTGCCCCCAAACACTTGGCAAAGCCAGGAGAAGAATCCAGATCACTCCCTCCATCTACACACTTCCCGACTGAACCTAGAGGTTGCCTCATAACCCTCCTGTTGACTGAAGAATATACACACTCCGGGCTTGAAGTCCGAAACATTTCGGCTGAATAAAACATGACTCTCTACTTTTAGGTTGCGTGTATGTTTTTCAGTTGACACTCCTCAACACAGCAGTCCAGCCAGCCTCTCTCCATCAGTCAGAGATGGCATGCCGATCTAAAACCTCTTTGCCATTAATAAATTATTGACTTGTCGCCACCCCCACAGCCTTTTCTCTTCCACTTTCTTGCATATTTTCTCAACTGACATTGGTAGCTGCCCATCCTTTGTGCCCTGGTCCTTGGCAGAGTGTTTGCTTTAAAGGTGTGTTGAGGAGGGCTTTTGGTTGCAGGTAACCAAACCTTTTCTCCCTAGAGGAAGTCGAAAAGGAGATTTTATAGAAAGGATGTTAGGATGGCTCCTGGAGCTTAGGACTGCTGCCAGGTATAGGAGCAAAAACGCTGGGAGCCTGGAGTTCTCCCCTCTCCCTCCCCCATCTCTTACTTCTGCTTTGCTCTGCATGTCATCCATGCTCCCTTCCCTGCAGGCCCACTTATGCCCTCCCCAGTTTGTCTTTCTCTCCCAAATCCAGGTTCCAAGAGGAGGTCCCTAGGTCCAGGCATGATTACTTGTTACCCCTGGCCAGGGGACGGGGCCTCCTTCTCTGTGGGGTGAGCTGGGGAACAGATGGTCAGAGAATGACCCTCATACAGGTAGTTATGGTGCTTGTAACCAAATAAGTCATCTGCAGGAGATGGTTTCTAGGTAAGGGCTGTACATCCATACAGGTGGAGAATAAATGTACACCCTACTAGAAATTTTACTCCTTTTTCTTTCATGGAGGAAATTGCTTTCTTCCATGTAAGTATTTCATAATGAGTAGAGTAGTTGTCTACTGGGTCTTTCCCATGAAATGAAGTGCAGACTCCTGGGGTGTTCTCCTGGTGCACACAGGGCCGTGGTTCAACCCCTCTGAAGGGACCGTGGGCATCAGGTCAAGCTGTGGTTTCCTGAGTTAGAATGTAGCAGAAGGAACACATCATTTGTCCAATGATGCCAAATACATCAACTGACGCATTTGCTTCAGCATCTGTTCTGTCTTAGGTACAAGGAATGATGTGAGGACCCTCTGGGGAGGCCTATTACTCAGCTGTGGGAAGGCCCATCAAGGATGTATCACTAAAAAAAATTAAAAATAAAAAGGATGTATCTGGCCAAATCCACAAAGGCCCGCTCGGGGGACACTGGAGCAGACTGGTTGAACGAGGCTGAGGCGTGACCTTTCCTCTCTGCACCAGCACAACCACATCAACACATAGAGTATTTTCAAGTAGGGGAGATTTTGTCATCCAGAAATTGTGCACACAGGATCCTTCTGGTTTGGGGGGCCCACCTTAGTTGGTGAGGACCCCAAGGTCCAGACCTTGCCTATTAAGGAAGGGACCCCCAAGGTCATCTCACTGACAGGACCCAAGCCTGTACCTTGGGGCTGTCACCTGCCCAGGGCTGTGGTGGGGCTTCAGTGGTCTTTCCCTGCTGGTTCCTCATTGGTTTTGAGAAGGGAGGGGGAACCTGCAGGGTACAGAGGTCAGACCTGGGTCTGGGCAGTGCTGCCAGGCAGAGGCTGACATGCCTACTCAAACTGAGGCAAAGGCCACATCTGTGTGAAGTGCCATGGCTGGTATGGCTTGGCCCAAAGTGAAGGTCCTATGGTCTTGCTTGCCAATGGCCATCTGTGCAGGGGTGTGTTGGTCCACGAGGCTCATTGGCTGGCACGTGAGATCATGAAGATTGGTCCCAGTGGTTTGAGGTTGGAGGAAGGTTCCACACCTGACCCTGGCCACAGTGCCTGGAGTTGCCACCATCTTCCTTTGGGTTAAGCATTTCTTCTCCCGTGTCGTCTTTCAAAAACTTCTTCTCTGAAGAGAAAACCCTTAGGTTAGCGATGGAAAGTAGACTTGAATTTTGTGTGCCCTTTCTGATCAGTTGGGAGGAATCTGGAATGCTGTGTTGAGAGACATTCTGAGGCCACCTCTGTCTAGTTGGAAAGAAGATGGTAATTGATAGATGCTGTGTTTTCCAAATACCAGCCTTTGGGCTGGAAATGGCTCTGATGCGTGAAGCCTAATGGGTCTGTGAGGAAGTTGCACAGTTGACTGTGTCATAGGTTTCCATGAGGCTAAATCTACTGCATAAGAGAATTTCTGATATGCCCTTATGATATTATAGATTGTTACATTAAGGGTAACCATGTCATTGCATAGTCTCCTCCTACTTTGACTGGGGGCTTGGCCAAGTGACTTGTTTTGGCCAAACAGACGTCAGCAAACATGAAGCCAGCAGAGATTTGATGAGCATCTGTGCGTTGGGACTCACCCGCCTGTTACATTGCTGTGTAGGAGACCTGGGCTGTCCCGCTGGAGAGGCCACATGGAGGGGAGCTGAGCCTCCCCACCCAGCAGCCCAGGAGAATATCAGACACAGTGAGTGAGGCTGTCTTGGATCATTTAGCCCCAGTTAAGCCTTCAAATGACTTTCATGCATGAGTTGACCCCAGGTGGGAAAAGCCCAAATTGCAGAGTTCTGTACAAACAAGTGATTGTCATTTTGAGCCACTAAATTTTTGGAGTTAAAAAGATTTTTTCTTAATAGCAATAGATAACTAGTATAGTCCTATTTTTCCTTTCTTTTATGGATTGAATATAATAGCAGATAATAGGTTTAATAAAAAAAGTTTTTATGTCTGTCCTTGGCAAAATAAAAACTTAACAATACTTTATTAGGCCCAAATAGGGGGATTTTTTTGCTTGGTAAATTAAGCTGTGGGGGAGCCAGAATTAGTGGAGATCTGGGGGAGGAGTTGCTGGGTCCTCAGGAACCATTAGCACTTAGTTAGTGTGACTTTGATGATCAAAGTGAGAAATGGTTAAAGCTGGAGGGTACAATAAGGCTTTCAGTACCTATGAGCTAACCTCTTCAGTTTTCCTGATAAAGAAACAGACTCCTCGAAAGTGGCAGCCACGTGAGGAGCAGATGGTGACCTAGTGGGAGGATAGCATCATGATGTCGCTCAAGGCAAGGGAAGGCTCTGCTTGTCTGGGCTGAGATATGAGGACCGGGAGGCTGAGGGTACAGACAGTGGGCTGGCAGCACCCAGCTTGGGCCCTGGAGGGGACTTGGGGGGAAGGGATGGTCTAGTCCCAAGGGGAATGGTGAACAGTGGTGCCAGAGACCCAGGAAAGACCTGATGTGCTGTGCTGTGCTTAGTCGCTCAGTTGTTTCTGAGTACTTCCAGACCTGTCTCAGGACAGGCTGCTGGGAGTGTGTGTGTGTGTGTGTGTGTGTGTGATCACACATAAGTATGTGTGTGCATGCAGGTATGGCAAGAGAGGAAGAGGGAACAACAGAGATGGAGGAGAGGGAAGGAGCGTGACAGAGACAGAGGAACAGAGAGACTGTGGAAGCTTCTGGTAGATCTTCCCTTGGGGTTGGTATGGTTCATTAAACATGAACCCACTAGCCAAAGGCTTGGCTAGTTGTGGACATTGATTTTGCCCCACCACTGCATTCCTTGGGTCTTTCCCGAACATTCACCAGTGATTCACCAGAGATCCCAAAGTGCTACATGCTGGGGTCAGAGCCCGAGGTTCTCAGGAAGGAAGATGAGCCCACAGGATGGGATGTACCAGGATGCAGTAGGAAAGTCGGAATTCACTTTCTCCTACTTATTTTTTGATCTAAGCCTTGTGCATTGAATGAATATTTATATGGAAAAAGCAGACTTCCTCACTGAATTATATATGTATATTACATATATATTTATCTATCTTATGAAATAGGCATGTATTCCTATAGAGTAAGACCTTAAGATAGAATATAGCATGCTGAAGAATGCAGGCGGGTCATGCTAACATTGCCCCTCAAAAATCTTAGTGGATGGGAGTGGGAAGAGTGAGGCCATTTTCTAGTAAAATACTGGCAATGAGATTGAAATAAGCAGCAAAACATAAACACAGAAGCCAAAAATATAATGACTGTGGTGGAGGGGTGGCCCAGCTCATCCTGTGACTCATGAGGGAGTTGTCAGGGCTTTCATGTCCCAAGATAGCAGACCCCCCCACCTCCTTCTGCCAGCAAAGCGTCTCCCTGTCCATACCTCTGCCCATGCTCACACCTACTTTTGCCGTTCACCCTCAGAAGAATTTGTGGGTTGGTTTCCATCTGTGAATATGCTTACCACTCAAGGTGACCCTCTCCTGCTCCCCCTGACCCCTAGCTGAACCCTCAGGGCCCAGAGCCCACGGGCAGCCGTATGGTCATCCCACGCACACTGCCACCTCCAGGCTTGTCCCCAAATGTGACAGCTGAACAGCAGGATCCTGACCCAGATGTGACTGATTAAAGCTGAGGGCAGTGCTGGGGGAAAAGTTGGAGCCCAGAGGACCTAGGAACCCAGGGTGGGGCCTGGGACCCAAGCAGGACGCCTGCCCCCTTACAGGGTGGCAAGATGTCTGTCTCAGCACTGAGGATGGCCCACTTCAGATAGGGGACATTTATTTGGGGACATGTTGGGGGTTAACTGGGGGTTACCCTGTGACTCAGCAGTAAAGAATCTGCCTGCAATGCAGGAGCCACCAGAGACTCAGATTCCATCCCTGGATGGGGAAGTTCCCCTGGAGGAGGGCATGGCAACCCACTCCAGCATCCTTGCCTGGAGAATCCCATGGACAGAGGAGCCTAGTGGGCTTCAGTCCATGGGGGTTGCAAAGAGTTGGACACAACTGAAGCGACTTAGCACACACCCATGAACAGGGGGTTGACTATTAGTGCCAGAGCAATACCTATTGAAGTCCTGGGCCTGGAGGAGGCTGAAGTCAAGGCAGTTCAAGAGCTCCTTCCAGGCGGGTCCCTGCGCTGAGCCCTCAGCTGTGAGAGGAGGCAGTGTGGAATCATGGGACCAGCTCAAGTCCTAGGCTTGCTCTGCGGCAGACTCCTTGTGAACCTTGGGCAGGCCTGGAAACCTTCTTGCACTTCTGTCTCCTCATCTCTAGGGTGGAGCTGGGAGATAAAGCTTACCCCGTGGGGTCACTGGGGAGATTTGCTAGACAGAGAGTGGCCCTCAGAGTTTGGGAACTGGGTGATCACTGTGAGCTGATGGAGGCTGGGGTCCTGATGCAGGAAACAGGAGTAGTTGAGAATTCGTGCAGGAGTACCGAGTACCTTGCTGAGCAGCAGGGCGCCCCGGGTAGGCAGAAGCCAGCCTCGCACCCTGCTCACCCCCCTCACCCCCACCCCCACCCCCAACCTCAACATCTCCTCTGTCCTCATGATGTCTTTTGGAGAAGGCAATGGCACCCCGCTCCAGTACTCTTGCCTGGAAAATCCCATGGACGGAGGAGCCTGGTAGGCTGCAGTCCATGGGGTCGGAAGAGTCAGACATGACTGAGCGACTTCACTTTCACGCATTGGAGAAGGAAATGGCAGCCCACTCCAGTGTTCTTGCCTGGAGAATCCCAGGGATGGCGGAGCCTGGTGGGCTGCCGTCTATGGGGTCGCACAGAGTCGGACACGACTGAAGTGACTTAGCAGCAGCAGCAGCATGATATCTTGGGCAAGGACTGGGAAAAAAACTAAGATAACTTTGGTTCTCTTAACAAAAGCGTTACACGTTCATCATGGAAAATCAAATCCAAAGGATGAAAGGTGGAAACAGCCAGGACCACACGCCCACAGGCAGCGCCTGTTAACCCCTTGGTGCTAAGCCTTCCAGAGTTGCCAGTTCATGCAAGACAGAGCCAATAGATGAGCTTTCACAAAATCCAGCTCCGTGGGGAAGGGGTGTTATCCTCTTTTTATAGACGAGGACACAGAGGCTTGAAAGGATATGGCTCTTGGTTAAGGCTCCGTGGGGAGAGAGCGGGTGGTGGACCTGATGGTTTCTGAACTTGGATTTTTGTATTCTTCAAAAATCCTTGTCCTGGATAATTTCTCTAACACTCCCTCATGTGCTTTGCCTCCAGCCACCAGGAAGCCGCTCCACAAGACCCCTCAGGTCCCTTTCACCAGTCATCCAGGGAGCAAGAGGAGATGGGCATGCCCTGGTGAAGACTCTGCATGGGCATGAGAGGCAAGGGTTCTGGAAAAGTGACCGCGCTGTCTGTTCTTAGAGCCCAGGGCTGTGCTGCCTGAAGGGCCCGGGCTGTGGGTGGCTCAGCGGAGCTGTCTGAACCTGGACACAGGTGACCCGGAGCCCAGATAGCAAGGTGCTGTCAGGTGGGCATCAGGCAAAATGGCAAACACACCTGAGAGTCCTTCTTTCTGGGGGCGCCTTAGTGGCAGAAACAGCAGGGACCTCGGGAGTGGGGCCTCTTGTCCCGTCTGGAGTGTGTGTCCCCAGTGCAGGAGGCCTCGTGGGCTCCCTTTAGGAGCAGTCAGGTCCCTTCTCACAGAAGCAGGTTTGTGTCCGTCTGGCAGTTTCCCCGCAGGTGCCCACGCCCTGTAGATAGATCTAGGGGATGGGGCTGCAGCTTGCTGGTGAGACTTGAGGGGCAGTAGGAGGGGTACGGTGGGGTGTGCCAGGTGGCAGGCTGGAGGTTTGTGGACAAAGGTTTGCTCATTCATTTGAATTCATCGCCTGTAATTAAAATGAAGAGAGGGACTTCCCTGATGGTCCAGTGGCTAAGAATCCTCCTGCCAGTGCAGGGGACACAGGTTTGAGCCCTGGTCTGGGAAGATCCCACCTGCTAAGCCCATGTGCCACAACTGTTGAGCCCGTGGAGCCCATGAGCTGCAACTGCTGAGTTCACTTATTGCAGCTCCTGAAGCCCCTCAGGCCCTGGAACCCATGCTCCGCAACAAGAGAAGCCACTGCAGTGAGAAGCTGGGGCACTGCAACTTGAGAGTCAGCCCACTCGCTGCAACTAGAGAAAGTCCGCATGCAGCAACAAAGACCTAGAGCAAACAAAAATAAATAAATAAATAAAATGTTGTAGAATGCATGAGAGATTTCACCTAGCCACCTGGGTTTCTGACTCTTCTGTTGGGTGCAGTTAAAGCATGGCTGACCCTCTGGACCGCACTTGGGGTCCCCAGTGTGGGCCTCCCATCACCTCTACAGTCCCTATCTTGAGTTTTCTTTTCTCACCCCACTCACCGTTGTTTTCCTTAGAGCAGAGTTAGGGGAATGTTCTCGTACCCACATATAAGTAAGAGGGGGTCATCAAAGGACAGCTGCTCCCCTTAGTTCCACCCTCTGGATCCCTGGGTGTCTTCAGTGACCTTGGAGGGCACGCAGAGCTTGCATTCAAGTGGGATTTGCCCTCTGCCAGCTGCAAGCAAAGTTTTCTGTCTCCTCATGCCTTGGTTTCTGGAAAGCAGTTGATAATGCAGGGCAGGTGTGAAGATTAAATGAGATGTTGCCGGCAATGCCATGCCCGGGACATAACACCCACAGCCCAGGTTACAGGTGTCCTTCTTGTATGCTGTTTATTTTTTTTATTGGTATAATTTACATACAGTAAGCCTACACATGTTAAGTGTGCAGTTCATGGGTTTTTACACACACACACACACATATATATACACACACCATATACTTGTATGGTATACACAAGTAGTAGTCATGTATGGATGTGAGAGTTGGACTATAAAGAAAGCTGAGTGCCGAAGAATTGACGCTTTTGAATTGTGTGGGAGAAGACTCTTGAGAGTCCCTTGGACTGTAAGATCAAATCCATCAATCCTAAAGGAGATCAGTCCTGAATAGTCATTGGAAGGACTGATGCTGAAGCTGAAGCTCCAATACTTTGGCCACCTGTTGCCAAGAACTGACCCACCTGAAATGACCCTGATGCTGGGAATGATTGAAGGTGGGAGGAGAAGGGGACGACAGAGGATGAAATGGTTGGATGGCATCTCTGACTCAATGGACATGAGTTTGAGCAAGCTCTGGGAGTTGGTGGTGGACAGGGAGGCCTGCATGCTACAGTCATAAAGAGTCAGGCATGACTGAGTGACTGAACTGAACTGATACTCCTGTGATGGGCCTAGTGATGGCCCTTCAAGATGTCCGTGTCCTACTCCCCTGGGACATTCACATATGGTACCTTGCACAGCCAAAGGGACTTTGCAGTTGTGATTCCATTAAGGGGTTTGAGAAGGAGAGATTGTCCTGGGTTATCAGGGTGGGCTCAGTGTAACCCCAAGGGTCCTTATACATAAAAAAGGAAGCAGGAGGGTCAGAGTCAGAGATTGAGAGGTACTATGCTTCTGGCTTTGAAGATGGAGGCAGGTATTCTCTAGAAGCTGGGGAAAGCAACGAAATGGATTTTCCCCTGGAGCCTTCAGAAGGAATGTAGTCCTGGCGACACTGATTTTAGCCCAGTGAGACCTGTGTCAGATTTCTGACCTCCAGCACTGTCTGGTTTGAAGTCACTGAGTTTGTGATCATTTGTTACAGCAGCAATAGGGAGCAGATACACTGCATAACTGCCATGCTAGGAAAGACAGAGGACATCTTCATCATTCTAGAAAGTTCCCTTATGTCCCATTCCAGTCTCTGTCTATCTCTGCTGTGAGTTAACCATTGTTCTGATGACACCTTTCACCTTACATGTGCCTGAACTTCATATGATTGGAAACTTAGAGCATCTGTTCTTTCACATTCAAGGTCTTCCATTCAACACAGTGCTTCTGAGGTTTGTTCATGTTTCTGGGTGTGTTGGATTCTGCTCCCTTTTGATTGCTGAGTAGTATTTCACTGCACAGCCATACCATACTTTGTTCATCTGTTCTCCTGTGAATGGATGTTTGGATTGTTTCCGGGTTTTGGTGATGGTGAAAAACCTGCTGTGAACCTTCTGGAACAGATCTTTTGGTGGATGTGTACATAGACTCATTTCTCTCGGGTGGAGTCCCGGTGGTGGAGTTGCTGGGTCGCAGGGTGGGGATGGTCAGCTCCAGCAGAGATGCTGGGGCTGTGGAGCACAAGCGCGTCTCAGCCCAGCCGGCCTTGGGGTCTGGGGGCTGATGGCCACCTCGCTTGCCTGCAGTGGTTTCTGGGGTGTGCGCATGGTGGGGGCGGGCCTCCTCTGGTCCAGGGCAGGAAGCTTAGTGGCTCTCAGGTGGAGATGCAGGTGGAAAACCTCAGCCAGCAGGTGTGTGCCCTGGCCCCGGGGATGATGGGTGTGCCTGTGCTTCTTGGGGCTTCCCAGGTGGCACTAGTGGTAAAGAATCCGTCTGCCAGTGCAGGAGACGTAAAAGACGTGGGTCCGATCCCTGGGTTGAGAATGATCCCCTGGAGGAGGGCATGGCAACCCCTTCCAGTGTTCTTGCCTGGAGAATCCCATGGACAGAGGAGCCTGGCGGGCTACAGTCCATGGGGTCGCAAAGAGTCAGGTAGGACTGAAGCGACTTAGCACACACGCACACCTGCTCCGCACGCAGCTTGGGGCTGGCGTTTTCTCACAGGCCTTCCCTAGTGGCCTCCACACAGCCCTGTGATGGGGGGTGGTCATTAGCCCAGGTTGCAGCTATGGAAACTGAGGCCCAGGCCAGAGTCCCGTCGGTGGCAGAGCTGGTGAGGGTGGAACCGGGTGTTCTTTTTCAGCCCAGCTAACTCTGTGAGCTTGATCCCGTCTCCCACCCCTGGAAGAGTAGCTCAAAGCTGTGCCTGGTTGGAGGGCAGCCACGAGGGTCAGCTCCTTCTAAAGGAAGGTTAGTGGGGACTTTTCTCCCTGCACACGGGTGCATAAGAGAGCGGGGGGAGGGGAATGGCAGATGGCTTCCCAGATGGCAGAGAACACAGCCCAGCTGGTGCAGGGGTTGTCTGGGGGCTGTCATGGTGGGGGAGGCAGTGATGATGGAGCTGTCTGATTGGTTAAAGAGTTAGGTCTGATATGAAGGGCGGAGGAGAGCCATGGCAGGTGCCTGAGGCTGGGAGTAACCTGATGAGATTGGTGGTTGTGATGCAATCCGGGGGAGGCAGCCTGGAGGCAGGGTCCAAGGCCTCTGGGAAGCTCTCTGCTGCTGTGTCATTGCTTGTGCTCTTCCTTCTGCCTAGAGCTCCCTCCCCCCATCTCATTCACTCAGCAAATTTGCCCTTCAAGAGGCCAGTCAAACCTCACTGTACTGGTCCTGCCCCCTCTGACCTCAGTCCCCCATGGCACTTACCATGGTGTCTAATAAAGAGTTTATGAGCAAGATAGAAGTTTCCAGTGTTCTTAATTATAACCTTTAAATGGAAATCACTTGCTCTGTAGTGGCCTGAGAACTCATAGTCAGATCCTCACACATTAAATACTCCTGTGATGTGTAACCGCTGGATAAGACGAGTGGCAGCCCATTGGGGCTGGGGCAGGGGAGGGTGTGGGCAGACACAGGGGTCTGGGGCCCTTGTCTGCTCTGCTGATGGGCTTGCCGGGATGCTGAAGTGATGCCCTGGGGCCCCTGCCAGCTTCCCTGCTGCACGTTTAATTTCCGCAAGTCTTCTCATTCACTAGTTCAGACTGTCCCCAGAGTTGTGGCCACACCTTGGGGATCTTCCTGGATTAGGTCTGTGGAGAGAGAGGGGCAGGGAGACATGGCGGGATGGGGGGGTCACGGGCTGTGTGGATGTCCCCGTGACCAGCTGCCACTTTCCCCGCCCCAGGCATTCCTGTGGGCACCTCCCGGAGGTCACTGCCCTGTGCTCAGACATTCCAGCTCAGTGGGCGGGGATGTGCCGGGAGTGGGAGGCAGGCTGGTCACTCTGCATCTGGACCATTCTGCTCCGAAGAGGAGACGGCCGCTGATTAACTCAGTTCCAGACGGAGCTGTTAAAGATAACGATGAAGTCTGAAGCTGTCACGGCGTATGGTTAGACCTAGTGCAGCAAGCAGGTCCGGGTGCCTGCCGGGAGGGACAGACCCTCAGCGCAGCAGCAATGGAAAGCCGAGAAACGCCTCTCTGGGCTTATGGAGGGTGGGGCAGCTTCCTAAGCCTGAGGCTGGGCAACTGGCCATCCATAGGTAGCAGCCAGGGTGCAAAGTCCCATTCCTTAGCCCTTGGCTCTTGCCTGCCCAGGCACTAGAGACCGGAACGAGGGATTCTCGGAGGCCATGTGGCCCGAATACCATGCGTGCACCAAGGTGTGGGCACCCGAGATGGAGCTGAGTATTTTGGCATCCGGGGCCCTCTCTGTGGCCTCCTCATGGCCCCTAAACATAATATGTGTATTATTTCCTGGGATTCACATGGTTTCGAGGCTTGCTGTCCCCTCCTCAGCTCAGGAGAGGGTTTGGAAGGACTCACATTTGCATTTCAACATGGTGGGGATGGGGGTGGGGGGGAATGGAGATTAGCAGGAGTTTGTGATGTGTTTCCTCCTACCCTGCTGTAGCGATTCACACCAGGAGTTTTATTGTTTTGTTTTCATTATAATTTGACTTGCTTTAAGTTCAGATGAGAAAATGGATCAAAGTTCCGTGGTCAGCACCTGCTCGGTCTGGGACAGGAGCTGGCTCTGGTGTCTCGGTGGGGAGGCTCTGCCAGGTCATTATAGCTGCTCGGCCTTATGTGGGTCATGGGGTGTTCTGGGGGACCCTCTGGGTTTCTGGGTGCTCAGCAGACCCATAGGGTTTCCTGCTGCTCTGTGGAGTAGCCTAAGGAAGTAAGTAAGCCTCGTTCTTGGTAAAAGTACCTAAAGATGGTCTTTATATTCTTTGGGAGAAGAATATTTATACTCTTTGTTCTTTATATTCTTCGGGGCTTCCCTGGTGGCTCAGATGGTAAAGAATCTGCCTATAGTGAAGGAGACCTGGGTTTGATCCCTGGGTCGGGAAGATCCCCCGGAGAAGGGAATAGCAACCTACTCCAGTATTCTTGCCTGGAGAATCCCATGGACAGAGGGGCCTGGTGGGGGACAGTTCATGCAGTCGCGAAGAGTCAGACACGACTGAGCAACTAACACACACTTATGAGCAAATTCTGTCCTGGGGGAATTGTCCACTAGTTTTTCGTTCTTCTTCTTCTTTTTTAATCTCCCATGACTGCTCTGGAAGTTAGATATTCTATTTTAACTCTTTTCAAGCATAGTTACTCTTGAAATTCTGCCATGTATACTTAATGTAGCAAAGTCCAAGTCCCAGTTTACTAATTCCATCTTTGTGAGAATGTCAATCCATCAGTGAAGGTTTTGTATAAAATAACAATTAGGGAGTTTACACTTAGTCTTAAAAAGTCTCTGGTAAGACTTTCTCTCCCTCCAACTGACATGAAGTCTTCGCCCAGCATGTGAGGAGTGGTCTGTGATGGGTGGGTGCCAGGCTGCCTGTGCTGGAGGGCATTTGGTTGCCTCCTTGAAAACCCTGCTTCAGGCTGCAGTGGATGGGCCATGCTGGACCTACCCAGGGGCTCTTTTGAGCCCATTTTGGTCTTTCTTTTCTCTTTTCCTTTACATTTTGGAAGCAGGAATTTCTCAGACAGTTCCCTGAGTACCGCTCCGCCCAGGCCCCAGGCCCAGGCCCCAGGCACTTGTGAATAGTTCACAGAAGACTGTTTTCACGCTGGTGCACTGGGCCCTCTTGCCAAGATGAGGCTGTGACTCCTCTCAAGGGTTAGTGTGGTGCAGGATATTGGGCACCTCTCCTGCTGTTTATTCTAGAATCCCTTGAAACTGCTTATCTGAGGGGAAGCATCGGCAAGCCCTCTGTCCGCAATTTTCTGTCAGAATGCTGGCCCTTGGGAGTCTGGCTAGCCGGCTTCAGAGCATCTAGGGGAAAAGTGAAGACACAGCTGGTGACCTGGGGCGCTGACCCCGCTCTGTGCCCACATTCTTAGGTTGCTAAAGAGCGGGGTGTCCGGGGACACACCAGTGTCAGCTGTTGCCCCTGGCCTGGCTGTAGTCAGCAGGCATCCCGGGAGAACTGCTGAACCCTGCCTTGTCAGAGAGGCTGGCCTCCGTCCAGGATGGGAGCAGTGGTCAGGGTGGCTGAAGCAGCGGATGGCCACCCCAGGAAGGAGGGTTGTGCTCTTGAGGGCAGGCTGGCTAGGGGACAGTTGTCCTTACAAGGTGGTTTCCTGCAGCTCTCTGATTTTTTTTTTTTTAACTGGGATATAATTCACACATTATAAAATCCGCCTTTAAAACAATTCAGTGGTTTTAGTATATTCACAAGGTTGTGCACCCATCCCCACTATCAAATTTCAGAGCATTTTCTTCACCCCCAAAAGAAACTCATGTGTGCATGCTCAGTCATTTCAGTTGTGTGCGACTCTGTGGACTGGAGCCAGCCAAGCTCCTCTGTCCATGGGATTCTCCAGGCAAGAAGAGTGGAGTGGGTTGCCATTTCCTTCTCCAAGGGATCCTCCTGATCCAGGAATCGAACCCTTGTCTCTTAGGTCTCCTGCACTGGCACACAGGTTCTTTACCACTAGTACCATCTGGGAAGCCCAAAAGAAACTCATACCCATTAGCAATCCCTCCAAATTCCCACTCCCCACAGAGCTGTGAGTTTTCACTGCTCCTTGATGCAAGTTACCGATGGTACAGGTTTGGGCCAGTCCTGGGGTTGTGGACCCTCAGGACTGGAAGGAGGTGGAGAGAAGGAGCGTGGGCATTGGAGTCAGGTACTTACTAGCCGTGAGATCTGGGGGATATACTTACCCTCTCTCTGCCTTGGTTTCCTCTGCTGGTAAATGGGACTACCTATTTCTTACCTCGCTGGGTTGTTTGTAAAGATAAAATGAGACACCATAAGGAATAATACCTGCACTTGTTAAGACCTTGACCTGCATTATTCTTATTGAATTCTCATTAATTCCAGGAAGTAAGAGTTATTATTATCTCTGTTTAATATGGAAGGAAAACTGAGCCACAGAGAAGTTTAGTAATTTGTTCAAGCTTGCACACTATGAATTGGTTTTTAGCTGCAAAGCATGAAAAACCTGACTTTATTTTGTTTCTAGAGGAGGAAATCATTTATCACCATGAATGTAAAATTCAGAAGTCTAGTGGGCTCCGAAGCAGGTATTCAGCAGCTCATAGACTCCCTCTGAAGGATAAATGGAGGTTCTTTCTATGCTGGCTGCATCTTGGGCTGGTGGGAAGATGGTGGCCACAGGTGCTGGCCTCTTGGGCTCACCTGAGGGTCAGGGCATTTCTTTCCCAGGAACCTCCTTCATGCTCCAGGCTTCATGCTTCAAGCAGACTTCCCTTAATTCTCCATCAGCCAGAATGGTGAGTCACAAACCCATTCCCACATCCATCACTGGAAGGGGAAGGGGGTCCCCATTGTTGGTTCAGACTACTCAGGATCTACCCTGGATCTGGGGAAGTCACTCCTCCCCCCAGTTATATAAAATTGGCGTTTAGTTAAGAAGGGAGAGGCTTCTCTGGTGCTTCAGTAGTAAAGAATCTGCCTGCAATGCAGGAGCCACAGGAGACACGGGTTCAATCCTTGGATAGGGAAGATCCCCTGGCAACCCACTCCAGTATTCTTGCCCGGAGAATCCCATTGACAGAGGAGCCTGGTGAGCTACAGTCCTAAGGTCACAAAGAGTCAGACACGACTGAATTGACTTAGCATGCTTGCAAGAAAGGAGAAATGGAATCGGGGGTGGATGCGGCAGTACACACAAGGTCAGTAAGTAACTGAGCTGGGATTTAAACCAGTCCCCGCAGGTCCAACACTCCTGAGCTTCACAACAGTGCCACGGAGCTTCTGCAGCTCCCGGCAGGTAATGAGTCCTGTGCTCAGGGAATCTTGGTTGAACACCTTAATCCATACAGCATGGTATCTGCTCCTCCCCAGTCCCACGTCCTTTTTTTTCTGACCCTCTGTTGCTCTTCTATGGAGAAATGGTTGTCTGGCTTCCACTTGAACTCCTCTGCTGCCGCTAAGTCGCTTCAGTCATGTCCGACTCTGTGCGACCCCATAGACGGCAGCCCACCAGGCTCCCAGGTCCCTGGGATTCTCCAGGCAAGAACACTGGAGTGGGTTGCCATTTCCTTCTCCAATGCATGAAAGTGAAAAGTGAAAATGAAGTCGCTCAGTCGTGTCTGATTCTTAGTGACCCCATGGACTGCAGCCTACCAGGCTCCTCCGTCCATGGGATTTTCCAGGCAAGAGTATTGGAGTGGGATGCCATTGCCTTCTCCGTGAACTCCTCTAGTGATGCAGAATTCAGTAACTTTCCAGGCATTTCCTTCCCTTTTTTGATAATAAAGTGCCATGGCTGCCTTTCATGAATTAGAAAAAGATCTACTCTGGGTGCAAAAATTAGAATAAGGTGTTCATTCTGGGCAGTATAGCTCTTCAGGGCAGGGCTTGGGAGGCTGCCTTTGCAGTAAGAAAATGGCACCTCTGCCCCAGGGTGGATGTAGTCCTGCTTGAGAGATGTCCCCCAAGGTGGGTGCCTTTGTGCAGGGCACAAACTGCACTGCTGTTTGGGGACATTTCTTCTTTCAAGACACTCTTTAGAGGGGTGTGTTAGGTGCATAAATCTCAGCTCTCAGACCCTGGCAGAGTGCATCAGTGCTTGGGTTCTGGTTTGGGGAGCAAGTGGGCTAAGGGCAACTCTCCCTGCCTGGAGATGGCACAGCTCTCCCACATCAGAGGGTTCAGCTGAAGGGCGTGAACCAGCTGTCTGTCTCTTCAACCCTTATTCCCTGTTCTGCTTCTCCCTTTTCTCCCCTCCCCAGGGACAGATGGTGAGTGTCTGGGAGGTGAATGATGCCCGTCCAGGGGAGACCAGCAGGCTGGAGTGCCGTTGCCCCTGGCTTTAGTCTCAGAGAGTCAGTGCCGGCTGTGCCGCGGCCTCTGTGGGCTGAGCTGTCCCAAGGCTCTTCACAATGGAAACTGGGGAAGTCTAAACCCTGGCCTTCCAGGTGCCCAGGCAAATGGAATCTTTTCCTTGGTGGCAGAGTGATTCTTTTTTTAACCTGGTTGGTTCAAAAATGTGCTTGTTGTATTAGGTTGGTTAAAAAGTTTGTTTGGGTTTCTCCGTGAGATGTCATGAAAAGTCCAAATGAAGTTTTTGGCCAACCCAACAGAGGCCAAGAAGGCCTGAGTTTAATTGCCCGGTGAAAAGGACCATGTGGCTCCAAAGTTCTCCTTGGTTATTCCGAAAGTGCCCCTCAGATGAGCAGATGGCCTGAGCGGGAAGTCAGGGCTAGACAGTCTCCCTCACCCATGGCAGCAGAGCCCTCATGTTTCCCATCATTACAAGCTTTCCTGAAGGTTCTGTTTGCCAAGTTTCTGTCTGGTGAGACATTTTATCCTTGATTAACAAGCCCAGAGAAGCCTGAGGTAAAGGAAATGCATTTGCTGCCCTTGTGCATAAGTGAGGGCTCTGCCCGTCCCCTGGTATAAACACATGGCTGTTTTTTGATGATGGTGGTGGAAAGGATAATAAATACCATCTAGGTAGGGCTTCCCTGATAGCTCAGTTGGTAAAGAATCTGCTTGCAATGCAGGACACCCCGGTTCGATTCCTGGGTCTGCTAGAGAAGGGACAGGCTACCCACTCCAGTATTCTTGGGCTTCTCTGGTGGCTCAGCTGGTAAAGAATCTGCCTGCAAGGCAGGAGACCTGAGTTTGACCCCTGGGTTGGGAAGATCCCCTGAAGAAGGGAAATGCTACCCACTCCAGTATTCTGACCCAGAGAATTTCATGGACTATATAGTCCATGGGGTCACAGAGAGTCGGACACGACTGAATGACTTTCACTTTTATAACTTGGGCGCATGCCATGCGCCAGGTTTTGTAGACATTATTTCATTTATTCATGTGTTATTTGGCAGTGATCCTCAAAATGTATCACCATCATCATGATCCCTCCCCTCTCCATTTTCCAGGTGAGAAAACTGAGGTTTGAAGAGGCTCAGTAGCTCATTTCAGGGCATGTCTCTGGGAAGCAGCTGTACTAGGACTTGAGGCCAGGCTTTCCTGACTCTGAACCTCTGTGTTATCATAGCTCTTCCCACCCTGGTATTTGGGTTTGAAGAATTATGACTTTTGAAGTGGAGAGCCCCCTGTGGCTATGGAGCCCAAGGAAGGGCAAGCCATGCAGTTTTCTGAGCCTGGAGTCAGAGACAGCTGCTGGTCCTTGGAGGTGCCCTGTGATTGTGACCCCCTGACTTCCCCTGCTTGTCTGTGAAATGGGGATTTAAGGTAACACCTCTCTCGTAGTTTCAGCTTTCAAGAGAAACAGTACCTGTGTGGGACCTGGTACTGGATTCAGTGCAGGGGTGGAGGCTCGGAGGTGGTGAGCTCTGAATTCATTTGGGCCGCATCTGAACAGTGTGGGCTTCTTTCTTAACCTTTTAGACCTTACTTAGTTTCTTATCCACTGAGTGGGAATGATAACAGTACCTCCAGCCCGCTAACAGCAGGCTTCCTCCATGCGTGTGTGCTAAGTTGCTTCAGTTGTGTCCAACTCTTTGTGGACCCCACTGACTGTAGCTAACCAGACTCCTCTGTCCATGGGATTCTCCAGGCAAGAATACTAGAGTGGGTTGCCATGCCCTCCTCCAGGGGATCTGTCCCACCCAGGGATTGAACCCGCATTTTTTATGTCTCCTGCATTGGCAGGCAGGTTTGTTTGTTTGTTTTTTTAATCCCTTGGGAAGCCCAGGCTTCCTCCAGCCACACTTGTAAAGCTCTTAAGTCGCTCAGTCGTGTCCGACTCTTTGCAGCCTAGTGGACGATACAGCCCGTGGAATTCTCCAGGCGTGAATACTGGAGTGAGTAGCTGTTCCCTTCTCCAGGGGATCTTCCCAACTCAGGGATTGAGCCCAGGTCTCCTGCATTGCAGGCAGATTCTTTACCAGCTGAGCCACCAGGGAAGCCTAAGAATACTGGAGTGGGTAGCCTATCCCTTCTCCAGGGGATCTTCCCCACCAGGAATCGAACCGGGGTCTCCTGCATTGCAGGCAAATTCTTTACCAGCTGAGCTACAGAGAAGCCCATATAGTGAAAATGTTAGTCACAGTCGTGTCTGACTCTTTGCAACCCCATGGACTATAGCCCTCAAGGCTCTTCTGTCCATGCAGTTCTCCAGGCAAGGATACTGGAGTGGGTAGCCATTCCCTTCTCCAGGGGATCTTCCTGACCCAAGGATCAAACCCAGGGTCTCCTGCATTGCAGGCAGGTTCTTTACCATCTGAACCACCTTTAAAAACTGCTCTTAGCATGGCATGAAGCTCACATTCGGTGAGAGCTTTCCTAATAGATTTCTGAGTTTGTAGTCTAATAATTTCAAATTAATAATTTGAGTTTAATAAACTTGCAAAATAGCCTAAATTAAAAAATAAACAGACATAAATATCTGACTCCATGAAGGAATTCAGCTAATGGTGAGTGACGGTTGTTATCTATTTCCAAGAGTTTACCTCCTTTGTTCATTGAAATAATAGTGACAGAGGCCCTGAGTCTGAATTTCCCCTTCACAGAGAGGAGATGTGCCTGAGAGAGGTGAGGTAGCTTCTCCAGGCTCACAGGCCAGCGTCCAAGCTCTCCACCTGCTGCACCGTGTTCTGCATCCTCACCGGGAGCCTTTTTGTTTCCTTACTTTCCTCTGAGAACCGCGGCCAAGGAGCCGACTTCAGCGTTGCTCCTGTTCTCAAGCTGCCCTGATTCTGGGGAGACACGGCCCTCGAGCCTGTGGCCCAAGCTGACTGCTCTGCCTGAACATGGAGCACACTCTGCCTGCAGCCCATCCCCGCGGGACACCCCCTCCCTTTCTGGCATTTGTTCTTTTAGTACAAAGGGTCACAGGGTGACATCTGACATTGGCATTGCTGCTGGCCATTCCTCAGGCGGAGGGAGGAGATGCCAAGGCCTTCACGGAGGCTTGGGAGCCCAGTGAGTCTGAACACAGCTCAGAGGCTGTGTCGTGGGCTTGGAGAAACCCTGCCTGTCTACAGGGGTGGCTCTTGATGTCTCCGAGCATGGAGGGACCCGGAAGTGCGCAGGGGGCAGCCCCCTGCCTCCTCCGAGACCCTGAGTTTGCAGAACTTGTTTTAGTCTAGGAGGGCCTTGTATCTGAAGCTGGGCTGCAGCCCACTTCAGAGTGGGAGCCACTCAGCTGGTGGCCGGACGTCTGTTTTGCTACCTGCAAGGGGCTCTGGTGGCACCTGCTGAAATTCAGACTCCTTCAAGGGCTGTCCCCACAGCCCCAGCTCCTGAGAAACCATCTGGACCTGTATCCCTCACCCACTGGTGACCTGGGTCTGAAGCCTTCCTTGGCCTTTAAAGTCCACATACTTAGGTTTAAATGAACATATATTCTTGCTTGTTCATTCACTTGACATGTCTGGAGCACCTACTGTATATGGGCCAGGTGCTTTCCCTGATAACACAGCATAAGAAAAACATCAATCTCACCTTCTCAGCAGGAGGGAGATGGACATGAAACTGGTGTATGAAAACACCTACTCTTTTGTCAAAGTTTAAAGTGTACAAAAGGAGGGCAAATAATGTATTCAGTCCCCCACAAGTCTGCATCAGAGTCAGTCGTTATCAGTTTGTGGCCAATGTCGTTTAATCTCTGTCCCTCCCCTACCGTATTATTTTGATGAGCATCCCAGATATCGTGTTGTTTCATCTGTAAATATTTCAGAATAGTTCGCTAGTGGATAACTACTCTTAAAGATTACATAATTCCACCATTAGCAGTAATTTCTTCATGTTATCAGTGTCTGGTCAGTCTTTACATTTCCAGCTGTCTTTTAAATTTTGTTGTTCATCCTAATCATGGTCCAGTAAAGCCCCAAGCATTGCAGTGACTGGAGTTGCTTTGTCTTTCTTTTAAGCTATGGCAGCCTATCTCTCTGGCTGATCCAGATGGCCTGCTGACTCATTAGAAATACCTTTACTCAGCATCTCCAGACACACTGGAGTAAAAACTTTGAGGGGAGGGGGGTCTGTACATATGTTTTAATAAGTGCTCCAGGTGGTTCTAATGCACTTCAGAGTTTGAGACCCTCTGATCTATAGTTTCCCCGCCTTCCTTCCTGTGTATTTTCCTTCTAACTTATTTCCTGATGAAAACTGGCTGTTGTCCTTAGTGTGTCCACGAGTCTGGGTTTAGTGGGTCAGTCCCCAGGTGCTGATGAGCAAGCTCCTCTCTCCTCTGTTCGGAGAGAACAGAGAAATCTCTTCTCCCACAAACAGAGGGGACTGTCTTTCGGAGGGGGAGTTCCCAGAAGGATGGGGTGGAAGTGGGGTGCACTTCAGGCAGGGGAACGGTGTGTGCAAAGGTCGGAAGACTGGATAGAGCACACGTGTTTCAGAGTCTGTGAAAGGACTAGGTGGGGTCAGGGCTGAGGGCGATGGAGGGAGGTGAGGCTGCAGAGGGTGGTGGGGTGGACTTTTAAAGGCCCAGGTGTGAGCTGTTGTGCTAGATTTATCCTGTGGGGGATGGGAACAGAAGGCCCTAGCCTGGTCAAATAATGTGAGCAGACCTCAGCTCTGACCAGGTGCCTCTGACTGCAGGGAATCCTGACTTGGATGGAGAGACTCAGAGTGGGGAGACTGAGAGAGGTGTTGCGGGAACCCTGATGAGGGTCAGCAGGGTCTGGACCAACGTTGTGATGGTGAGGTTGCAGAGGAAGGATGAATGTGAGAGATGCTGAGAAGTAGGAATGACAGGGCTTGGGAGTGCGGTGAGAAGGAAAGGAGCAGTCTAGGAGATCTCCCTTCTGGGAGCTATGGTGGTTGCATTGACCAGAGGGGACATCTGAGGAGAGATGGATTTCATCACACATGCATACATGTATGCCTACGTTGTTGGAGGTAACTCAGCATGTTAATTACTAATATCCTGAGCCAGGGGAGGGGAGGGAATGTTTGATGCCTCAATTGGGAAAGACCTCGGTGACCCTCTAAGTCTATGGACAGTCACTGAGTCCACTTTTGGGCACACATAGAAATATCCACCCACCCATCCATCCACCCCTCTGTCTACCCACTCAAGCACCATCTATCCATCCATTCATCCATCCATCTACCCACACAACCACCCATCTATCCATCCATCCATCTACCAACCCAATCATCCATCTATCCATCCACCCACTCAGCCATCTACTCACCCATCGACCCACCTAACCACTCATCTACCCCCTAACCACCCACCCATCCATTCATCCATCCATTCTTCCATATGTCCATCTATCCAACCATTTATCCATCCAACATATACTGAGTGCCTGTGACAAGTCATGAACTGAGGAATCAGAGATAAAGAAGGCATGGTTTGCCCAGATGAGCCCAGAGTCTGTGAAAGAGAAGCCAAGTGGACAAAAGTATCTTAATACTGTGTATGGGGTGATCTGGTGGAGCCTCTCCAAATGCTGGGTTCCAGTGGGCAAGGGCTGTGAGGTTGCTGCATATAATTCGTGAAAATTAATAGGAGAGCTTGTTGGTTTATAAGGCATTTCCTCACCTCCCCACAGCAGCTACCTGGACACACATATGCCTATGAACCTGTGGTTAAGAAAGAAATTCTGAACTGTGCCCACTCATGGTCTGAGGTTGCAGGAACTTGGGGATCTCACTGCCCAGTTCTCTCTCACTGGGGCATCTCATCTCCTAAACCATTTAGTGAGGGGGAGGATAACTGGAAAATGCTGCTCAGTGCTAGGATGGGTTGATGCAGGCCCCCTCTGCCTGATGCTGTTTTTTTCTGCCACTGTAAATGCTTATTTCTGTAATTATTATTCAGCATTTAGAGAGAAGCTATTTTACACTCAGTGTTCTTTGAAGCTCAGAGGGTCTCCTGGTTCACACCAATAAAATATCCATTTACTCTGAACATCAACTATGGTGATTAAAAAAAAAAACACCCATAAATTATTTACTGAAATGGAAGTTGAGTTTACGGTAATAATGCATTAGTTCAGCTAGCCATGCAGTCTGTTATAGGGTAATAAAAAATTTTTATTTTCCTTCTTAAAAGGTATTTGCCAGTAACCTACACATGACCTTGAACTGATCAATTTTCAAAGATGATACTACAGGGAGGGGAGAGAGAAAGGGAGAGCTTTTTTTCAAAGAGCCTGATTTTAGGCAATTGTCAGCAAATACCTGTTGACTCACTGTTATCAGGAGGAAAGAAATGAGCATATATATCGCATTTTTAGAAATCATAAGGACTAGATCTTAAAACTCCTTTGGAAATTCAGCATTTGTGTGATTGAACATAAATCTGAAAGCTAGCAAGGAGGCCTGTTTGAAAAATCTGGGGAGTCACCATTGTTTGAGACCACCTGTCATTTAGCATGAGCCTGGAGCCTTGTAAAATAATGTCAGCCCAATGGTTCTGTCTTCATCTTTTAAAATGTATTTATGGAGCAGGATCGATTTAATGTATCTCAGAAAGTCCACAGTTCTGCTCACGGCCATTTGCTGACTAATGTCTCCAGCAGAGAACAACAAGAAGCACATTCATGAATTATGGCTGTCCCTGAGGTTCTTTTGTCGACTATTTTTTATTTTAGGAGCGTCTGCTTTGATTAAAGCCATTAGAGCCAGGAGCAAATAAAAAGGTGTCTGGCTTCTACGTGTCTCGTGTTTTATGGCAGGAACTCTGATGAAGCCTGTATTTTCATTATTACACCGTTAAGGCAAGTGATGAGTATTAACCTCACAAGTTCAACTAGTTCCGCCTCTATTACCTGCTTTGGGGTCTAAAAAATCCTGTGGCAGGAGACTTGTTGGTTGAGTCCAATTTTTACGTATTGATATCCTCTACTTGGCTGCATAAATATTTTCACTTATCTATATATTCCTCTTTGCTGCAAAAATTATTTTTTAAATGACTTGGTTGAAGAATGTTTTGGGGGCTGAGTCACAAGTTAAGAGTGAACTTAGGAACACCTGTATTTATTTATTTAAAATGTTACAGATACTCTTTTATTATTTTTCTTTTTAAACAAAATTATTTTTAATTGGAGGGTAATTGTTTTACAATATTGTGTCGGTTCCTGCCATACATCAACATGAATCAGCCATAGGTATGCATATGTCCCCTCCTTCCTGAACCTCCTTCCCACCTCCCACCCCATTCACCCCCTCCAGATTGTCCCAGAGCACCGGGTTGAGCTCCCTGTGTTATACGCAACTTCCCATTAGCTACCTATTTTATATATGGTAATGTATATATCAATATTTCAATGCTGCTCTCTCAATTAGTCCCACCCTCTCCTGCCCCTGCTCTGTCCATAAGTCCATTCTTTATGTCTGAGTCTCTATTCCTGCCCTGCAAATAGGTTTATCAGTACCATCTGTCTAGATTCCATATATACACATTAATACATGATACTTGTTTTTCTCTTTCTGACTTGCTTCACTCTGCATAGCAAGCTCTTGAGGAAAACTCAGATTTATTTTTATATTCACTAAACCAGAAAAGATGCACAGTAAGTAAATGACCTAAGTAATGGTAAATCATCTATGATGAATGTCAAAAAGACCTGAGGATTATTTCCTGGTGGTAGAAAGCTTCTGGTCTCTTCCTCCTCTGCTTAATTCTGTGGCTGATACTTCGCATTCTTGAAATATTCTGTGTTCTTCTGATTCCATGATGTGAAATCATCAAATCCCTCTATGTTACTGCATTTCAGGGTACTTAGTGCTTGAAATGGAAGATGCTTTGAGGATCTGTTTAATCTAGTTGAAATAGCGGAGTAGGTATTTCTTAGAACTCCCAGATGCCTCGGCTCTGCCCTGGACCACATTTCTGGTAAAGCATTTTTTCTTTAATCTGATTTACCAGCCCCTATCCCTACCTCTGCAGATGGGCATCAGTTTTCTTTTTATCAGTTTCCTTTCTCTCTTCCAAGCCTGCACTCTAAAAATCTCTATTCTTGTCAGGCTTTTAGCATTGCCTTTCTCTTCTGCTCCTGAAATGCCCAAGTCACTCCGTGTGTACTAAACTGGAATATTATGTAGGTGGGAGTCGTCTCAGAGCAGATGTTATTATATAGGCTTTACAGAGAAGCATAAACAGGGTCACAATTAATGACAGTTGGTGTTTCTTACTGTAGATAATGGCCCAGGTTTAATTGGTAGCCAGAATACACAGCACGTACCTTGCACATTAGACGTTCCATGTTATCAACTCTCTCCTACTATTAGCTTAGATCTGCCAATTATCCACAGAAAAACAGATAATATTCCATTGACCCTGTTGTGTTTCTTTTTAATCATCTATTAAATGAAAGCTCTCAAGATTGGTTGGCATTGAAGCATAGGTAGCCAGTGGAAATTTGCTGTATGCTGCAGGGAGCTCAAACCCAGTGCTCTGTGTAAACATAAAGAGGTGGGATGCAGTGGGAGGTGAGAGGGAGGTTCTAGAGGGAGGAGACATACTTATGCCTATGGCTGATTCATGTTGATATATGGCAGAAATCCACATAACATTGTAAAGCAATTATCCTCAAATTAAAAAGAAATACATGAAAAAAAAAAAAAAAGATTGGTTGGGATTATTAGCACACCAGAAAACTTAACACATCCCTCAAGGGCTAAAGTAGTCATTTCCATATTCTTTTCCCTAAGAATTTTTGAGCACCTCTTTGACATCTTAAATAGTTAAATAAAGAAATATTAGCTGGAGAACAAAGTCGTCACTGCAGACTCTGTATATTCCTGTGGCGGATTGATGCACATAAACTGGTGAATTATCGTTGATTTGGGATCTATAGAGCTACAGATATGGGCGTGCTTCATATGCAAATGCCTATAATGATCTTACTCCTCCATACCTTCCATGCAAATCAGTTTTAAATCATCACACAATGTAGCTGCATTTTAATTTCTAATGGAGAACAGCCGTGAAGTGCAATTGCCTCTAGGCCTGGCTGAGCGATCATGTCAAATGATTTATTTCCACTGAACCAGAGGGAGGGTGGGAGGGAGATAGAAGGAGGTACAGGGAGAACCAAAAAAATCCTTGATTCTTGTCCTCACATATCCTGGAGTCCTCCTGGGGCCCAAGGCATGTGTTCTGGGTGCAGCCCAACACATGCTCTTTTACAAGTCAGTGGGCCATGCTCTGAGAAGGGCTGAGTGATGGGATAATTAGAACCAAGCAGTCAGCGGGGTGGATAGTTTGTCTGCTGATAATAGCTTGTTTGCTAATTGCCAACACCAGATTTTCTGGGCAATTAGACATTTGGTTTCCTCCAAGACCTTCTGTGCAAATGTGGACACATGGCCCCAGGCCTTCCAGGTAGCAGGTGGAGAGAGGGTGGCTCCCGGTACAGGATGGCCTCTCTCTGATGCCACCTGCCCAAGGGGTGGTGGGGGCAGACGTCTCACTAGTGGAGATGCTGAACTTCCCCTGCTTTTATGGAAGGAGGGTACCCTGTGCTGGGTGATGAGCAAAGAAGCTGAAGTTTAGTGGGCTGGTCCAGGAGCCAGGCTTATGTCTCCATTTTGTTTTCAAGAGCATTGAGCCAGGGAGCTAGTAGAACCTGAAACTGCTTCCTCTCTCAGATGAGCAAGTTGATTTTTTTAAAAGAATTTTTTTTCGTGGTGGTGAAGTATGTATAACATAAAATGTTCCACTTTAACCATTTGAAGGTGTGCAAATCAGTGGCATCAGTTCATCCACAGTGTTGTGTAACCATTACTACTCAAAAGCTTTTTCATCATCCAAAATGGAAATTTTGTATTCCCCATCCGTCTATGCTCCCTCAGCCCCTGATTTCCTCTAATCTACTGTCTGTCTCTATGAATTTGCCTATTCTGCTTTTGTATTGACTCTCTATATTTCATTTGCCTATTCTGGATATGAGGTAATATTTGTCCTCTTGGGTCCAGCCTATTTCACTTAGCATGATTTTTTCTAGTTCATCCATGGTGTATCATCTATAAGAATTTCATTCCTTTTTACAGCTGAATAATAATCCATTGAATGGATGTACCATATTTTTTTTATCCATTTATCTGTTGATGTATACTTGGGTTGTTTTTACTTTTTGGTTTTTGTAAATAATGCTGCAGTGAAGGTGCACATACAGGCATCCTTGTTTTCAATTCTTTTGAATAGATACTCAGGAGTGGAATTCCTAGGAAAGGAATTGGGTCTATGCTAAGACTACATCTCACTTTTTAAGAAACTACCAAACTGTTTATCACAGTGGCTGTACCATTTTGCATTCCCACAAGATATATACAGGGGGTTTCAATATTTCCACATCTTTGCCAGCATTTGTTATTTCCTTTAAAAAAATATTATAGCCATCCTAGTGAGTGTGAAGCAGTATCTCATTGTGGTTTTGATTTCCCTATTGACTAATGAGTGCATTTGTCTAATGACTAATGAGTTAAGCATCTTTCACGTGCTTATTGACCATTAGCATATCTTCTCTGGAGAAATGTCTGTTTAAGTCCTTTCCCCCACAGATTGATTTTTGGTCTTTTTACTTAACTTGCTTCTGCGCCTTTCTCCCAAAGGTTGGAACTGAGCCTCATCGGGAGGAGAGGGAACAGATGCCTGCAGAGTGGGGAGGTGGCTGTGCAGATTCGAGGCTTCGCATCCCTCTTTCATGATTCCTTTTATTTCCTCAACTCGTTTGGCACCCACTGTAATGATGCTGTTTGAGTTCTCACCAAGCAGGAAAATAAATCAGTAAGCGTGTGGGATTAACCAAAGTGATTTGGCAGCAGACGCAGATGGAGCCGCTCCTGGTGCCTCCCTAGAAGCAGACAGGTCTTTCTCAGATACCTGGTTTGGTTCCCACGCTGCCCCAGATGGATATTGTGGGGCAGCTGTTCAAGGCATTTACACGTAGCCAGCCAGAGAGAAGTACCTAGAGGGAAGGGTAGGTTTAGGGACTGGGCAGCCTCTGTGATAAATGCTGAGAGATTGACTGCACTTACTGAGAGGCTTGGTGGTCACTGGGAGAAGAGGAGCGTCTCATTTGGTCAAGTTTTAAATACCAAATACGGGGCAACCAGATCAGACACCCTACCGTTCTGGATGCAGTTCAGCCTGGCCCCACATTATCTGGCTTTTCAAGGGTTAGAACAGTCCCCGCAGGAGCAAAGCCATGCAGTCCTCATTTCAGCTCTCCAGCTCAGCGCGCACCACCTCTAAGGATGCGCTTGTCTTTCCTTTCAGAAACGGCCCCCACGTCTGCATATTCCTCTCCAGCCCGGAGCCTGGGGGACACAGGAATAACACCTCTGTCCCCTTCCCACATTGTGGTAAGAAATGTGTATGTGTGGGGGGGATGGGGGAAGGGGCGGGATGTGTGTGCTGGTTACCTTTGCTTCCTGAGTCGGCTTTCCCTGCTCTGGGTAGGAAGAGGCTTTCGGTGGTGTGGCTGGTACTTCTGCAGCCATTGATCTGGGTGTGGCTAACAGGAGCGGGCAGCGGGGAGCAGCTCTTTAAAGATTCAGGGCTCAGAGACTGCGGGGCACCCTCCTGGGAGGACGCAGCCACATCTGGCCAGTGGGCGAGTCAGTGGAAAGCAGTGGTTTTTCCAGGGCAGTTAAGTGCTGTGACCAAAAGCTGTGGCTCTAGCTGCTCTGTACCAAGTTGCCCAGGAGAGGAGACCTGGGCGGTGTGGGGGGGTCAGGGGTGTCGGGGGCGGGGGCTGGAGGCTGGGCATTGGTTCCCACACTGCCCCAGATAGATATTGTGGGGCAGCTGTTCAAGGCGTTTACACATAGCCAACCAGAGAGAAGTACCTGGAGGGAAGGGTGGTTTTATATGAGCTGCTCAGACCCGCAAAGAAGACACTGCTGAGAACTTCAGAGCCATCACTAGGGAGGGATGCCAGCTTGTCCCAGTTTTCCTGGCACTGTCTTGGCTTCCATGGAAAGGCCTGCGTTCTGGAACTCCCTCAGGCTTGGGAAAACTGAGAGGCTTGGGCACGGAAGAGCCGGGTCCTGTGGTTTTCAAACTCTGTACCCTGAGGGTTCCCTGGAAAAGCTTCAGGGTCACCTAAGGGGATGGCGCGCAGTGTGACGAAAGGCCAGGTAGGTGGGGCTGTCACCCCCTGCTCTAACCAGTCAATACTCTTCAGATCCCAAGTTGATTGGTATAATTTGAAGTTCTGTGAGTGTTAAAAAGGAAGTCTATACTGCTTTAAAATTTTTTGGGGAAATCTAGAATGACTTGACCTACCCACCTGACAGATGAGGAAAGGCTCTGGGCCCCAAGGGTCACGTGGCTGACTACGGCAGGACCAGGCAGGGTCCCTGGTCTGCTGAGCCCTACACCCCCGCCCCACACACCCAGGCAGATGGAGCGGTCACCTGGAGGTGCGCAGGGCACAACTGAGCAGGGTCTGGAGGTCTGTGTAGGGCCTGGGGAGGCCAGTGGGGGGAAGACTCTTGGGCTTCTGGTTCCAGTGGAAGTGTTTCTGTAATTTGCCGCACTCACATGTGGTTGATAAAGGCTGAGGTGCGCATGTGTAGACGGGTGCCCTCCCCAATGACCTGGCCCAGCCCTCCACTCAGGAGGACCCTCCATTTCTCTCTGAGTTCATGGGGCGCTGGAGGCAGGCCTGTCCTCTCCCCAGGGCTCACCACGTGGCAGACTTCAACCAAACGTGCAATGTCCTTCTGACTGCAGTGGGTGCACAGTGGAGCAGGGTGGAACCTTCCTGAAACCTGGGCTTGACTGCCCCCACCCACGCCCTGTACCCAACTTGTATCTGCAGAACGATGCTGACCCGAACGTCTCTGAGCAGCAGACGTTTCTCGTGGTGGTGGCCATTGACTTTGGGACCACGTCCAGCGGCTATGCCTACAGCTTCACCAAGGAGCCAGAATGCATCCACGTGATGAGGTGAGCCATCAGAGGGGCAGGGGCTAGTGCCAGTCACTTGTCACTATGGAGACTTGGGGGAGGGCTCTGGGGGAGGGGAGAGGGAATCGTCCAGTGAGCAGATGAATGGTACTCAGTAGGCAGGTCTTTTCTGGATTCTGGCCCTGCTTGGCCTAATCTCACCATGCCACTTTGGGCAAGCTGCTTCTGATCTCTGAGCTCCAGGTTCCTGGTCTGTAAAGGAATTGGTTTAATTCTGACTTAGTTGGTTTGGGGAAAGGCCTAGAGAGTGAGTCTGAAACTTCTAGCACGCCGCCTCGGCAAGAGGCAGACTTACAGGGTGTTTGTGATGGAGGAGATCCAGGTCTCTTACTGTGTGACCTCAGGCGATCGATGAACCTCCTAAAGCTCAGTTTCCTTATCTGTGAAATGGGGATAATGCAGTACCTGCTCCTCAGAGTGTGTGTGCAAATGCAGTGAGACTTCCAGTCAAGCGCTTTGTTATTGTTGTTTAGTTGCTAAGTCATGTCCAACTCTGTGATCCCATGGACTGTAGGCTCCTCTGTCCATGGGATTCTCCAGACAAGAATGCTGGAGTGGGTTGTCATTCCCTTCTCCAGGGGATCTTCCCGACCTAGGGATTAAACCTGCGCTGCAGGCAGATTCTTTACCATCTGAGTCACCAGGGAAGCTCCCATAAACTTGAATCAACATTTATCGGCTTCTATATTGTTGTTTTAAAAAATTTATTTCTAAAGAGAGAGTCATGCAGTGAAAATTGACAAAAGAGAAAGGAGCAGAAATAACTTTGAACTTGCTGGGGAGGAATTCTTACAAAGCCTTCACAGAGTTCAGGGTCTCTAGGGGTGTTATCTTAGTAATTGTAGAGATTTTGGAGGAAGGTTCTACCTGAATTTTATTTCAGTCAGAACATATTAATATCACCTTGATCCAGACTGACAGAATTATGAATGAGAAAGTTAAGTTTTTTATATTTAAATAGGAATGAAGAATTGAATATTTGAAGGGCAAAATCTCTGGAAGTCCATTACCTACTGAAAATGTCAGTGTTCATAGTCCTGGAAAATCTATTTCTGAAAGGTTGTGTGTGGAACGCATCCCTGGTCCAGGCACCAGTGTCTGCCTGGGACAGTGATCATCTCCGCAACTCAGCGGGGTCACCATGGGGACTTGGCTCCCTGGGTAGATGGGGCTTGACCGGGAAACCGTCCAGGGATGACTCTGGCCCCATCTGCATGGCAGGTCTAGGTGGAGGTTGGCTCTCCATCCGGACTGTGATGGCAGCAGCCGGTGTGAGCCCAGCCAGGAGAGCGGCCACCTCCCCCAGAGGGCAGGCTGGGGGGAAAGATGCTCTTCCCCTCGTGCACTGTCTCCCCCAGAGACTGCTTGTAGGGGTCGCGTGGCAGGGATGGAGCAACCTGCTGAGCTAGGACCTGGTGGAGGAGACAGCATCCTGTCCTTCTGGCAGCCAGGGCTTCTCTGCTGTGGCCCCAAGGAAGGGAGGAGCATCCAGTCACCTGTCATCTCCACTCTCTTTACTTTTCTCCTTCTTTCTGTCTGCGAGGAGGAAGGAAGCTTTTCTGGGGCTCAACCTACCCGCTGCTTGCTCCATCACACTTCCCATCAGTTCCAGGATCTAATCCCATCGCATCCTCCAGTCTGTCTGTACTCACCCCTCCTGGCTTCTGGCTCCTCTTCACCACACAGACACGCAGGGTATGGTCCCTTCCCTCCACCAGAGCCGTTCTGATGAGAGCCATTCCCGTCAGCGCTCTCATCTGTCTGCCACTGTGATTGTCACCCAAGGATGGGGGCGCCCGGGTCTATTTCTTGCCTGAATCTCTTCCTGGCTTGCACCTTCAAGCCCCTCCTGGGAGTTCAATGCCAGCACTTTCAAATAAAGCCCTCCATGGTTCCTCCTGCCTACTTCTTGGCCGGGATTGCTGGCATCTGTGAGGGGCACTCTCTCCTCCAGACTCCCCAGTTTGAAACCTGTGGGGCACCCTGGCACCTGCTCATCAGTGAGGCTGTTTGGCTCAGTTCTCCTTCTGGACGGTTCCTCCCCATCATCCCCTCTCTCTCTTCCCAGGGCTCTCTATCCTTGTACGAGCTCCTTCACCTTGAGACCTGAGCTCTCTTCTCAGCCTCCTGGCTTCCAGTCTCCTTCCCTTTAGTCCAGTTTGCTCTGGTCAATAACAGCTCTGATTCTGTCCTAGCCCTGCTCTAAAACCTTTAGTGGCTCCCTATTACTCACCGATTAAATCTCTCACTCCTCAGGATCCTCAGCACCTTTCCAGGCTCGTTTTCCCCACCCGAACACAATCACTCTCCTCATTTACATGCTTTCTCCAACCCACACAGTCACCTGGCTTTCCCCATACATGCCCCATGCTTGCCCACCTCTGAGCAGCCTGCAGTGTCCATCCCTCTTTCAACATCCAGCTGTCTGTCCATCCTTCAAGTCTCTCCTGAACCCTGCATTCTTTCCAAGGCTCCTATCTCTGGTACCTCTGCCTCCTCTGACCTCTCTGGGCTATCTCCCCTTCACCTCCATCTGATGAGGCAGGTATTTCTGTGTGTGTTTCTTCCCTGCCTGTTTCAAAGAGGATACATCTGCTATTGAGTGCTTGCAGATTAAAAAGCCAAACTGCAAACCAAACACACACAGACACAGTTACCTACTATGTTGCGAGTAATTTGAAGGCAGAAATATAAATGTTTTATCTCTGTGTCAACAGCACCTGGCACAGAGTAGATGCTCAGTAAACTCTGAGTGAAAGGATAAAACAGACTTTGTTACTGAGCCATTGTCCCTTTCGTTTTGCTTGTTAACTCAAATTGTGTCTCTGGTCACCACTCAACCAGCTAAAATGATACTGCTCTGTAGCCATAGCCATTGTATAACCAAAAACTACCATCATTCCCCCCAAATAAATAAAAAATACTATTAAACCTAAGAAGGACCCACCAAAACTCAACACAATACCATAACCTGTACCTGTAGCAGCCACTGTGAGCACCCACCATCTGTACCAGCCATGCACACAGTAGGTGCTCACGTCATGCAAGAAGGCCCATAACCTCTGCCTTTCCTTGGCGGCAGGCGATGGGAGGGAGGCGACCCTGGGGTGTCCAACCAGAAGACTCCGACCACCATCCTGTTGACTCCAGAGAGGAAGTTCCACAGTTTCGGGTATGCCGCCAGGGACTTTTACCACGACCTGGATCCCAACGAGGCCAAGCAGTGGCTGTACCTGGAGAAGTTCAAGATGAAGCTGCACACGACTGGGGTGAGCCAACCTCTCCGGGGCCCCGAGTGCCCCGCATTGGAGAGCCAAGCTTCCTCCAGCCCTTTTGACCCTTGGGGGCCCTCAGGTTTCTCCCAAGCAGAAATGAACGTCCATTCACCTGGATTTTAGAAACAACCTGGAGCACGCCACACTTTTGTGGACCACACAGTACATTTTCTGATGCACACATGGACAGGGAAATGTTCAGAATATCTAGCAACTTGTTTGCTTCGGAAATCAGCCTGGCTGGATGGAGCACAGGCATAGGGGGTTGGGGGGTCCTGCTGTTCTGGGAGATCCCCCTTGAGTTGCTGGATTGTTGGAAGATCAAGGGGTCCTGAAGGAAGGACTTGGGGGCTGGGAGGCCTTTTGGGGGCTCAGGGTAGTGGCTATTAATGAACCTGTCTGGAAGCAACAACCTGTAACACCTAGCTCATTTAACCCTCTATGTGGGGAAGGAGGTGGCTTAGGAAATCAAGCCTCCCCGCAGTAATTCGAGGTTCAGTGCCTGAAGCAATTTTGCTCCCTACTTTCCAGGCTTCAGTAAGATGGCCAAGTCGATTAGGACCCTCCCCTGAGCCTCATCGAAATGTTGGTCCATAGGATAGAATCTTTGCAGTATAAGCCTCTTATCCCTTAAATTTTCCTTAATGTGCACAGTTAGAGATGCAGGATGGTGATAGGGTTTAGGACCACAGACCCTGAAGCCAGATGGTCTGGGTTTAAATCCCACCTCTGCCACCTTTGAGATACTTAATCCAAGTCACCGAGCCTCTCCTGCTTTGCTTTACCTTATCTGTGAAATGGAGGCACTACTTATGCTTTTCTTATGGGGATGTTGTAAGGATTAAAGGAATCAAAATACACAAAGCACTTAGAACCATGCCAGCCCTTAGCAAGTTAAAGTCAACTGCTACCTTCTATTAGCATCGCTTTTATCTGTCTGCTGTTAAGGGTTTGCAGATGACAAAACAGATGTTACTGGTGAGATCCTGCAGCCAGCACCCGGCCTTCCAGGGCTCTGTGCTCATCCACATGGTGGTCTCTCTCTCAAGCAGACCAACGTCTGCTCGAAAAGTGTCCTTCCTGTTTCACCTGATGTGATTCGGTGCCTTATAGCAGTCTCGTGCAAGTGGAAGCCCAGAATTTCTTCAGTTTGAATTTTTCAGTTCCAAGCCCATGTCTTCCTGGTGGCTGGAAGTTGCCTGGGAGCCACCACCCCTAAGCTGGGGTGTCTTTGCTTAACCCCAGGTGTTGGAATAGTGAGCTTGTGCAGATGGGTTGAAATGATGGGCAGGTCCCACAAGGCCAGTTTAGCACTTGATACTCCTTCACGCTCCAAAGGCAAAGGCTAATTACCCAACCTGGATCAATCCAGAGGCCACACTGATTTTTTTCCCCCAGTGGTGATAAGCCTGCTGGTTCCAGGAGACTTAGGGGCTTCCTCCTGATGTTTGCTCTGCCCATTCCCACCCCCCTGGGGACTATTTTCATCATTTTTTAATGACCTCAGTCCATCTGGCATCTCACGGAGCATCTTCCATCCGAGGACCACAAGCAGCAGCTGCTGTGGCTTTTGGCACGGGAAGAAGGCAGTGATGCTAGGCTCCCAGTGGATTAGACAGCACAAGTCTTAAAATAGGAGCCCTTCTATTTTTGTGACTTGGTTGGCAGCTCATCGGGTAGTGAAAGCTTCATGCCTGTTTAGCGCCATGCACATCAGCGAGTTGGCATGATTATCTAGGCTTCGATTAGGAGGGTTCCCAAGGGTGACCATGTGTGTCCATATGTGGAAATAGTATGTAAATTGTACCGGGAGTGGCGGCTGCTGCCTTTTCTTTCTTCCTGGGCTCTGTTGCTGCCCCGAGACCTCTGCTCCCAGAGGGTCCAGAAGAGGGAAGAAAAGAGGGAGGGAGGGAAGCAGTGGAGGTGGGGTTGGGGGTGCAGAGCCAGGGCCTCCTACACAGTGAGGGGGCGATGCTGCCAGCCCTGTCTGGGGGCACGCCACCCTAGCCTGCGGGAAGCACAAACATGGTTCGCTGGGATTCCTGGGTCTCGTGGCAGTGCCTAAAGCCAGAAGGGAGGCTTTCTTCTTCTTCCTATCTCACTTCATTCTCCCCTCCAGGACCTCACCATGGATACAGACCTGACAGCAGCAAATGGCAAGAAAGTCAAAGCCCTTGAAATCTTTGCTTACGCCCTGCAGTACTTTAAGGAACAAGCACTGAAGGTTGGTACATACCAGAGCCTGTACTGTGGAGGGGCACCTGCCTGCTAGACAGTTTCTGGGGGGAGAATGTGGGCTTCGTATCTAGAAAGCAGGATGCACCCATGTGCGCTGCTGGTGGGAAGGGAACGTGGGGCAACTGTTGTGGAGAACAGCCTGGCAGTTCCTCGAAAGGTTAAACACAGGGGCTTCCCTGGTGGCTCAGTGGTAAAGAATCTGCCTGCCAATGCAGGAGACGGGGGTTCGATCCCTGGTCCAGGAAGATTCCACATGCTGTAGAGCCACTAAAACCCATGTGTCACAACTGTTGAGCTTGTACTCTAGAGCCTGAGAGCTGAAACTACTGAAGCCTACGCCTCCTAGAGCCCATGATCCACAACAGGAGAGGCCACCGCAGTGAGAAGCCCACATACCACAAGAGAGTAGCCCCTGCTCACTGCAAGGAGCAAGAAAACCATGCAGCAGTGAAGACCCAGCACAGCCAAAAATAACTAACTAACTAAAAGAAAAAAGGTTAAACACAGAGTGAGCTGAAGGTTCCAATCCTAGGTGTGTACCAAGAGAAAAGAAAACATATATTCACATAAAAACTTGTGCATGAATGTTCATAGCAGCACCATTCATAATAATCAAAAAGGCAAAAAAAAAAAAATAATCAAAAAGGCAGAAACAACCGACACGTCCATCCGTGGATGAATGGGTAACTAAATGGGATCCACCCATACACTGAAATATTATTCAGCCTTAGAAAGGAATGAAGTACTGACATATGCCGTGACACAGATGAACCTTGACCACGTGATGCTAAGTGAAAGAAGCCAGATACAAAAGGCCACCTAGTGTAGGATTCCATTTGTAGAAAATGTCCCAAAGAGGCAAATCCATGGAGACAGAAAGTAGATGAGAGATTGCCAGAGCCGGGTGTGGGGGGAGTGCGTGTAGGAGTGAAGAGTGACTGCCAGGGGATATGGGTTTCTTTGGGGGGATGATGAAGTTAGACAGTGGGGATGTCACACCAGCTTGTGATATACTAACACCCACTGAACTGTACACTTTAAAGGTGAGTTTTATGGCGTGTGAATTATATCTCAGTAAAACAAACAAAAGAAAGAAAGATAGGAGACCCATGTCGCAACTGTGTGATCCTGGGCAAGGGGCTCAACCTCTCTGATACCCACATACCTAATGTGAAGAGGGAGGCAGGTAACTGCCTTGGGGGTCGTTTGATAACAAGTGAAGGATTGAATGTTATATGCCTCCCATGGGGTTCAGGACTGAGTAAACACTTGGCAAATAGTTGTTGCTGTTTGTCTCCATGGCTCCCAGCCCAGACCCCATGGAAGAAGCTGACCCGGTGAATCAGCCCCCCTTGGTTGGCCCTTCACAAAGGTTTGTTAAATGATGGCTCAGAATGAAGAAAACGGCTAGTTTCCCAGTGGAATATAGCCATCTGCTCAGAGTCCCCTCCCATGGGCATGGTGACGAGCGGGTGTAGATCCGGGGATTAAACAGCCTTATACTGAGCTCTGTCTCAAAAGGACTGGGAACCTCAGAAGCATTTGGTCTTATGGGATCACTAGAAGAAATTTCTGGGCAGCTCAGTGGTAAAGAATCCGCCTGCCAAAGCAGGAGACGTGAGTTCGATCCCTGGATCAGGAAGATCCACTGGAGAAGGACATGGCAACCCACTCCAGTATTCTTTCATGAAGAATCCCATGGACAGAGGAGCTACAGTCCATGGGGTGACAAGAGTCAGACACGACCTAGTGACTAAAATAGCAAAACAACAAACAAGAAATTTAGTGAATTCTGGAAATAGAATAGAATTCTAGAAATAGGACTGCGTACGTGCATGCTAAGTCGCTTCAGTTGTGTCCCCGACCTTATGGACCATAGCCAGCCAGGCTCCTCTGTCCATGGGATTCCTCAGACAAGAATGCTGGAGTGGGTTTCCATGCCCTTCTCCAGGGGATCTTCCAGACCCAGGGATCAATCCTGCATTGCTTAAGTCTCCTGCATTGGCAGGTTATGTACCCCTAGCACCACTTGGGAAGTCCAGAAATAGAGCTAGCAAGAGCCAAAGCAGTGAGAACCTAACACTGCTTTCATCCGTTCAAGTACCTTTTGTTTTGAGTACTTCACGTGGGCGAGTACTTGTCCTGTGCGAGTTTTGGTTGGGTGGAAACAGTGCAATGGAGTATGCAGTCCCTGGGTGGGTGTTGGGATTCAGTGAAGGCAGGGATTCTACCCAAGAGCAGCAGCGAGGAATCCCCCCAGAGGAGAGGGTCTGGGGGCTTCTGACATCACAGCAGCTGGCAGGGCAGGTGTTTCACCTGGTGGAACGGCCCAGGAACAGCTCAGGGGAAGGAAAACAGCCAACCGCTGGGGGAAGCAGGCGGTTTGGAGCAGGCGAAGGGCGAGGCTGCAGAGAGAGTGGGAACCGTGAGCGGGGGACGAGATTGTGCAGTCTCAAATGCCAGGAGAAGGAATTCTTCCTGGGTCATGGGGAGCCCTCACAGGACTTTGCTCAGGGCAGTGAGTGGCCACGAGGATAGTGTTAGAGGAGGGGAGACCGCTGTGGTCCTCAAGGCCCGCACGGGGAGAAGAGTGACCTGTTGGCAGCTCTCTCAGACCCTGAAGCAGGTCCGAGGGCTGAGGGCGAGGCTGACACTCTACCTGCGGGCTCATCTGAGGAACGTGAAAACCAAGGAGATAAACAGGATGTGATGGAGGGAGGGAGTGGTTCCTTCTATGAAAGGAGGTGGGGAGAGGAATCTAGGGAAGTAAGTGGGAGGGAGACAGAGGTGGGTTCGCTTTAGGAAGCAGGTGGTGACCAGCCAGAGGCAGGAGCAGGGAGGCCACTGGGGACCCACGGAAAGGGAGCCACTGTGGGTCCAGTTCAGTTCAGTCACTCAGACGTGTCCGACTGTTTGAGACCCCATGAACTGCAGCACGCCAGGCCTCCTTGTCGAGCGCCAACTCCTGGAGTTTACTCAAACTCATGTCCATTGAGTCGGTGATGCCATCCAACCATCTCATCCTCTGTCATCCCCTTCTCCTCCCGTCTTCAATCTTGCCCAGCATCAGGGTCTTTTCCAATGAGTCAGTTCTTCTCATCAGGTGACCAAAATACTGGAGTTTCAGCTTCAGCATCAGTCCTTCCAATGAATATTCAGGACTGATTTCCTTTAGGATGGATTGGTTGGATCTCCTTGCAGTTCAAGGGACCCTCAAGAGTCTTCTCCAACACCACAGTTCAAAAGCATCAATTCTTCGGCACTCAGCTTTCTTTATGGTCCAACTCCCACATCCATACATGACTACTGGAAAAACCATAGCTTTGACTAGACGGACCTTTGTTGACAAAGTAACGTCTCTGCTTTTTAATATGCTGTCTAGGTTGGTCATAACTTTTCTTCCAAGGTGCAAGCGTCATTTAATTTCATGGCTGCAGTGAAAGGGAACCGCCGTGGGTCCAAGAAGGCCTCAAAGCAGGGGAGGAGGCGACCCTCTGTGGGCCTGAAGAGAGGAATCCCAAAGGGACTGACTGAGTGTCCAGAGGAAGATGCAGGCATGAGAGGAGGCCGGTGGGGGCAGGGTGTCTCCAGATTAAGACGAGGAGCCACAGGAACTCAGGGAAAATGTAGGACTTGAGAAAGTCCGTGACTTTGGAGTGTGTTTCACGTTGACCCTGATGTGAGGACAGGCCTGAGCAGTCCAAGTCCATCTTTCAGGGGAGGCAGGAGGGGGAGGGGGCAGAGGTCATCGGGCACAATATGGGTGGGTGGGGGGTGGTTGTGTACCTGTCGGCTCAGGCAGAGCCTGCAGGAACTTTCTTCCAGCAGGGAACACGTTGTGAAGAAAAGCTGTCTGAGGAGATATAGGAACTGGGTCCTTCACAAGAGGCTGGCTGATGTTCAAGGGGCAGGTGGATTCAGAGTAGGGGACTGCTGCATGCTGGACTTGAATAAGCTTGAGTAGATTATCTCAGAAACCACATCCCTGGAGCGGTCTCCTGTTCACGAGGGACAGTCGGTGAAAGTGCCATGACGGGAAATGCCCAGTCAATGCCAGCTTCCTTCCCTTCCAAGCTGGTCTCCACCCTCTGGTGAGCAAACAGCCCAACCAGACAATTTTCCATACGGCTGGGAAAGCCCATCATTCATCTTTGAGGCTTTTCCTGTTTAAAGAGTTTAAAATAGGCTGGATGGTTAATATAGGCGGCACCCTTAGCATCCCTCCCAACCCATCACAGTCTCACCTACTTTTACAGCCCAATGCAGACCTAAAAAGAAATAAGTTCAGTTCAATCCCACCGTCATGTCTGACTCTTTGTGACCCCATGGAATGCAGCACGCCAGGTTTCCCTGTCCATCACCAACTCCCGGAGCTTGTTCAAACTCATGTCCATCGAGTCAGTGATGCCATCCAACCATCTTATCCTCTGTTGTCCCTTTCTCCTGCCTTCAATCTTTCCCAGCATCAGGGTCTTTTCCAAGGAGTCAGTTCTTCACATCAGGTTGCCAAAATATTGGAGTTTCAGCTTCAGCATCAGTCCTTCCAATGAATATTCAGGCCTGATTTCCTTCAGGATTGACTGGTTTGATCTCCTTGCAGTCTAAGATTGCCATCTTGACCTCCTGTTAGAAAGTGAAAGTCACTAATCATGTCTGAGTCTTTGCAACCCCTTGGGCTATACAGTCCATGGAATTTTCCAGCCATAATACTGGAGTGGGCAGCCGTTCCCTTCTCTAGGGGATCTTCCCAACCCAGGGATCAAACCCAGGTCTTCCACACTGCAGGCGAATTTGTTACCAGCTGAGCCACCAGGGAAGCCCTCAAGGAAATAAAACATGATCAAAAAAATAAACACAAACATAGACACAAACAGAAAATGACTGTTTTACCAGCAATCCCACTCCTGGACATATATCCACAAAAGATGAAAATATACATGCAAATTTTAAAAGATACATGCGCCCCAAGGTTCATAGGAGCATTATTTATTATACAATAACAAAGACATGTAAGTAACCTAAATGTCCATTGACTAGATGAATGGGTAAAGAAGATGTGGTACATATATATACAATGGAATATTACTCAGCCATTAAAAAGAATGAAATAATGTCATTTGCAGCAACATGGATGAACCTAGAGATTATCATGTAAGTGAAGTAAGTCAGAGACAAATATCATATATCACATATGTGTAGAATCTAAAAAAATGATACAAATGAACTTCTGTATAAAACAGAAGTAGATCCATAGACATAGAAAACATACTTATGGTTACCAAAAGGGAAAGGGGTTGGGAGGGATAAATTAGGAGTTTGGGATTAATAGACACTGTGCTGTGCTATGCTTAGTTGCTCAGTCATGTCTGATTCTGCAGCCCCATGGACTATAGCCTGTCAGGCTCCTCTGTCCATGGGGATTCTCCAGGCAAGAATACCAGAGTGGGTTGCCATGCCCTCCTCCAGGGGATCTTCCCAACCCAGGGATCGAACCCAGGTCTTCTGCATTGCAGAGGGATTCTTTACTGTCTGAGCCACCAGAGAAGCCCAAGAATACTGGAGTGGGTACCCTAATCCTTCTCCAGGGGATCTGCTCATCCCAGGAATCGAACTGAGGTATCCTGCCTTGCAGGCAGATTCTTTACCAGCTGGGCCACCAGAGAAGCCCTTAACAGACACTACTTTGTATAAAATGGGAAAAAAAACAAGGACCTATATATAACACAGGGAATTGTATTCAGCGTCTTATAACCTATAATGGAAAAGAAGTTGAAGAAGTATGTATATATATATCTCTCTACATACATACATACATATATATGTATGTATATATTTCTGAGGTAGCTCAGTGGTGAAGAATCCGCCAACCAAGCTGGAGACACGGGTTCCATCCCTGGGTCAGGAAGATCCCCTGGAGAAGGAAATGGCAACCCACTCCAGCATTCTTGCTTGAGAAATCCCAGGACAGAGGAGCCTGGAGGGTTATAGTCCATGAGGTCTCAAGAGTCAGACATGACTTGGCGACTAAACCACCACCACCAGGTTTGTTTTCAGATTTGCCTGGTGATTGTGGCAGCAGGAGGGCAGGGGCAGGTGTAATGAGCGTTGATCAGTGTGGTCTTCTCTGGGCTGGATGTTCCCCATGTCCTCTCATTTATTCTTGCCAGTAATGCTAGGGGTTACTGTTACTCTTCTCATTTTACCGGTTGGAATACTGAGTCAGAGAACTTTTCTAGAGACATATTTTATCTTCATGGGCCTGGTTGAGACCTCTAATGCTTCCACCCATCCTGTTTATCCAGGTGGGTCTCACTGATTTTTTTAAGTCTAGTTGATTTGCAATGTTATGCCAGTCTCTGCTGTACAGAGGAGTTATACACATATATACATTTAAAAAATATATTCTTTTCCATGATGGTTTATCCCAGGAGACTGGATATCGTCCCATGTGCTGCGCAGCGGGACCTTGTCGTTTATCCATTCTAAATGTAATAGTTTGCATCTACCAACCTTAAACTCCCAGTCCATCCCTCATCCTCTCCCTCTTCTCCTTGTCAACCACGAGTCTGATCTCTGTGTCTGTGAGCCTGTTTCCATGTGTAGATAGGTTTTACATTAACTGAAAGTCAAGGGTAGCACCATTCTTGCTAGGTCATGTTGTTCATACCCTTCCCATCCTGCTAGGAAACCCCCCTGATGTGCTGGGCTTGCAGTAAGGTGAGTGAGTGACAACTCTGATAACAAATGCCACCAGTTGCTAAAGATTCCTGTAGGCCAGGCACCGTTCTGATACAGGACCAAAAGTAACAATTTCTTTAAGACCTTCCTTGGCCTTTAGTGTCAAGATAGACCTGGGTCTGGGTGCAGAGTTTGGCTCTGCTCCTTTCTAGCTGGTCAGTCATCATAGAGATACTGAATACATCTAGGCCTTAGTTTGCCATCTATAGAAAAGGGGCCATGCCTACCTCTTCCAGACAGGATTCTCAAATGGGTTCATGGAGGTGAGGTATGGAAGGAGCTTAACAAGACTGACATGGCAGAGGAAGCTGTCAGGAAGTAGAGCTCTCAGAAAGTGATCAATCCTCCCAACAATGATATGATATGATATATTCCCAACAATGATATATTCCCATTGTGAAGATAAGGAAGCTGAGGCCTGAGAGGTGGTCACTTGCCCTAAGTCACAGGACTAGGAAGTGACCAAAGGCCTCAGATCTGCCCGCCTCCACCTACAGCCACATCCAGTGAATGAAGGAGCTGGCAGCTCCCTGTTTGCTGAAAATTCAGACAACAAACTCTTGTTCCTGACACTGGTTAAAGTTCAGGGGGCTGTGGAAGAGAGGCCCCAAGAGTTTGTGACCAAGAAACCTGGATTTTCAGGGAAGCTGCGAGAAGCCCAGTTCTGTTCCCTTGACCTACTGCACTTTCTCTGGCTTCAGGAGCTGAGCGACCAGGCGGGTTCGGAGTTCGAGAACTCTGATGTCAGATGGGTCATCACAGTGCCCGCCATCTGGAAGCAGCCGGCCAAGCAGTTCATGAGACAAGCTGCCTACCAGGTGAGTGCGAGGCTGCGGGGGGGTGGGGGCCCAAAGTGCACACGGTGGTGGCCGTCACCCCCTCAGCTGTCCCCCAGCATTCACAGGCCTCCTTGGGAGGCAGCGAGAGGTCGCCCACAGCCAGGAGGTCAGGAGCCTTCTCATTCCTCAGCTTCCTCCCGGGGGAGGCTAAGGGGTCTGATGGACTAGGGGAGGGGCTCACTCGGTTTTCTTTCTGGCCTTATTCATTTCCAGGTCTTGTTGTTCAGGTCTGTCTCTCTGAGGTCAAGGGCTGCCTCTCTGAGTAGGAAGCGGGGTAGGCGGAGAGGCCCCTTACACTGAGGAGGCCAAGGGGGATGCCAGGCTATGGGGCAGGGGGGCGGTGTCCTCTGGGCTTTGGCACTTTGGGCAGTAGGAGCACCAGCAGCGCCGATGGCCAGCCCATCCTTCATGGGTGCTGGAGGGCATCACTGGTGCCACAAACCCTCATGGCCTCCACCCCTCACACTTGCAGACAACTTTTGCCACAAAGGGGCTCCCATGAGCGGCTGACTTCATGGCTGGAGTGGCTGGCCATACTGACCTGCTCTTATGATCCCGGGACAGTGCTTAGTCCCCTGGGTTAATAAGTGAGAGCTCACCCTGGGGCCTGGGAGTCAGCTTCCAGAACCTTCCACCTGAGCAGGCTGAGGAACATCACCCAGGTCATAGATGTCCTCTGCCATGCCTCCCGGAGTGAGCTGCCCTTCCCAGGAGACACACCCCTAATGCTGGATCTGTGACCACAGACTCAAAGGATGGACCTTTCCTTTCAAAAACCTCAACTGAATCCACCCTGAGCACCAACCCTGGAGAAGGAAATGGCAACCCACTCCAGTATTCTTGCCTGGAAAATCACATGGATGGAGCCTGGCTGGCAACACTCCTTGGGGTCGCAAAGAGTCGGACACGACTGAGCAACTAACACACACACTGAGCACCAAACAGTCAGATGGCCCTGCTGCTGCTGCTGCTAAGTCGCTTCAGTCGTGTCTGACTCTGTGCGACCCCATAGACACAGCCCGCCAGGCTCCCCCCGCCCCTGGGATTCTCCAGGCAAGAACACTGGAGTGGGTTGCCATTGCCTTCTCCAATGCATGAAAGTGAAAAGTGAAAGTGAAGTTGCTCAGTCATGTCCGACTCTTCACCACCCCGTGGACTGCAGCCCACCAGGCTCCTGTGTCCATGGGATTTTCCAGGCAAGAACACTGGAGTGAGTTGCCATTGCCTTCTCCTCAGATGGCCCTGGGCACCTTCAATTGTCCTGCATGCCTGGGGCTTTACTCCAGTTCAGGGAGGAACAGTGTCCCCTCCTTGCCCCACCCCCATTCCCCTCCTTCCCTCCACCGCCCCAGCCTGTCTCCTCTGCTCTCCCCTTCCTCTGTTCATCGTGAGAATCTGGTTCAGTCTATGCATCTGCCAAAAATAGATTTGTTTTTATAGGGATGAGGGAAGCGGGTGGAAGTTCCAGAAACAGACAACTTCTTTAAAGAGGAAGAGATCCAAGTGCAGTTTCACTGCCCACAGGAGCCCTGGGCATCAGGGAGCTCTTCCTAGGTGTCAGCCCTCAGGCAGTGTCCAAGGATCCAGAGACGGGACCCGGGGATCCGGGTGTCTGCTGAGACACTGTCCAGGGGCCTGAGTTTTCCCAGGAAGGATCCTCAGGATTCATGGTTTGGACTTTTTTCATTTTCCAGCCCTCAGGAAGACTTCAGCAGCAGACATGTGACCTGGAACCGGGACAGTTCTTATTTTTAGCCTGAAAAAGAAAGAGGTGCAGAGACTGGTAGATGCATCAGGGCTGTGGAGTCCTGGGCCGGCTCTTTAAGGGCTGCCTCTCTGGGTGGGTAGTGGGGGAGTGTAGGGAGAGACCCCTTACACTGAGGAGGCCAAGGGGGAATGCCAGGCTGGGGGGGGTGGTCCTCTGGGCTTTGGCACCTCGGGCAGTGGGAGGGCCAGCAACTCCTGGGCAGGGCCCAGGTGGCCAGCATGGGTGGAAGGGGTGGGGGGATTTGCTTCCTGAGGCCAGGAGATGCCCTGCCAATGGATCTGTCCTCTCCTTACCAGGTAACGTTTGTCCAGGGCCCTGTTAGTGCAGCTTAATTTGGGGCTCTTTTTGATACTCATGTTCAGTTTACAGTCACTGGACGGATTTGAAGATGGCAGGGACCATTTGTTCATTCATTCTTTGTTCACACTTTCATTTATTCATTAAACAAGCCTGCGCTAGCGGCCTTCTGTTTCAGGATGCAATAGGTGCTCAGGTCATGCAACAGGGGCCCTGCTCTCAAATCGCTCACATCCAAGTGGCTCATTGAAGTCATTTGTACTTCTGGGAAGGGGTCTGTAGCATGTTAGGGGCACCCTCGTCAGCCTATCTTCTGGAAGAGTCTTCAGGACAAAATGAATGGGGTTTGCTACTCTCCCAAGTTAGCATCTCTCCATCTCTTCCTTCCTCACCTCCCATTTATTATACAGAGTGAGAATGGTGACTGTTAATCTTATGTGTCAGCTTGACTGGGCCTAGGGGTACCCAGATATTTGGTCAAATATCATTCCAAGTATTGCCATGAGGGTGTTTCTGGATGAGATTAACATTTACATTGATTGACTAAATAGAGCAGATTGCCCTCCCTGAGGTGGGTGAGTCTCATCCAATCAGTTGAAGGCCTGATTTAGAACAAAAGTCTGAACCTTCCTGGGTAGAATCAGAGGGAAATCCTCCTGCCTGCCTGCCTTCAAACTTCAAAGGGGCATTGCTTCCCCTGATTTTGGACTCTAACTGGACTCTTCCTTGGTCTTGAGCCTGCTGGCAAGGGAATTGTACTGTCTGCCCTCCGGGGCCTCCAGTTTGCCAACTGAAGTCTTAGGATTTGTCAGTCTCCACAATCCTGTGAGCCAACTCCTTATAATAAACCCCTTTCTACCTATACAAACATTCTGCTGGTTCTGTTTCTCTGAAGAAATCTGACAAATACAGAACCTGAGCAAAAAGGACAGCTCCTGGCTCACCTAGCTTCTGAGACCTGAGCCTTCCCAGCAGCCCTTCCACCCATCGGCCTGGCTTCACGCAGATGAGCAGGCAGGGCGAGCAGGATGGTTTTCCATCAGGGCAGCTGGGAAACTGGTCAGCCCACCCTGCTTGCATGTGGCAAACGGAGCCCCTCCTTCCAGGCTCCTGGGTCCAAGTTCATGGCACTGACATGGCTGAACGTCAACCTCCCCTCCACCTGGTGGAGGCGGAAGAGGCCTGGATGAAAAGAGAGACAGAAACAGGCCTGGGGAGAAGCAGGCCGGCAGGGGGTGGGCCTGGGGCCTGAACTTGCAGGTCTGTGATTCACAGCCAGTGAGGGCTGCCCAGCACTTGACGTGGGGGCAGCTTCATCTGTAAAACCCCCCAAACCCCTCTTGTGTCAAGTGATTGCTGAAGAAGTGGGTTAAAGCTCCATCTTTTATGATCCACCTTCTTGGGGCAGCTTTAGACCCTTTAAGAGCATTCACTGGAAAGATGGCAGCAGAAAGAACAGCTGATGCCTCTTCTGAGGCCCTCAGAAAAGAGCTAGAATAGGAGATAGTGCCACTCTGTCCTGCGTGAATCATGCATAGGAAGTAGTCTAGTGTCTTTCTAGATGAATTTTGCTTAAAATGTGTAGCTCTCATAGGTTCCAGAAACCTGTTAAATAAATTATATTGCCATACCCATGATGATCTCATCTAACACCGAACTTGCATTTGCCTCCCTTTCTGAACAAGCTGCAGTGGAAGATAATCACATCAAGAAAGAAACCCAACCCCGTGACACTCAGAAGCCCAGCAGCTGTAGCTCTTTGCAGCTCAATGCCAGGCCAGCCAAGCACTCAACTAGTCTGGCCCTTTTATGCAGCTGTGGACACAGCCCCTTGGCGGATTTTCCTGGCTGACTGCAGGGCCAAGGAGCAGAGACGTTGGGGTGGTAACCGCCGTGTCCTTGGCCTCCCTGGAGTGTGGTTTTCTTACCCCGCCGCCCCTCCCAAGTGGAGCTTGTGACCAGGAAGCCAAGCTCTAAAAACTAATACTACGATGGAACTGTTGCTGGCCCAGATGTGGAGAGTCAGATGGAGTAGCCTGCTCTTGGTTCAGAGGCTTTCTGATTGTAGAATCCTCAGATCATGCCTGCAAAACTCTCTTGAGAGGTGGCCCGAAGATTGCAGAAAGGTTGACTGGAGGGATGGGTGATTCATTCATTTGGCAGCTACCCTCTCAGCACCTACTGTGTGCTTCGGGGCAAGAAGACCCGACGGCTGCCCTTAGAAAACACCGCTTCTTGCAGGAGAGGTTAGACAGGTCCGCATGGATTGACGGTGAGAGGCAGAACATGCCACGTGCTGGGCCGGGGGCCGAGCAGAGGGAGAGCTCACATCGAACAGAAACATGGCCTTGGGATACCAGCTCCAGGGGTAGAGTTACCAGAAGTGGAGAGCAAGCTGTTCCGCCCTGGTTGACCCTGACCCGATCCCAGGCAAAGACCCCTGGGGTCTCTTGTAGCCGCCAGGCCAGGGGGCTTCTGCTGAGAAGGACGGGGAGTGTTTTATAGAGAAACTAAGCTTACATTTCAGGGCACGGCATCCTTCTGCTCAGAAGGACATCTGGGCTTGTAAGAGGCCGGTGGAGATGTCTGCATTTCTTCCTTTTCTCGGAGTCTCCCTGGCAGCTCCGAGAAGCCTCCTGGGGAGACGGAATCTGTGTAGAGACAGCTGTCTTCTCTGGCCTCTCTTTTCGCCTGTGGCCTCCCTGAGCATTTGCTGGTGGGGACATGGCCCCTCGATCTCACTGGGGAGTGGGGACAGGGGCTGGTTCAAGCAGAGGAGTGTGGTTACTTGGTCCTGGGCCTCCCAGACACTGCCGGCCCCCTACCCCCCACTGACCTTGCCTTTCCCCCGCCTCCGGTTTGGGGTCCTCTTCACTCTGCTTCCATCTGCATCCTCACCCGGCTACCGTGGGGAACTCCTCACGGAAATGGGTCAAAGCTTTTGCTGTGGAGCTGAGCCCAGCCCAGCTGGGGAGGGACAGATGAATGGTCCCCCAAGTGTTGCAGCCCCAGCTCTTTGGGGGCAGATTCGGATTAGTCTGCTTGTCTTTCACATCTTCAGGATGTGGGAGCATCCCGGTGGGAGGTGGTCTCAGTTACACACCAGGGACCCTCGGACGCCCTTGAACTGTATCATTCTACTGAAGACTCCTCACTCCTCTGGACTTGATGTGATTTTCCATGGAGATATGTCACATGTAAGTCAGCCTGTTCAGAATTTCCCGGAAGGCCTGGAGAGGAACGAAGGTGGCTGTCTTCTCTGCCCCTTTGTCCCCTGCAGTCCCCATTGCCCCAGGCAGGCCCTGGACCCAGCTGTTCTCACCAGCCACGTGGGCACCGCCTGGCCGGCGGACGGGACGCGGCAGCAGGAATGTGCCTCTCCTCCTTCACACCGAGCCCTGGGCACCACTCTGCTCTGCCCTCCCCAGCCTCCTCCCATCCTGAGCTTTGCAGGAGAGACTCGTGTATCCCGGGCCCCCTGTTGCTTTGTTGTTCATCTTTCCTTCTTCCTCAGTCCACGTGGTGGGAGCCGGGCCTGTGAGCTCCTGGTCTAGAAGGGTCTTGGCTTTACGTACGAACCCACGAGGATGGAAGAACCAGGCCACGAGCACTGTGCCGTAGACAGGGCTCCTCCTGCTGGCACTCTGGAGTTTTTCTTCTGGGATCCTGGGGAGAAAAGTTCAGAGGTTCCCCTGTTCCTGGCAGCACTTGCCGTGGGTAACTTGTGGCATCTTTCATCAGGCATTTTAACCCTTGGCTGCCTTTCTACTGAGGATGTCTGATGAGATCCTGCGAGAAAGTGAGGCTGGGGGAGGGGGCACTTTAATCCCTTGGACTGGAATCTTGTCACACCCCTGCGTCAGGCACCCACTGACCCGTGTAAGCTCAGGGCAGACCTGGCCTCTTCGACCTGGGGACCCCGCCGATGGGCAACAGATCCTGCTTGTGTGGTTGGGCTCAACCCAGGGTACGAGGCAGGAAGGAGGCAGGTTTCCGGTGGAGGGTGAAGGCATGTGCGCTTCCATCTGGTTTTGTAAAGGACAGTCTTCCAGAAGGGTTCTGCCCTTGGCAGACATTTAGTTTTGGCAAAGTAGAGACTTTGTCACCTGCCAGCTGATGGTATCTCATTGAGACCTAATTGATTGGTTCATTTGGGATAATACGGTTATTCAGGAGAACAGATGGCAGCAGGTGTAGGCAGTCCTGTCCCAGACTAAATGAATGGAGATCACACCTTCAAACCAGTTCAGGAGGGGAGTGTTAGGGGCACCCAGGAGTTCTGTCAAAGCATGGAGGACTGGGCCCCACTTCAGTAACTGGAGTTACTAAGAGCAGGAGAGCTCAGAACCAGTTCAAGAGCTAGTCTGTGGGGCCTGGGCTGGCTCTGTCACTTCCGTTGGCTACCCTGGAGCCTAAGACTGTCCCAGTTTGGGCACTGAGAGATCAGTGTCCCAGGAAACCCAGGACAGTTGGTCACCCTACCTCTCCAAGCCTTGGTTTCTTTCTGCATAAAGTGACGGAGTTGGACAAAAGGTGTCTGTAATTTTTAACCTCAACTCCCCTCCCTTCCTTGTCCAATAATTGACCCTCCAAAGCCCCTTCTGCTCATGACCCTAGGCTGACTCTTCCCCATGGGTCATTTACGAGTGTGATGTTAGGCAGACCTTTGTCCCTGGCTGACAAGATGAGTCTGTATCTCCTGGGGCCTGAGGAGAACTGGGGGCCTTCTCCAAAGTGGATGTTGCACTCGGGGAGCATCCGGGTTCCCTCGGAAATGGCAGCAAAGACAGCAAACACAGCGGTGCCGGAACTAGCTACTTTTAGTTTCCCGTTGTATTGGCAACCAAGGACATCCATGCACATGGGCAGCTTCAACAAGCAAGCCACACCTCGTGTTCCAGGTCAAGGCCAAGCCAGTCTGTGTCTCTGCGCACCCTCAGAGGGGTGTTCCCGAAGCCCCCTGGCTGCCCTTCAAGAGGTCTGGAGGGGTTGTGGCTGGAGCAACCCAGGCATCACGGGGCAGAAGCACATCTTCTGTGAACAAGAGAGGGGCTTTGCACAGGATAACTGCCAGTGGGCTTTCCCCCGCATCTAAGACCTGGGGACTCTGTGGATTCCAGGGCGGGGGTGAGGGGCTTTCTCCTGGAGCCCCCTCAGTGCTCTGGAGATAACAGGTCAGATGCCCACCTAGCAGATTGAGTCTCACACAGCTGAGGCCTGGCGATGGCCTTTCTGTTTCCCAGGCCAATGACCATTGGGGTTTGCTAGGCGTCGGTCCTACCATTTAGTTCTGGAACCAGAAACAGACCACCATCGGACTTCCATCCTGGGTTGGTTTTTTAAGTTTTGCGCCCTTTGCCCCTTTGGGCTTCTCAGCTGTGGGCCAAGCGGGCCAAACATGCAGGCGGCCTTGAGGCTCACAGAGCCTGGCACTTGCCAAGAATACTTGTACATTGGCAGCCCATTCCAGTACTCTTGCCTGGAAAATCCCATGGACAGGGAGCCTGGCAGGCTGCAGTCCATGGGGTCGCAAAGTGTTGGACATGACTGAGCGACTTCACTTTCACTTTCTTTCTCTCCTTTGCCCACTCTGTTATGTTTGGATATCTGGCTTAGGGTTCAGCACCCAGTCACCCCCGATTTTAGGCTCTGCAGGGGCCTGTGGAGGGAGTTTCCCTGACAAGCAGAGCGTGAGCACCCCTTCCTTGGGGGTGCTCACTCCCAAGGCGGGGGTGTCCTCGGAGGGGCCCCATCCAGGGAACCTGGGTCCCAGCCTTGCCTTCTGTCTTCCAGGCAGGCCTGGCCTCCCCAGAGAACTCGGAGCAGCTCATCATTGCCCTGGAGCCCGAGGCAGCCTCCATCTACTGCCGGAAGCTGCGGCTGCACCAGATGACTGATCTGAGCAGCAAGGCCGCGGTCAACGGGTACAGCTCCAGTGACACAGTAGGAGCTGGGTTTGCACAGGGTACCTGCTCTCTCTCTCCCCTCCCTGCCGTCCCCCTCCGGCCCCCTGCATGTGTCTCTGCCTCGGAGTTTGCAAAGGCACCCAGTGCCGTCAGGAGACCTCCAGATGCTTCTGGAGGAGGCTGGACTTAAGTACCTCTGGGTTCAGCAACCCTCCCCCCGACCTGGCCCCTCCAAGGACCCTGTAAACTCAGCAGTGGTTCCCCTAGTTCATCACCCACCCAAGTGCCTAAGGGGAGGACCCTTCTCTCCAAGAACGTGAGAGCAGTCCAAGAGTGGCTCTTGGCCATGCATTTTACTAGGCTTTTAAAGCTTTCCTATTAACTGATTCTTAATCTAATTCCACTGGCCTGTTATTAATGCCTCCATTAAGACTGTTGATTTATCGCTGACTCATTCATTGGGGCCGCTTTGATGCGCTCATTGTGAATCTTAACTATAAACCTGAGACAAGAGGTGAAAAGGGCAGACTTGCCCTGAGGGGTTGATGCTCATTTAGGAAGGGAGCCCTTCCTAAAATGAGCTCCCTGGAGCTCACCGTCCAGGGAGATCCAGGATGGGTGTTTTAAGGGCCTTTTTCTCTCCAATATTGGGTTGGCCAAAAAGTCTGTGACAATTTATGAAAAAACCTGATACACAAGTTGCTCACAAGCTTGCTCCTCAGAACTGCTTTCCCCTGGAATGCAGGGCTCTGTAGATCTGTTCAGGGCTATGGAGTCTGCAGAAACCTTGGGTCAGTCAGAGCCACGTGGGTGAACACGGGTGCTTAGGAGCTGTGGGGGGTGGCACTGTGCACCCCAGCTCTGAGCTCTCTGCCCAAGTGAGGACTTCAAGAGCAAACACCCTCCTCCCCACCACCCCCCATCACTCCAGCCCATCTCCATCCTGCCCCGGAAGGCCCAGGTCCTGGAGGAGGAGAGGGATGACATGAGTGAGGACTGTCACCCGTTGGTCCCGAGCTTTCCTTGTTGCCCATCTTGAAGCCTGTTTCTGCACTGCCTGGGGTGCTGGGCCCAAGGCTCACCTTTGGCGGGTGCACATTCCTGCCCAGACAGGGCTCTCTTCCTCTTTACTAGGTGACTCTGGCCCAGCGGCCACTGCTCTGCATTTTTAACCTAGGATGGAGGAGTCTGGGAACCTGAGCCTTGAGACAGTGGCAAGAAGTTCACTTGTCACCATGCTGCTGCCCCCTCAGCCTGCCAGGGCCATGTGTTTGCCGCCCGGATCTGATTCACCCAGAATGAACGGAAACAGGCTTCCCTCCAAGTCTCGGGGCTCGATTTGCCTTTTTCTCACAAGGCTAGCCTCACTGCTAACTAAACCCAGTGCATTCACGTTTTAAATATTCAGGATCGTTGTTTTAATTGGAAAAAAGAGGAATGTCTGACTGGGCTCTCTATTTCATATACTGATTCTTACTCAGTTGTTCATAGATAGCAGCTCATGCCACAATTAGCTGATTCAACACAGCTCTCCTTGACACGTCTTAAGTACAACATTCACATATGAGGGAACTGTTAGAATGCTTGCCTTTCCCAAGAGCTCAAGAGTTTTTGTTTCTCTTTCTTTTAACGTATCCTGTCATGCCCACGCTGCCCCATGTCTGTGCCTTGTGGAATTTGCTGTTGTTTTCTGTGCTCAGAGGGGTGTCTTTGGTTTTTGAAATCCTCATGTTGTTGGCCACCACCCCTCAGAGGGTCGGTGAGGCAGGGGTTCCATCTTAACCTTGCTTTTTGGTGAGAACCTCCCTTCCAGAAGGACAGAGTGCTGTGTGGGAAGGCCTGGCAGAGTGCTTAATCAGGGAACCCAGGATGGCATCAGTAGCCTGAGCCCCCCCCCCGGCCATTCTCTGCCCTCTGATGCCCCTCCCTGATGGACGCCCTGTGGCCACCACTGAGGAGACCAGAGCTGCCACTCTGTCCCCAGCACTGCAGGGTTTCCTGTTGGTATTATTTGACTCCAAAAAGACTTAAGGACGTCAGTAAAGGCTCCATTTTTCACAATCGTGGGCATATGTGCCTGAAAAACAGGATTTTTTGAGAGCTCAGAATGTATTAGCCTCACTTGGCCGTTTTTTACACATGCCATTTTCTTAGCCACCTAGACTGTCTTAGAAAGTCAGTACCCACTGCAAAGTGTTCAATGTAAGTTCATCTGGAGCTGGGAATAGGGGAGACACCCTGAGTTCGGGGACCCCTCCCAGGCCTGCCGGAGCTCTTTAATCAGGGATGGCCTGAGGAACTTAAGGCTGGCCCAATGTTGATTTTTTGCCATTCTAATCCCCAGAGGAGATGTTCTTTTGTGAACACTGCGCTCCTTGCTGAAGGAGGCTGGAGGGTCAAGGGTCCTTTATTGGATAACAGGCAGCAGATGGATTTGTAGGGCTGAGGGACTAAAAATGTGGTGGGGGGCCGAGTGGTGGATTAGAGCCTTAGTCTGTAAAACCAGGATTGCTCTAAGCTGTTCATGGTAGGGGTCGTTTGTTGGGTTCCCTGTCTCATACTAGGTGCTTTGCTTTCCTCATCACCTACTGTGTGCCTGTTGTCACAGTGGGTGCTGACAACAAATCCGAGGGCCAGTCCCTGCTCAGCCTGCGTGGAACTTGAGTCAAGGAGTATCATCCCATTTTATGGATGAGGAAACTGAAGCCCAGAGAGGTTAAGTGATTTGCCCCAATTCCCAGCGTGCCTGTGCTCTGGTGCTTCCCAGGCTCCCTCTCGCAGCATCTTTCCCTCGTTTTAACATTCGTGTTCGGCTTTTTCAGACTTCACTCTAAAGCGTTAAGTCTCAAAGGCAGGGGGTCCGCGGTCTGAGGCTTCATTTCAGGCCGCAAGACAGAGTCGTGGGAACGCCAAGTCCCTCGACCTCCCTGACCTGGATTCCTCGTCTGAACACAGGACGCTGATTTGGGCCCTGTCCGTCTCACGGGGCTGTCGGGAGCCAGCGGGAGATGAAATACCCATGCCAGGCATCACAGCCACGAACTACCCCAGCCACCCTTGGGCTGTCCCGCATTGTGCAAGGGAAAAGGCGGCTCCGGCTTTGCTAGGTTCAGCCGCGCCACCTTGTGGCGGAAGAGCATATCGACTTCAACGGGGTCTGGAAAGGGCTCCTGGCCGGTTTATCCCAGATCCAGTTAGGAAAACATACCCCACATTCCATGTATCAGACCAAGTTCCTTGATGTGAAGTTATTTAACCAAGCGCACTGCAGGCCATTTGGCAGACAGCTTCCTCCCTGGGGCAGCAGAGCCAGGAAACTGACCTATTTTATTTCCATTCCCCTGAAACTGTTCCTGGAGGAAGGGAATCTCACCACGGTGAGCTTTTCAGCAGGGCACTGGCTATCTCCAGGCAGATGAATAGATGGAGGCTGGCGGCAATAGCTCCTTGCTGTGGAAGAGCTGGCTTTGTCATCCCCCATGTTGTATTTATGTAATCACTCTGATCAAGATCACCGAATGTTCTGTTCCCAAACCTCCCATGCTCTTTCACCTCCACTGACTTCAGGGACTGTGTCTCTTTCATGCTTTCTCACCCGTTGTTATTTTCTTTGTGTTGGCCGCTAGCTAAGGAACACATACGACGTAATCGGCAGAGTCGGACTTTTCTGGTGGAGAATGTCATAGGAGAAATCTGGTCCGAGCTGGAGGAAGGTAGTGTCCTTGAATGTTGTTTGCCCCTGCTGGATTTTATGTGTGTGTGTGTTGCCAAAAATGCATTCCTATTTGTTCCTTTTACACTTTTGGAAAATGTTCCAAATCGGTCTTACAGACCTGCTTCCCCAGGGAGAGCTCTTTTTGGAGCTGTAATTTTGCACGTTCTAAAACCATATAGGCGCTTCAGAAGAAAAGTAGGAGCTGGAACTCACCAGCTCCAGAGTAAGCCTTGTGTTAAACATCAGGTCATTCGATGGTGCTCTTACCTTGGCAGGAAGTTGGCGACTTGTACGTGCCAGGTATGCACTGTCGTGTGACATGAATGCTTTAGTCCTAAAGATTCATTCATCTGTGTTCACAGTCCATGCTAACCGGCACTTCTGGGCAGACATTATCTCATTCTCTTTAGTCATGAATCACTCGCTGTGCTGCTAATAAGCAAAACCATTGTATTAATGGGTGTTGATGGAGCTTAGCTGGGTACACCGTCATCACCTGCCAGATTGTTCCAGGCCACAGTAGACAAGCGGTCTGTATAAAGGATGGCTGTTTTGTACCAGGTGACAAGTATGTGGTGGTGGACAGTGGCGGTGGCACCGTAGACCTGACAGTCCATCAGATACGGCTACCAGAGGGACATCTGAAAGAACTGTACAAAGCAACAGGTGAGCCTGAGAAAATGAGGGAAATGGCTAATTTTCTCATACCTGAGCTGTTTTGCTCATTTCTGATTTCTCTCAGCATCTCATTCAGTGCCATGAGCATGTGGGATTATGAGCAGTATGGATGTGTGAGACCAGAGACCAAAATGCCATTAAATGGCCTTTAAACACAAACCGCCATAACTTGGGTCCGGGCCTAAAGTGAGCCTGTTTCAGATCCTGGCCATGATCATCACCTGTGATTCGGTGCTGTGGCTAAGCTTTCCAGGGAGGTCCCAGGATGAGACCATCAAAACCAAAGAACGTGCTCGTCCTCTTAATGGGCATGGGAAGGATGAGTAATTAGTAGATCACAGGGACTTGGTGAGGTCTGCTGGCTTTCCAGACGCTGTCCGGAGATTTCTTGGGCAGGAATGCCATGATGCTTCTAATTAGTTAAATGCACTGATTTTATTTAAAATGTAAATAATTTTAAACTGATTGCTGACGAGTGATTTCTATAGGAAAGTTTTCCCATGTGGAATAAGAAGAACCTAAGGGTTTTAAAGAATAAGTAAAAACACACAGCTGCGGTCTGCTGGCTAAGTGGGCCCATGTTTGAGCTACTGTCTTTGGCAAAACCCAGGGTAGGCTGCTTCTCAGACTTCGGATTCTGTTTCTAACAGAGTGGTCTCCCATTTTGTTCTTGATCCAGGTGGACCCTATGGATCTTTAGGAGTAGACTATGAATTCGAAAAGCTTCTGTGTAAAATATTCGGAGAGGATTTTATTGAGCAATTTAAAATCAAGCGTCCTGCAGCCTGGGTTGACTTAATGATTGCATTTGAGTCTCGAAAAAGAGCGGCTGCCCCGGACCGAACTAACCCACTGAACATCACCCTGCCCTTCTCCTTCATTGACTACTACAAGAAGTTCCGGGGACACAGCGTGGAGCACGCCTTGAGGAAGAGCAAGTGAGTCGGGCTCACGTTTAACTTAGGACAGGGGTAGAATATGTTGATGGGAGGGAGGAAGGGGGTGTGGACTCTGATTTCCAATCCTACACACTTGCTGTGTGACCTTGGGCAAGTGACTCAACTTTTCTGGTCCTTAGTTTTTTCATCTGGAACATGGGCATGATAATTCCACTTAGCTCAAAGGATTGCTGTGAGGGTGAAATGAGTTCATATACGCTTAGCACAATGCCTGGGACCTAGAAAGTGCTATCCATGTGTTAGCTATGATTATGCACTAAAAAGTTAAGCTTTACGAAAGCAGGGAAGTTTGGCTCCTGCTTTGTCCCCAGTGTCCACAACAGAACCTGAGGCATAGGTAGTAGGTGCTCAGTAAATATTTGTTGAATGAATTATCACCCTGTCTTTTGCATGAGACTTTGGCTTTCACCGTATCAGGAGAGGGTTGGCCAGAGCCCAAAGTAAAGAGAAATGGAAGAGGTTGTGCCTTAGCTTTTAAGTTCCTAAGGGTCTAGATCCTGGTGGTTTAGGGTATTACTAAGGGGTCTTTGGACTTTCAGACCCCCTTGCCCCCTCAGACGTGATAGCTGTTCTGCCAGGGCCCGTGACTTGGGTATCCTTTCTACATTCTCACTCTCTCTCTGCCCGCCCCACAGTGTGGATTTTGTCAAGTGGTCCTCACAGGGGATGCTGAGGATGAGTCCAGACGCCATGAATGCCCTTTTTAAGCCGACCATCGACAGCATCATTGAGCATCTCCGTAAGTGATCAGCCAGGGCTTGGCCACTCCCTGGGGCAGAGCCAAGAATGGGGACTGGTGTTTCCAGCATCACCCACCAGTATATGTGAAATCAGGATGGCAGGGGGTGCAGAGTTTGGCGCCATGGGTCAGGGCCCCAGCAGGAGTGGGCAGGGCCTGGGCATGTACGAGGGCAGCTGCTGGGCCACAGGTACTGCAGAGCAGCCCAGAGGCCCTCCTCACCTGGGCTTTCTGTTTGGCTTCAAAAGTCAGGGAGCTGGGACCTCTAAAGCAATATTCTCATCGAGTGACAGGCCTTAGTGAATGGATGATCCTTGGTTTATCAGAATAAATTAGAAACCCTAACCTCTGCTGGGAAGGAGGAATGGTTGTGTAAACCAAAGAAAGGTCTATCCCCCGCAGCACCCCTCCAACACACACACCAGGGCCCTCTCTGGGGACACAGTAGACTCACCAGGGCCTCTTCCAGTATCCAGGGCCTTCACTTCCCACTCCGTACCTAGCCAATCATAACCCCCAGGGGCGGGGTGGGAATGTGATGAAAACCAAAGAATAGTATTTCTAACAGCCTGCCTTGACTCACTTCAGAGAACCGCAGGTTTGGAGAGGGTGATGGGGTATCCACTTACACCTAACAAAGAACTACCTAAACTGATCACCGTCTCGCTGTGAAAATGGGTTTCTACTTAGCAGTAGCTTGAGTTTTTATTCCTGAGCATACTGATGTACAGACCTCCTTTCTTATTAATATATATTAAAAATAATATATATTTATTTTTGGCTGTGCTGGGTCTTGTTGCTGCCTGAAGGCCCTTCTCTGGTTGCAGCGAGTGGGGGCTACTCTCCAGCTGCAGCGCGCGTGCAGACTTCTCAGGCAGTGGCTTCTCTTGTTACCAAGCGCAAGCTCTAGAGTGTGCGGGCAGCTCTAGAGTGTGCAGGCTTTAGTAGTTGTGGCACATGGGCTTAGTTGCCCTGCGGCAGGTGGAATCTTCCTGGACCAGGGATCAAACTGGTGTCCGCTGCATTGAGAGGCGGATTCTTAACCACTAGACCACCAGGGAAGCCCATCAAACCTCCTTTCCTTAAAGGACTAGCTCTATGAAAGTATTCTGAGTTCAGACCAAAAGTGTCCTCCATTTGGTCCATTCCCCACATCCTCAGGCCACCCAGTCCCCCTTGGCTTTTGGTGACAGGTCGCTTGTCCCTTCCTCTTCCCTTTCAGGGGACCTGTTTCAGAAGCCGGAGGTGTCCACGGTCAAGTTCCTCTTCCTGGTGGGCGGCTTCGCCGAGGCGCCCCTCCTGCAGCAGGCGGTGCAGGCTGCCTTCGGCGACAAGTGCCGCGTCATTATCCCCCAGGACGTGGGCCTCACCATCCTCAAGGGCGCCGTCCTCTTCGGGCTGGACCCCGCGGTCATCAAGGTGCGCCGGTCCCCGCTCACCTACGGGGTGGGCGTGCTGAACCGCTACGTGGAGGGCAAGCACCCGCCCGAGAAGCTGCTGGTGAAGGACGGCACCCGCTGGTGCACCGACGTCTTCGACAAGTTCATCTCCGCCGACCAGTCCGTGGCCCTGGGCGAGCTGGTGAAGCGCAGCTACACCCCGGCCAAGCCCTCCCAGCTGGTCATCGTCATCAACATCTACAGCTCCGAGCTGGACGACGTGAGCTTCATCACCGACCCCGGGGTGAAGAAGTGCGGCACGCTGCGCCTGGATCTCACCGGGGCCAGCAGTGCCAACGTGCCCGCCCGCAGGGAGATCCAGACCCTCATGCAGTTCGGGGACACCGAGATCAAGGCCACGGCCGTTGATATAGCCACTTCCAAGAGTGTCAAGGTTGGGATCGACTTCTTAAATTACTAACCGACCATCCCTGCCGCCTTTCCCCGCCGTGGACTCGGCTCACCCGCATCTGCTGACCTCAACCCTGACTGTTCTTTCCTTGCCCTTGACCCTTGCCATCACCCATCTGAATTCCAGCGGGGAAGATGAGAACAGCCAGGGCTAGACATAATTAGGGGATGTTTCTGAGGGCACACTGGAGTCAGAAAAACTGTCGGCAGTGAAGATAGAGGTTGGGGAATTGGAAGTTTGAGCATCCTAGAAGAGCAGCTAGTGTTCACAGGTGAAAGTGGTGGAATGCCCGCCTGACAAGGGAATCAGTACATTTCTGCAGCAGTGATTGGGCTGGGGTTGAAAGAGATCTCCCTTCCGTAAACTTAGGATGCCCTATCACAACCTTTCCAGATTTGAAATATGATCTTTGAGCCAAGAGGAGACTCTTCATCTCTCGGAGACTTTTCTTTTTACATATTTTGGATGGCAGTCCATATAAAATGCCATCCATCTGCAGTTAATTCCTTTTCATCATCATGTGATTGGAAGTGGTGACTCAGTGGGAGCTTGGAGGGTTTTTTTAGCTGGTGGGAGAAGCCTGCCTACACTGGGCACTATTTTAGGTTCTCATAATTTAACTTCCAAATGGGTTCAGTGGAGAATAACTGCAGCTTCAGCTAATCCGCTAGGATTTGTGAGTGGGAGCGCTGACACCTCAGATTTTCAGCAGGTGAAAATTTGCTTCGAGGGAAATGGATATCAAGCTACTGACATACCCCAGGTTATTTATATGCTGGGAAAGAACTCCCCAAAGGCCAAATCCTGATTTCTGAATTCATAAGTAATTCAAGTTAACCTTGGTAGGATTCTGTGTGAGAAAATGAAGTCGCAGGTTGCCTTGTTCACATCACCAAGCCTGGGTGTGAACACGGGAACAGGCTTTGGAGCAGCCCCTTTCCTCAACTAGCACACATATTTTCAACTAATTCCCTCCTCCCAGCTCGCCCTCATCTCCCTAAGAGTTTTTGGCCATTTAATTCCACATTTTGGAAAGACTACATTAGTGATACACAGGCAGAGAATCTGTTCTACGAAATGTTTCGTTAAAATCTTCCATTTCTAAACTTGAACTGAAGATTTTACCTACAGGCATTCAGAGATCCGTACTGAATGAATGAAGCTGTTTTGTTTTTTTGTTTTTTTTTTTCCAAAGCAGATCTGCGGATCTCCCATGCAAGAACCGCCTGGGGGCTTCTTAAAAACAGGTTCTTGGATCCTCTCCCTTTTATGAACTTGAAAGGGAATCCGAATCTGCATTGTTTAGTAAATGCCAGAGGGGACTGTGGCTGAATTGGAATCTGAAAATTCCCAACTAGGTTTTTCGAAAGCTGGGGCACAGACTGAAGCCTCTGGTTAGGTTCCTTGAGGGAGAGGATCTACAAGTGAAGGGCCAGGAGCCCACCCCTTGCCCTCTGGGGAGTGGGGCTGGAGCTCCACCTGGCTTGGGGAGGCAGGGCCTGGGAGGAAAGAGATTGGAAGAAAGGCAGCCGAAGAATGGGGCAGATGAACCAACTGGTGTGTGTGCCTGCTCCCCATCCTTCCCCACTTGCAAAGCCAGTCTTCCACTTTCAGGAGCCAACTGCAGGAAAAGAATCCAGAACCTGACGCACAGCCCTTCTGATCTGTTCAAAGCTGTCTTTTCCACCTGCTGGAGTTCAGTCAGTTTTAAATCACCGAAGGCATGCATAATAAAAGAGGGGAAGATGGTTGAGCCATGCATAATAAAAGAGGGGAAGATGGTTGAGCCACTAACTTTGAACGCAAGTCCGGATTCACAAACCCATTATCACAGCCCATTATCATATGCAGATTTTAAACAGCATTTCCAATTTCATTTTAACGCGTCTCCTTTTTCACATCGCTTGCTGCAGAATTCCCTATTAGAATGTGAAACACAAACACAGCAAAGAACTGGAAAATGCTAGTCACATCCTTAGGAGCCGGGTTTCGCATCCAGGCACAAAGGTGTGCGCGCTAGGGTCCTCTTGCTGCCTGCTCTGCTTCAAAAGCTTAATGTTCTGGGTCATTCTTTGGTGTTGCCAGCCATACTCTACAAACAAGACTTTTCAATTGAGTTATAATATAATTTTATGTACATATAATATTAGAAAATTGTACAGAATCTTGATTTCTACAATGTGCTTTTCTTGTTAAAAAGAAAAAAGGGGAAAATGCTCATTGAATTTTGTTGATGACATTGCTGCCTTTAATTTTCCATGGCTTCATTTCTTGACCATGCTTAATTTGTACTGATGCTAAGCTATGGACTGTGTGTGTAGACTCAACAATAGACAGAGATGCCTAGGGTCAGAGTCCTCTAAGAAATAGACCAGATGGGTCGACAGCTTCATCAGAGCTTTCTACACATGCACATCCTTCCCAAAGGTTCACAGTTTATATTTAAAGAAGCATAATAATGTATTGATTCTCCTGTCCTGTCTTTGAGAGCTGAACCGTCTGGCTCTGTAAGCCACATGACTGTGCAGAGAAACCGCCAAAAAATGTGCCCTGCAGGGTTGTCAACCTCTCCTTTCCGGGCAACGCAATCACTCCGAGGGCAAAATGGTGATGTTTTCAGGACACCAGAATCAAAGGAAGGAATCGGGTAGTACACAAATTCAGCCTTCCTACTGGATTAAGTGTGAGTAATAGAGTCAAGTCCTTTTTGTAGCTAATGTAAGGCCTTTCCCGCCTTCTGTTAAGGATGTCTCCTTGTCCACTATTTCTCTTCAAGGAAATGGTTGAAATTTGCAATGTTGGCAAAAAGATAATGGAGAGGGGGTGATGATTTTACTGGATTTTCTTCTGTCCCCAGAGATGCAGTCCTAATAATCACACTTAGAATCCTCAAATCCATCCCTCCCCTCTCTTCCCCCCACCCCCAGAAATATTCTAGAGTAAAAGCACCGGATAGGTACACTAGGGGCACGTTTTCTAATCTTAGAAAGTTTCTAAAAGGCCTGTTGTCTTGACCCATTATTCAGTTGTCCCTGGCATATTATCTGAGGTTCAGGTTTCTTAGAAGAAGACCTGTCAAAGGATCTCCTTTGTACACAGCAGGCATTAATAAATGTTGAATGACAGACAAGTTACAGAGACATGATAGGAAAAAGGAGACATACAAGTGCTTTTGCAGATGGATGGCTAAGATGAGTCCAGATTACAGAGCCTGCCCTACCCCTAGAATGTTATTTAGATCAAGTTTAGCTTTTAGAGTCCAGGTCTGGTTAATTGCCAGGGTGGCAAAGAATCGCATGCACCAATATAAACAGGAGTCAAAATGCATTATTAGTCGAAGATCGAATCACACATGGTAGAGATGAAATAGCTGTGATTAAACTGCATATTTATGCTGGGAAACGGCTTAAGTGGATGACTAGTATAAAGTTGTTGGCCATAACATCACATCTCTCATCTGCTTGGAATATGGAACTGTATTCTAAAATATCAGCCATTGGGGTCTGTTCACTAAAGGATAAATTAAAACACAGAACTTTGCAGCAGTTCACAATTTGATTGTATCTGCAAACTTCTTCACAGATGTCTAATAAAGCAAAACTCTGGATCTCATATGGCCTGGACTTTTTTTTTCCCCACTAAATTTGTAAATGGAATTATAGATACATTACTGACCTTCCCCTCTACCCCATCTCTGGTGGAAATTAATTTTCAGGTCCTTTCTTAGGTGTTACAAGCTTTTTTAACTTTCACTCCAATAAGACAGGCTTTCCTGATGGCTCAGTGAGTAAAGAATCTGCCTGCAAAGCAGGAGACACAGGAGACATGCATTCGATCCCTGGGTCGGGAAGATCCTCTGGAGGAGGAAACAGAAACACACTCCAGTATTCTTGCCTGGAAAATTCCATGGGCAGAGGTCTGTTGTCTTGACCCATTAGTCAGTTGTCCCTGGCATGTTATCTGAGGTTCAAGTTTTTGAGAAGAACTGTCAAAGGATTTCCTTTGTACACAGCAGGCATTAATAAATGTTGAATGACAGACAGGTTAGGGATCCCATAGATGGTGGGCTACAGTCCATGGGGTCCCTCAGAGCTGGATACAGCTGAGCGACTAAGCACACACACCAATAAGACTGGCTCCTCTGTTTACTGGGAACCAAGCCTTCATCAACATCCATTGGCCCCCTTTCTCTTGAGGCCAAAGAAAGCAGCCCCACCAGAAAGAAGGCAGAAAAGCCACAGTGACCACTCACAACTCCACTGCACCTAAATGAAAGTCATGTAAAAAGAAAAGCAAGAGGCCAAGGATGGATGACTTGGCTTGTCCTCTGGTGTCCCAGCAGGCACACCTAGCTGGCTGCTGAATCTAGGGTTTTGTGTTTCTTCCAGACTCTAAGTCTGGGTCAACCTCCATCCAGAGGTGGCTCTAAAAACTTCTGGAGAGTCAGAGGTGAGCCCTAGGACCCTGCCGTTGTTGTTCAGTCACTAAGTTGTGCCCGACTCTTTGTGACCCCATGGACTGCAGCACGCCAGGCTTCCCTGTCCTTCACCATCTCCAGGAGCTTACTCAAACTCATGTCCATTGAGTCAGTGATGCCATCCAATCATCTCATTCTCTGTCGTCCCCTTCTCCTCCTGCCTTCAGTCTTTCCCAGCACCACGGTATGAGTTCTTCCTAAGGGGGTAGCTCCATTGAAGTTTCATCTGAAGTTCAATGCCCATGAGGAGAGGTGGGGAAGTCTGGGAGGTGGAGTGAAATGTGTATTGTGGAAGTAGGGCCATTAGGCCGTCGGGATGCAGTTTGCTCATCTGTAGAGGGGACAGCTGGAACTGGCAGTCTGTTCAGGCCATGCAATCCCTGATCCGGGTCACACAGTGGGCATCTTGCGTTCAGACCCATGTGAGAGTTCAGCTCCCATAAAATGAGGATGGTCAGAAGGAGTATGGTACTGCTGCCCAGCATCCTTCACTGGGTGCTCGGTCCCCTTCTCACGCTTACTGCCCTGGTCCACCTGGAGATTCTCCTAGTAAGGGACACCAGGCTGCAGGTGCAGGGGTGTGAGAAGCCCAGGGGAAGCCGCCTGGACAGAGCCTCCCCGTCCCTCCCAGGCTGCTCCCCCTAACCCTGCCGAGGCCTGTTCCCACCAATCCTCTCCCCCACAGCCCAGGCTCCCCGGTGTCCACGAAAGAAAAGCTGGCTTTGAGCCGGATTCCTTAGTGCACGCCCCCACCCAATTTCCACACCCAGAAAGGCCTCACCTGCGGGAGACCATGTACCCTGAACAGAGAACAGCTTCGGAGGCAAAATCTTGCTGGGGAAATCCCTGGACTTCACCCCAAGAGCAGACGCTGAGCGAGTCTCCTCTGACTCCTGGGGGTGCTTCCAGTCGAGAGGCAGAAAGCTGAGGAAGGGGGAGGGGCAGGCGGCGGGGTGCGACTCCGCCCCCTTTCTCCTCCCTTCGTCCCGCGGGTGGGGTGAGCGCACAAAGGCCGGGGGAGGGGAGCGGCAGGTGGTCTGGTGGAGGCCAGGCGTGGGCAGGAGGCCTGTGGGGCCGTGATCCAGGCCGGCCCAGGTGAGGACCCTGGAGTGGGACAAGAGTGGGGCGGCGGGGTGTCCGCGCTTTCTGATTGGTTTTCCGGCCCCACCCCAGCATAGCTCCTCCCCAGCCTCTTCCCTGCAGGCCTCCTCCAGGCAGGCCTCCTCCAGGCAGGCCTCAGGGCTTGGTGAGCAGCCCACCATCCACCCGCGCAGATCGCCGCCCTCTCCCCAACCACGCGCACTCACTCCTGTCCCCACCGGGCTTCCCAGGTGGCTCAGCGGTGAAGAATCCGCCCAGCACGCTGGAAACGTGGGTTGGATCCCTGGGTCGGGAAGAGCCCCTGGAGCAGGAAATGGCAACCCACTCCCATATTCTTGCCTGGGAAATCCCATGGACAGAGGAGCCTGGCAGGCTATAGTCCATAAGCAACTAAACCACCACCAATCCTGCGCCCAGAGTTTAGACGGTCTGACCTCCTTGGACGCAGAAATCTTCAAACAAATTGCTTAACCTCTCTGTGCCTTATTTTACCATCTGTAAAATGGGGACTGAAACAGAAATTAACCCTTAGGGCAGCGGTGATGATTTAACGAAGCTTCCCTTAGTGGCTCAGATGGTAAAGAATCTGCCTGCAGTACTGGAGACCAGGATTCCATCCCTGGTTGGGGAAGATCCCCTGGAGAAGGAAATCGCAGGAATGCAGTCCTGTCTTCAGCCGTGTGGTAGCAAGTGAATGTCTGAACTGTTAAAATTCCCATCACTGCTGAGTATACCGTGATGGAGACCCTCTCCTCTACCTCTGAGGCCATTTGTCCTGGCCACCAAGGCATCACTTTTGAGATGAACTGGCTGGGCAGGGTAGATGCCAGATGCAGGACCTGGCCTGTATTAAGGCAAATACAGGCCATCTCAGAAGGAGGAAGGGGTTCTGACTCTGGAGACAGCATCCATGTAAACTGATGCTGTGTGGTACCCCACCCTGCCACCCCCGCAACCTCAGCTTGTACTCCATGCCAGCTTTAGAGACTTCTGATCTTTTCCAGCCTCAGCTTACTCTAATTCTTCATTATGTCCTGCACATTGAATGTTTAGTGGCATCCTTGGCCAATGCCGGTGCTTTCTCTCTGTCCCAATTCCCTGGCAAGGTTAGTCTTACTCCCAAGGGCTCTGGCACATGTGCAGTGAGTTCTCTAGGAAGGGACTTCTGATGAGATGATTTCATTCCCTCTTCCCTTCATTAACAGAGAGCAAAATAATGGAGTCTTCCAAGACCTTCATGAGACAGATGCCCATCACACCAGGCTACAGTGGTAAGTGGTGACGGGGCTGGCAGGGGGACCATCTCTGTCTCTTCCTTGCCCCATTGTCCATGTCTGACCGGTTTAATGGACCAGTACAGGCACTTTAGCATTTACGAGACTTGTTGAAAGTGCTCCACTGTTGAAGATGGCAGATCACTGGGTTCTGATAAACGGAGAAATATAATCTAGGGAGAATTCCATGGACTGTTCCATGGGGTCGCAAAGAGTCGGACACAACTGAGCAACTTTCCCTTTCACTTTCAAATCTCCCAGGACATGGCCTGGTATCCAGGAAGCACTTATCTCATGTCTCGTACATGCATTTGGACCTGCGTAGACACAGATGGGTAAACTGAGGCTCTGTTCCTCTTTCCAAGTTGTGCTGTTCTCAAGCACTAGGGCTGTCCTTACAGTCCCATGTCTTCCTGTGTCCCCTGGAGGGAGGGTGGCCAATTACTCTGGTTTGTTGGGAATGGTCACAGTTTTAGCACTGAAAGTCCTGCATCCCAGGAAACCCCTCAGCCCTTGGCAAGTCAGGAGAACTAGTCACTCTGTCCTAAGGCTTCTCCTTCTCAGCCTTCTGGGCTACTGAGAATTTACTAAATCACATCAAGGTGGGTGATGAACCTAGTGCTCCCCAGAAGCCCTCACATACAGGTATTCTCGGGAGGGGAGATTTATGGAGAATATTCCAAGGTTGCCCATCGTCACCCTGGTCCTACTGGTTGGTTAAGAGAATAAGCTTTGGGTTTTAATAAACTGGGATTCCAATCTCTTCCTGGCCATTATCTATGTGATTGTAAGCAGTTTACTTACCTCTGTATGGTAAGGAGAAATTTCTATAAAATGCTTGTATTCGTTTCCTAGGGCTGTTGTGTAAAACAGCAGATATTTATTCTTTCACAATTCTGGAGGCCAGGAGTCTGAAATGAGGTATGGGCAGGACCACACTCTTTGATGGCCCCTGGTTTTCCTTGTTTTGTGGCAGCATCTCTCCAGTCTCTGCCCCTATCTTCCCATGACTTTTCTTGTGGCCATCTGCTCAGTGTCTCTGTGTCTTTGTTTCTCAGACCTCCCTCTCCTTTCTTTTAGAAGGAAACTAGGCATTGGATTTGGGAGTCCATCCTAAATCTAAGATGATCTCATTTCCGAATCCTTAATTACATCTGCAAAGATTCTATTTCCTGATAGGTTCACCTTCACAGGTTTCAGGGGGTGGGACTTGAGTAGATCTATCGATTCAACCCACTATACAGGGTAGGGATAGATTCCTCATAAGATTATGGTGAAGATTAAAGGAACTTTGTTGTTGTTCAGTTGCTAAGTGGTGTCTGACTCTTTGCAACCCCGTGGACTGCAGTACACTAGGCTTCCCTGTCCTTCACTATCTCCTGGAGTTGGCTCAAATTCATGTCCATTGAGTGGGTGATGCTATCCAACCATCTCATCCTCTGTCGCCCCCTTCTCCTTTTGCCTTCACTCTTTCCCAGCATCAGGATGTTTTCTAAAGAGTTGGCTCTTCGAATCAGGTGGTCAAAGTATTGGAGCTTCGGCATCAGTCCTTCCAACCAATATTCAGGGTTGATTTCCTTTAAGAGTGACTGGTTTGATCTCCTTGCAGTCCAAGGGACTCTCAAGAGTTTTCTCCAGCACCCTAGCTCAAAAGTATCACTTCTTCGGCGCTCAGCTTTCTTTATAGTCCAACTCTCACATCCATACATGACTACTGGAAAAACCATAGCTTTGACTATATGGACCTTTGTCAGCAAAGTGATGTCTCTGCTTTTTATATGCTGTCTAGGTTTGTCATAGCTTTCTTTATAAAAAAGCAGGTGTCAATTTGATGGCTGCAGTCACCATCCACAGTGATCTTAAAGCCCAAGAAAATAAAATCTGTCTCTAAAGGAGCTGGCATACATTTGAAATATCTTGGCCCTTAACAAGACTCAATAAAGGTTGTTTGTATTTCTGTGTGTGTGTGTGTACACGTGTACATACATATATGCAATCAGGTAAAATCTATGCAGATCAAAGTGGACCCTGATGAAGAAGAACCACTGTGATAAGGTCCCTGGGTGTCTAGGGTCTCCTCCATGTTGTTAATGTATTTTTTAATTGTCTTTTAATTGTCCAGCATATCTTTTAATCTCCCAAGTCCAACTGGGAGCCTGGATAGTGGATGGAAGCCTTCCAGCACTGTCAAGAACAGTCTAATAATTCGAGTCTTCCAGAGCACATTTCTTGCCAGTACAGAGGGTGAGGGTTACTGCCTTCAACTCTGAGGCCAGCTTTTCTTACCTGGGGATAAGAGCAAAAATGTCGAGCTTCAATAATGAGACTTATATATTTATTTATTTATTTGCAATTTAAAGCTAAGCCTTAACCAGTTTTTTTTTTTTCCATTCTTTGTTCTTTTTAAAAATGGCCTTATTATGACAGCATTATAGTACTTAGCATTCAGCATCCAGTTTAAATAAATAGTTGTGTTTTACCCATACTAATTGTAATGATTATATGTTATTTTGTGGGAAATGCTGAAAAATTGTGCTCAGGGTGGGTCTCACAGATAATGAATTTACCTTTTTGTGTAGTAGGTCTCAGCTTTTAATAAGCCCGCAATTTTCTGATGGTCCGACAAGAAAGATCCCAAATTGCATTTGGAAAGTGTCAAGGAAAATAAGCTTTCTCTCTAAAAAGATGAATAATTTCAATTACTCCTCAGACGATCATTTTGGCCCATTAAATGCTTTCCCCATTTGCCATTCGGGCTGACATCGGGGGCTTTGCTATCAAAGAACATTACTGTCATCGCCTTTGTGGAAACGGGCCTTCCCTCCCCACTCCAAGGTCATTTTTTGTGGCCTTGGGAGGACCCAGCAGCAGTGGAAACAATAGCACGGCTTGTATTCATGGCCTTTGGGGAAATGCAGTGTTGTTGGCCAAGGAAGAAATGGCCAGGGCTGGGCAGAGATTCGGGGGGTTTGGACAGGATCTGAATCTCTTGCTGAAGGTAGTGATTCCCTCCTCGACTCTTGCAGGCTTCGTGCCCTACCTGAGCTGCCAGGGCACCTCCAGCGAGGACAACATGGCCCACTGTCTGAAAATCTTCCAGGAGAACGCACAGCGGTATAAAGACCGGCTGGAGGAATTCCACTGCTCTGTGGCCGCTGCCCCAAAACTGAAACCTGTCCGCTCGGAAGGGACGGTCCTGCGGACACTGCACCAGTATTACCGGCAGTTCCATCCCTTGAGTCTGGGTACTGGCTTCTGGACACTGGCCCCCACTTCACGTTGGGCCCCATTGCAAGGCCTGGCTGGCTTGTTGAGCAGCCGCCGAGAGTACCGTTCCAGATCCCCAGGCATCTATGCAAAGTGGAGAGGCTCAGTTGCTTAGAAGGAGAAAGAAACATTTCCAGGGGGAGAGGGAGACAGCTGGGGAAGAGGGTGTTGGTACTCAGCTCCCTGGGTGGTCATCACGGAGGTTCCAAGAGCAGCTGTGGTCTCAGGGTGCATGTGTGCTAAGTCACTTCAGTCATGTCCGACCCTGAGACCCTGTGGACTGAAGCCCACCAGGCTCCTCTGTCCATGGGATTCTCCAGGCAAAAAATACTGGAGTGCATCACCACACCCTCCTCCAGGGGATCTTCCTGACCCAGGGATTGAATCCACATCTCTTATGTCTCCTGTATTGGCAGGCGGGTTCTCTACCACTAGCGCCACCTGGGAAGCCCCTGTGGCCTCAGTAGTTATGACTTTTTAGTTGCTTTCTCTGTGCCTGGCACCGTTATTTCATTAACCACCCATGACAGCCGTATGAAGTCGATACTATTATTCCCACTTGAGCATAGTGTCCCTTGTCTGAGGTCAGACCTGGGGTTTGAACCCAGCTCCTCCAGGTGCTAGCTGGGCAGGAAGGGCTTTTGCACTGAATAACAACCATAATAACAGTGAAAAAAACAACTGATGATATGACTGTATAATGTTAATCATCAAAACAGTGATTTATCCTAGCTGGTTTTTAAGGTCTAACATCCAACAGGAAAAGTAATGGACTGATTACCTTTATTATTATTACTGTATCTGGGGACTTTTTAACGCGTGCTAACTCACATGTTTGTCATGCCTTAGAAATTTCCCAGCCATTATAAGAAGCACCAGCCTAAGAGTTTGGGCTTTAGCCCAGCTCTGTGACTCTTTGCTGTGTGATGTAGGGCAGGTAGCTTCCCCTCTCCGGGTACAGTTCCTTCATCTAAGGCAGGGAAGGATGGACTAGAGTCTCCCTAGGCTGCCTTCCAACTTTGAGGTTCTGGGACTCTCTGGTCTAATTCAATTCTTACAGCAACTAGAGGAGACAGAGGCAGGCAGTTATCTTTTATCTCACAAATGTGAGATTGCCGAAGGTCAACCCTCCAGGCAGCCAGAGCTAGGTGTGAAGTGCCTTTTCCTGACCTACATGCTTCTCTTGTAGGTCAGCAGCAAATGCCTGAAGCTTCTGTGTTGTTGTTGTTAGTCAGAAAAGAGTGGGATCCGTTTAAGAGCAATAACTTGGGAATCAGAGAAACGCGGGTCTAAATCCTGGCCCTGTCACTTCCTTGCTATGTGACCTCGGCCAAGATTCTCTTCACCTCTCTGAGGCCTCAGTGTCCTGCTCCATGAAAGTGTTGGTGGTAATAGCACCGACTTCTTAGAGTTTGTAAGACAATGAGATGAGAGAGAGAGGAGGGCCTATGTAAAGCCCCACCAAATGCAGACACACAGAAGAAACCAACCAGTGGTAGCTGTCCTCATCACGTCTCGGAGCCTGGGGCTATCCCCAGGGCTGATTGTTGGGCTGCTGGCTGGCTTGGGAGCGCTGCCCACTGGATGGCTTCTCAAAGCCCTCAAGGAAGCATGGCATCTTTTTTATAGAATGCAAGAATATAAAGAAACCTCTCCATGAGCCCCCCATCCCCGGCTGGGCGGGCTACCTGCCAAGAGCCAGGGTCACTGAATTAGGCTGCGCCACGCGGTACACCGTCATGGCCAGAAACTGCTACAGGGACTTCCTGGACCTCATGGAGCGGGCCAAACAAGCACATCTGAAACCATATGAGGAGTAAGTCTGGCTTGGGTGGTAACTGCAGAGAGCGAGAACCAGGGGAAGAGCCCATCAGGGTTTCCAGATGCCCCCAGCCCAAAGCTAGGACTGATTTTTGTGTGTGTCTGATTTGTTTTTGCAAGATGGCCATGTTTGTAATTGCAGGACCTTCCAAGTAGGCAGCCACGTCCTGCCCCCCAGCCCCCCGCTTGCACCCAACAAGCTCCAGGAACCTTGCTTCTGGTCTTTGCTGGTTTACAGGGAGAGGCTGGGAGTAAAAACCAACAGGGCCCCCCTGTCTTGGCAGCAACCTGAGGCTCAAGGTTGCTGAGGAAAGGAGATGGTAGGACACTGCTGGGAGTGGGGTGCTTGCAGCCTCAGTTTTCTATTCTGTAAGATGGAGATGATGATCCTTGAGGGTAAATCGTCCGGATCAGAAATGAATATACCATGCTCGTATGGGATCTGCATAGATTATACTTATTTTTATCGTTAGTAAAAGGAATAACTAAGACTTTTGTTCTTACTTTAGAATATATGGAGTTAAGTCCACACCACCTCCTCCTACTCCTCCTCCAAAAGTTTTGTTGCATGAAGGGCTGCTGCCAAAATATCCAGATTTCTCTATTCCAGGTAAGGAGGGACTTTCTTTCCTGGCCTGCTGTTTTTAAAGTGGGACCGGATGTTTACAGTAGCCCCTCTGCTTCACTGGACCACCTTGCCTCAATGCACGGGGCTGGTTTCTCTTCCAGGTGCTAGGTGTCCTACCCTCAGCCGAGCCTTGATGGAGGACCCCAGGCCCCTGATGACGTGTGACTGTACTCAGAGGCCAAGTGTTTGGTGCGGCGGGAAGATTTATCTAGAGCCGTTATCTGCAGGAAAGGACATGGAAGGGTAGGAGTGGAGAGCTTCCTAAGGAGAGGCGGATGTTACCGGGGGATCAGAAGCTTCCCGTCCTCACACGAGAGTGCTTCACACACCCAACAGGCACAGGGGAAGGTTCCTAAGAATCCTTTTCACTGCCACCTGCATCCTGACCGTTGGGCAATAATATGTCATTCTTGATAAAGGCCTTTTATCATCGTGTGAGTATAAAGAGGAAACACCGCTCAGCCTTCTGAAGCTTTCTGTGGATTTTCTGCAGGTTGCATTGACCCTGATGGGTGGGACCATCTCTTCCTGACCCGAGGGTAACATTGTATGCGTGGTAACCTTGTGGCTGAAGCTCTAGCCCAGCCCTCTAATGATTCGGTCCCCATCAGTCACCTTGGGTCATGGTGTGGCAGTCCCCAACATGGGCACAGAACCATGCCCCCCCCCAACCCTAGTGTTTCAGAACCCCAGGCCAGGCCAGGAAAGCCATTGTGCTGGTTCCCTAAGACTGCTGCATGGGTACCACAAACCGGGTGGGATAAGACAGCAGAAATTTGTCTCATAGTTCTGGAAGCTAGAAGTCCACTTTCAAGGTGTTAGCAGGGTCATGCACCCTCTGAAACCTTGGGAGAGAATCACTCCTTGCTTTTCCTCACCTCCTGGTGGTGTGTGTGTGTGTGCGCACGCATGCACATGCGTATGCACACGTGCATGTGTGTGCTCAATAGTATGCAACTCTTTGCAATCCTAAGGACTGTAGCCTACCGTGCTCCTCTGTCCGTGGGATTCATCAGGCAAGAATACTGGAGTGGGTTGCCATTTCCTTCTCCAGGGGATCTTCCTGACCCAGGGATCAAACCCGAGACGCAGTCTCTTGCGTCTCCTGCATTGGTAGGTGGATTCTTTACCTCTGAGCTACCTGGGGAGCACACCTCCTGGGTGGGCTGTTAATCCTGGGTGATCTTTGGTGCATAATTCCAGTCTCTGTCATCGTGTGACTTCCCTGTGTCCCTGTGTCTTCACATGGCTGTTTCTAGTGAGGACACCAGTCATACTGCCTAAGGGCTACCCTTCTCCAGTATGCCCTCTTCTTGATTACAATTACACCTGCAACCATTGTATTTCCAAACAAGTCACATTCTGAAGTACTGTGATTAGGGCCTCAAATATATCCTTTTGGGGGAGGGTGGGAGCCAGGGGTCAGGGAGAGACACAATTCAACCCTTAACACTGGCTGAATTTTTATCACTGACAGGCACTCTCGCTGACTTTACTCTGAAGCCGTTGGCACAAAAAAGAAATCAAAAGCAGTTCCTGGGGTTATGAGGCCATTGTTATTAATATCAAAAGATTCAAAACTGCCTGTCAGGCCAGGAACTTCCCCGGTTAAGACTTTGCCTTCCAGCACAGGGAGTGTGGGTTCAATCCCTGCCTGGGGAGCTAAGATCCTGTATGCCTCATTGCCAGAAAACCAAAACATAAGAACATAGCAACAATATTGCAACAAATTCAATAAAGACTTAAAAAAAAAAACTGCTGGGGCAAAAGATGAACTGAGCCACTCTTGGGAGTTTTCCCCCAAGGTGGGAATTTTCACCTGGGCTCTCTGGATCCCCAAGTTTCCATGGGTAGAAATTAGTAATGTCTTTGACTCTGATAGGAAATAAAGAACTGGAATGAGAAAAAAGTTACACCTTTGTTTTCACTAGCCTCCAAGTGAAATATAATATTTCCTTTGTTGATGAATGTAGGCAACAAACCACAGCTGTACCTGTCACCTTGGCCCAATATAAATCCCAGATCTTTTCATATCATACGACATTTGTTGCAAACAGCTTGAAATAATGTTGATCAGTACTTGTAATTATAGTTGTTATTGAAGATACTGTATCTATTCTCTAACATTTTTCTTCACTGTACGTATAAGCAAACACTTATCACAAATTTTTTCTTTTCAGTTTCTTGATAGAATTTTGATATAATTAGTTTGCTAATTATATTTCTCATGTATTATACTTTATACATTAAAAAACATTGTTCTGAGAAGAGGTCCAAGGTTCACCAGACAGCCAGAGGGTGCAGGGCACAGAAATGGAAAGGAACCCTACCTGGGGAACAACTGAAGACATGTGTAAAAGATGAGTGTCATACAAAACAACACCCCAAACCCAATGGGGCGTGACATTACAATGCATCCTGTTAGTGAAAAATAATGTGGGACTTCCCTGGTAGTACAATAGATAAGACTCCACCTGCCAATGCAGGAGACACAGGTTCAGTCCCTGGTCCAGGAAGATTCCACATGCCGTGGGCAACTAAGCCCGTGCACCACAACTCCTGAGCCTGCATGCTTCAAATACTGAGGCCCACATGCCCTAGAGCCTGTGCTCCACAACACGAGAAGCCATCATAATGAGAAGCCTGTGCCTCGCAATGAAGAGTACCCCTGTTTGTCAAAATTAGAGAGAGCCACAAAGATCTACAGCACAGCCAAAAATAAATCATTAATTTAAAAAGATAATGTGATAGAAGAATGCTATTGTGGAAAAATATTTATGGTAATAGTATGTGCAAAAAGCAGCAAACAACAAACCCATGAGTACACACACACGCACACACAACAATTCTGTTTTTCTGTTTAAACATGAGGTCGGAGGGGCAAAGGGAGCTAAACCATGATACTAACTGATTATTTGGCTGATGGTGTTATTGGTGTTTTTTACCTTCTTGTGTTTGTCCCAATTTTCTACAGCCAACTGGTATTGTTTTCACATTCAAGAAATGTTTTCCTTATTTGAATTGGTAAAATCCTCTTTTGAAGCAATTAATAAATCTTTTAGAGATTCCATGGTTAAAGGAAAAAGGCCACAACTCAATAGAAAGTAGCTGCATGATCTTTCAAGGGCTAGGGCCAAGTTCAGTGAATAGTTGGGAGCTTTTCCAGCTTTTTTTTTTTTTAAACACCCTGGGAGAGTGATCCCACAGTCCTGGGAAGGAGATCCATCCCTCATCTGCTTCAGGCTGGTGGTCCAGGCTGCTGCATGCGTACCGGCCCCTCAGAAATGAAGAACACAGGAGGCAATTCTGCCTATTCCACTCTCCCTAACCTACAGAGTTTGCAGATGTCTGTTCTGGACCCAAAGTTTTGAAGTCTCTGCCCAGGGATCAGTTCAGTTCAATCACTCAGTTGTGTCCAACTCTTTGTGACCCCATGGACCGCAGCATGCCAGGCTTCCCTGTCCATCACCAACTCCTGGAACTTGCTCAAACTCATGTCCATAGAGTTGGTGATGCCATCCAACTACCTCATCCTCTGTCGCCCCCTTCTCCTCCTGCCTTAAATCTTTCCCAGCATTAGGGTCTTTAACAATGAGTCAGTTCTTTACATCAGGTGGCCAAAGTATTGGAATTTCAGCTTCAGCTTCCAGTGAATATTCAGCACTGATTTCCTTTAGGATTGACTGGTTTGATCTCCTTGCAGTCCAAGGGACTCTCAAGAGTCTTCTCCAACACCACAGTTCAAAAGCACCATTTCTTTAGTGTTCAACTTTCTTTATGGTCCAATTCTCACATCTATACCTGACTACTGGAAAAACCATAACTTTGACTAGATGGACCTTTGTCAGCAAAGTAATGTCTCTGCTTTTTAATATGCTGTCTAGGCTGGTCATGGCTTTTCTTACAAGGAGCAAGTGTCTTTTAATTTCATGGCTGCAGTCACCATCTGCAGTGATTTGGAGCCCAGAAAAATAGTCTCTCACTATTTCCATTGTTTCCCCATCTATTTGCCATGAAGTGATGGGATTGCATGCCATGATCTTAGTTTTTTGAAAGTTGAGTTTCTTTTAAATTAATTTATTTTAATTGGAGGCTAATTACTTTACAGTATTGTAGTGGCTCTTGTCATACATTGACATGAATCAGCCATGGGTGTACATGTGTCCCCCATCCTGAAGCCCCCCTAACCTCCCTCCCCATCCCATCCCTCAGGGTCATCCCAGTGCACCCACCCTGAGCGCCATGTCTCATGCATCAAACCTGGACTGGCGATCTGTTTCACATATGGTGATATACATGTTTCAGTGCTATTCTCTCAGATCATCCCACCCTCGCCTTCTCCCACAGAGTCCAAAAGTCTGTTCTATGCATCTGTGTCTATTTTTCTGTCTTGCGTATAGGGTTATCATTACCATCTTTCTAAGTCCCACATATATGTGTTAGTATACTGTATTTATGTTTATCTTTCTGGCTTACTTCACTCTGTATAATGGGCTCCAGTTTCATCCATCTCATTAGAACTGATTCAAATGTATTCTTTTTAATGGCTGAGTAATATTCCATAGTGTATATGTACATAGCTTTTTATCCATTCATCTGCTGATGGGCATCTAGGTTGCTTCCATGTCCTGGCTATTATAAACAGTCCTGCGATGAACATTGGGGTACACGTGTCTCTTTCAGTTCTGGTTTCCTTGGTGTGTATGCCCAGGAGTGGGATTGCTGGGTCATATGGCAGTTCTATTTCCAGTTTTTGAAGGAATCTCCACACTGTTCTCCATAGTGGCTGTACTAGTTTGCATTCCCACCAACAGTGTAAGAGGGTTCCCTTTCCTCCACACCCTCTCCAGCATTTATTGCTTATAGACTTTTGGATAGCAGCGATCCTGACTGGCGTGTAATGGTACCTCATTGTGGTTTTGATTTGCATTTCTCTAATAATGAGTGATGTTGAGCATCTTTTCATGTGTTTGTTAGCCATCTGTATGTCTTCTTTGGAGAAATGTCTGTTTAGATCTTTAGCCCATTTTTTGATTGGGTCATTTATTTTTCTGGAATTGAGCTGCAGGAGCTGCTTGTGTGTTTTTGAGATTAATCCTTTGTCTGTTGCTTCGTTTGCTATTATTTTCTCCCATTCTGAAGCCTGTCTTTTCACCTTGCTTATAGTTTCCTTTGTTGTACAAAAACTTTTAAGTTTAATTAGGTCCCATTTGTTTATTTTTGCTTTTATTTCCAATATTCTGGGAGGTGGGTCATAGAGGATCTTGCTGTGATTTATGTCAGAGAGTGTTTTGCCTATGTTCTCCTCTAGGAGTTTTATAGTTTCTGGTCTTACATTTACATCTTTAACCCATTTTGAGTTTATTTTTGTGTACGGTCTTAGAAAGTATTCTAGTTTCATTCTTTTACAAGTGGTTGACCAGTTTTCCCAGCACCACTTGTTAAAGAGGTTGTCTTTTTCCATTGTATATTCTTGCCTCCTTTGTCGAAGATAAGGTATCCATAGGTACGTGGATTTATCTCTGGGCTTTCTGTTTTGTTCCATTGATCTATATTTCTGTCTTTGTGCCAGTACCATACTGTCTTGATGACTGTAGCTTTGTAGTGTAGTCTGAAGTCAGGTAGCTTGATTCCTCCAGTTTCATTCTTCTTTCTCAAGATTGCTTTGGCTATATGAGGTTTTTTGTATTTCCATACAATTTGTGAAATTATTTATTCTAGATCTCTGAAAAATACTATTGGTAGCTTGATAGGGATTGCATTGAATCTATGCATTGCTTTAGGTAGTATACTTATTTTTACTATATCAATTCTTCCAATCCATGAACATGGTATATTTCTCCATCTATTTGTGTCCTCTTTGATTTCTTTCATCAGTGTTTTATAGTTTTCTATATATAGGTCTTTTGTTTCTTTAGGTAGATTTATTCCTAAGTGTTTATTCTTTTCATTGCAATGGTGAATGGAATTGTTTCCTTAATTTCTCTTTCTGTTTTCTTATTGTATAGGAATGCAAGGGATTTCTGTGATTTAATTTTATATCCTGAAACTTTACTATATTCATTGATTAGCTCTAGTAATTTTCTGGTGGTGTCTTTAGTGTTTTCTATATAGAGGATCAAGTCATCTACAAACAGAGTTTTACTTCTTCTTTTCCAATCTAGATTCCTTTTATTTCTTTTTCTTTTCTGATTTCTGTGGCTAAAACTTCCAAAACTATGTTGAATAGTAGTGGTGAGAGTGGGCACCCTTGTCTTGTTCCTGACTATAGGGGAAATGCTTTCAAGTTTTTACCATTGAGCATAATGTTTGCTGTGGATTTATCACATATGGCTTTTAGCATGTTGAGGTATGTTCCTTCTATGCCTGCTTTCTGGAGGGTTTTTATCATAAATGGATATTGAATTTTGTCAAAGGCTTTTTCTGCATCTATTGAAATAATCATATGGTTTTATCTTTCAATTTGTTAATGTGGTGTATCACATTGATTGATTTGTGAGTATTGAAGAATCCTTGCATCCCTGGGATAAAGCCCACTTGATCATAATGAGGTATGATCTTTTTAATACATTGTTGGATTCTGTTTGCTAGAATTTTGTTAAGGATTTTTTCATCTATGTTCATCAGTGACATTGGCCTGTAGTTTTCTTTTTTTGTGTGGCATCTTTGTCTGGTTTTGGTATTAGGGTGATGGTGGCCTCATAGAATGAGTTTGGCAGTTTACCTTCCTCTGCAATTTTCTGGAAGAGTTTGTGTAGGATAGGTGTTAGCTCTTCTCTAATTTTTTGGTAGAATTCACCTGTGAAGCCATCTGGTCCTGGGTTTTTGTTTGTTGGAAGATTTTTGATTACAGTTTTGATTTCCATGCTTGTGATGGGTCTGTTAGGATTTTCTATTTCTTCCTGGTTCAGTTTTGGAAGGTTATACTTTTCTAAGAATTCGTCCATTTCATCCAAGTTGTCCATTTTATTGGCATATAGTTGCTGATAGTAGTACCTTATGATACTTTGTATTTCTGTGTTGTCTGTTGTGATTTCTCCATTTTCATTTCTTATTTTGTTGATTTGCTTCTTCCTTTTTTTCTTGATTAGTCTGGCTAATGGCTTGTATATTTTATTTATCTTCTCAAAGAATCAGCTTTTAGTTTTGTTGAGTTTTGCTATAGTCTCCTTTGTTTCTTTTTCATTTATTTCTGCCCTAATTTTTATGATTTCTTTCCTTCTACTAACCCTGGAATTCTTCATTTCTTCTTTTTCTAGTTGCTTTAGGTATAAAGTTAGGTTATTTATTTGATTTTTCTCTTGTTTCTTGAGGTAAGCTTGTATTGCTGTGAACCTTCCCCTTAGCACTGCTTTTACTGAATTCCATAGGTTTTGGGTTATCGTGTTTTCATTTTCATTCATTTCTGTGCATATTTTGATTTCTTTTTTATTTCTTCTGTGATTTTTTGGTTATTCAGAAGCACGTTGTTTAGCCTCCATATGTTTGTATTTTTAATAGTTTTTTTTTTCCCTGTATTGACATCTAATCTTACCATGTTGTGATCAGAAAAGATGCTTGAAATTATGTCAATTCTTTTGAATTTACCAAGGCTAGATTAATGGCTCAGGATGTGATCTATCCTGGAGAAGGTTCTGTGTGCACTTGAGAAAAAGGTGAAATTGATTGTTTTGGGGTGAATTTCCTATATATCAATTAGGTTTAACTGGTCCATTGTATCATTTAAAGCTTGTGTTTCCTTGCTAATTTTCTTTTTAGTTGATCTATCCATAGGTGTAAGTGTGGTGTTAAAGTCTCCCACCATTATTGTGTTACTGTTAATTTCCCCTTTTGTACTTGTTAGCATTTGCCTTACATATTGCAGTGCTTCTATGTTGGGTGCATATATATTTATGATTGTTATATCTTCTTCTTGGATTGATCCTTTGATCATTATGTACTGTCATTCTTTGTCTCTTTTAATGGCCTTTATTTCAAATTCTATTTTATCTGATATGAGTATTGCGACTCCTGCTTTCTTTTGGTCTCCATTTGCACGAAATATCTTTTTCCAGCACTTCACTTTCAGTCTGTATGTGTCCCTTGTTTTGAGGTGGGGCATATATAGGAGTCTTGTTTTTGTATCCATTCAACCAGTCGTTGTCTTTCGGTTGGGGCATTCAACCCACTTACATTTAGGGTAATTATTGATAAGTATGATCCCATTGCCATTTACTTTGTTGTTTTGGGTTCGAGTTTATAAATCTTTTCTGTGTTTCCTGTCTAGAGAAGATCCTTTAACATTTGTTGAAGAGCTGGTTTGGTGGTGCTGAATTCTCTCAGCTTTTGCTTGTCTGTAAAGCCTTTGATTTCTCCTTCATAATTGAATGAGATCCTTGCTGGGTTGTAGGTTTTCTCTTTCATCACTTTAATTATGTCCTGCCATGCCCTTCTGGCCTGAAGACTTTCTATTGAAAGGTCAGCTGTTATCCTTATGGGAATCCCCTTGTGTGTTATTTGTTGCTTTTCCCTTGCTGCTTTTAATATTTGCTCTTTGTGTTTGATCTTCATTAATTTGATTAATATGTGTCTTGGGATGTTTAGCCTTGGGTTTATCCTGTTTGGGACCCTCTTGGTTTCTTGGACTTGGGTAGCTATTTCCTTCCCCATTTTAGGGAAGTTTTCAATTATTTATCTCCTCAAGTATTTTCTCATGGCCTTCTTTTTGTCTTCTTCTGGGACTCCTATGATTTGAATGCTGGGGTGTTTAACATTGTCCCAGAGGTCTCTGAGGTTGTCCTCATTTCTTTTAATTATTTTTTCTTTTTTCCTCTCTGCTTCATTTATTTACACCATTCTATCTTCCACCTCACTTATCCTATCTTATGCCTCAGTTATTCTACTGCTGGTTCCCAGAGTGCTTTTGATCTCTGTTATTGCATTATTCATTATTGATTGACTCTTTTTTATTTCTTCTAGGTCCTTGTTAAACATTTCTTGCATCTTCTCAATCCTTGTCTCTAGTCTATTTATCTGTAACTCCATTTTGTTTTCAAGATTTTGGATCATCTTTACTATCATTATTCTGAATTCTTTTTCAGGTAGACTCCCTATCTTCCCCTCTTTTGTTTGGTTTGGTGGGCATTTATCATGTTCCTTTACCTGCTGAATATTTCTCTGCCTTTTCATTTTGTTTAGATTGTTCTGTTTGGGGTGGCTTTTCTGTATGCTGGAAGTTTGTGGTTTCTCTTTGTTGTGGAGGTTGCTCCCTGTGGGTGGGGTTGGATGAGTGGCTTGTCAAGGTTTCCTGGTTAGGGAAGCTTGTGTCTGTGTTCTGGTGGGTGGAGCTGGATCTCTTCTCTCTGGAGTGCAATGAAGTATCCAATAGTGAATTTTTGAGGTGTCTATGGGCTTGGTGTGACTTTGGGCACCCTGTATTTTAATGCTCAGGACTATGTTCCTGCGTTGCTGGAGAATTAGTGTGGTATGTCTTGCTCTGGAACTTCTTGGCTCTTGGATGGAGCTTGGTTTCAGTGTAGGTATGGAGGCTTTTGGATGAGTTCTTATCTATTAATGTTCCCTGGAGTCAGGAGTTTTCTGGAGTTCTCAAGTTTTGGATTTAAGCCTCCTGCCTCTGGCTTTCAGTCTTATATTTAGAGTAGTCTCAAGACTTCTCCATCCATACAGCACTGATGATAAAACATCTAGGTTAATGGTAAAAAGATTCTCTACAGTGAGGGACACCCAGAGAGGTTCACAGAGTTACATGGAGAAGAGAAGAGGGAGGAGGGAGATGGAGGTGACCAGGAGGAGAAGAGAGGGAATCAAAAGAGGAGAGAACAATCTAGCCAATAATCAATTCCTTATGTGCTCTCCACAGTCTGGAACCCTCAGAGAGATTCATGGAGTTGCATAGAGAAGAGAAGAGGGAGGAAGGAGATAGAGGTGACCAGGAGGAGAAGAGGCACAGTCAAAAGGGGAGAGACCAATCTAGCCAGTAATCAGTTCCCTAAGTGTTTTCCACACCCAGAGAGATTCAGAGTTAAGTAGAGAAGAGAAGGGGGAGGGAGGAGATAGAGGTGACCAGGGTGGGAATAGGGAGTGTCAAAAGGGGAGACAGCAATCAAGCCAGTAATCACACCCCTAAGTAAAAATGGGTACTGAAGATTAGATTCTTAAAGGTATAAAATTGATAAAAAATACTGAAAAGCAAAGATTAAAAATCTAAAGTAGAGGTTAGACTCTCAAAAGTACAATATTTAAAATACAAGACACAATCAATCCCAAAAACTACAAAAAATATATATGTGAAATTTGCTTTAAAAATAGGGTCTTTTTTTTTTTTTTTGCAAGGTAATAGTAGACTGTAAAAATGAAAATTTAAGGAGTAATAAAGAACTTAAAAAAATTTAAAAATGACAATAGTAAAAATATATCTAGGAATTTCTCTGGGGCTGTTGAGGGCAATGTGGGGTCAGTTCAGTTTCAGATAGTTCCTTGTTCCAGCTTATACGTCTTCCCAAGGTCTATAGGCCCTTTCCAATGCTTAGTCAATGGTAACTACAGGGCTTTAATCTGTTGCACCTGTCACTCCCAGAGCGGCTCCCTCTTCTTTGTTTATTTTGGCTTCCTCTGTTTACAAGTCTCTTCAGTGTCTAATTTCCACCCTGACACAAGTGGGTGAAGGCAGTCACTTATTTAGGCTCACTTGTTCAGTTGTGCTGTAGGAGGAAGGAACACTGGAAACAAATATCACTGGCGTGTGTGGGGAGTGCTCGCAGTGTATGGACCACACTGGGTTTGCCCCAGCTCACAGTGCCTGTGCTTTCCTGGTCTGCACTGCTCAGGCTCCAGGTTGCTCTGCAGGGGAACTGTCCAAAGTGGGCCCTGGGTTGCGTGTACCTCCCAGGTCTAGCTGCTCAGGTTCAGGTCCTCAGGTACTCCACAAAGGCCCAGACTCAGTTGGGCTTGCGTTTTGTGCCCTCCCCAGGCTCAAGGAGCTCAAGCAACCAGTGTGCTTGGTGAGCGCACTATCCCAGGTGTGTGGTGCATCTTACCTCCCTGGTCCCAGTCGCTCGGTTTCCTGGGCGCGCCACAAGAGCGCCATCTCAGGTGTGCCATGTGTCTCCTCTGGGGAGCTGATCTCAGGCTGCAACCCTCCTGGCAGATGTCAACCATCCAGGGTCCCAGGAATACTTGGTTAGCAACTGGGAGCCTGCTCACAGTTAGATAGTGGATGCCATCTCTGGAGCCGAGATTGCCTCTCGCCTTCCAGCTCTGCTGTCGCCCGCCTGCCTCTCTGCCTCTGGCAGGGGGATGGGCCTGTCCACAGCCAGCTAGCTCTCCTTTGGTATTTGCTCAATCCTTTGTTCTGTGAGCCAGCCAGGCTGTGCCTTAGGTGAGAGCTTTTCACAGGAGAGTTCTCTCTCTTTCTTTTTTTTTTCTCTCACTCTCTGGCTGTCCCACAGTTTGGGTTGCTATCTCACTTTAGCTCCTTCAGATTGTCCTCAGGACATTCAGGCCCGATCCTTACCCTAAGCATGCAATCCGTGCCTCCCCCACTGGCTGGTGGCAGACATGAGCGTTTGGGCTATTTCTCCGCTGGGAGTTGTGGTTAATGCATGTATTCTGTGGGTTTTGTTTTGTTTTCCTTCCGGGTTATGTTGCCCTCTGAGATTCCAGAACTCCCCACAGACCTGCTGGTGAGAGGGTTTCCTGGTGTTTGGAAACTTCTCCTCCTTCACGACTCCCTCCCTGGAATGGGTCTCTGTTCCTAACTCTTTTGTCTCTTTATCTTTTATATTTTGTCCTACCTCCTTTCAAAGAGAATGGGCTGTCTTTCTGGGTGCCTGGTGTCCTCCACCAGCGTTCAAAAGTTGTTTTGTGGAAGTTGCTCAGAATTCATATGATCTTTTGATGAATTTGTGGGGGAGAAAGTGGTCTCACCATCCTATATTCCTCCACCATTTTAGGACTGCCACCGAGTGTTGAGTTTTAAGCCAGCTTTTTCACTCTCCTCTTTCAATTTCATCAAGAGGCATTTTAGTTCCTCTTCACTTTCTGCCTTAAGGGTGGTGTCATCTGTGTATCTGTGGTTATTGATATTTCTCCTGGCAATCTTGACTCCAGCTTGTGCTTCTTCCAACCCAGCATTTCTCATGATGTACTCTGCATATAAGTTAAATAAGCAGGGTGACAATATGCAGCCTTGACGTACTCCTTTCCCAATTTGGAACCAGTCTGTTGTTCTATGTCAAGTTCTAACTGTTGCTTCTTGACCTGCACACAGATTTCTCAGGAGGCAGGTCAGGTGGTCTGGTATTCCCATCTCTTGAAGAATTTTCCACAGTTTGTTGTGATCCACACAGTCAAAGGCTTTGGCCTAGTCAATAAAGCAGAAGTAATGGATCCACACAGTCAAAGGCTTTGGCATAGTCAATAAAGCAGAAGTAGATGTTTTTCTGGAACTCTCTTGCTTTTTCCATGACTCAACAGATGTCGGCAATTTGATGTCTGGTTCCTCTGCCTTTTCTAAATCCAGCTTGAACATCCGAAAGTTTATGGTTCATCTACTGTTGATGCCTGGCTTGGAGAATTTTGAACATTACTTTGCTGGCATGTGAGATGAGTGCAATTGTGCAGTAGTTTGAACATTCTATGGCATTGCCTTTCTTTGGGATTGGAATGAAAACTGACTTTTCCAGTCCTGTGGCCAATGCTGAGTTTTCCAAATTTGCTGGCATATTGAGTGCAGCACTTTCACAGCATCATCTTTTAGGATTTGAAATAGCTCAACTGGAATTTCATCACCTCCACTAGCTTTGTTTATATTGATGCTTCCTAAGGCCCACTTGACTTCACATTCCAGGATGTCTGGCTCTAGATGAGTGATCACACCATTGTGGTTATCTGGGTCATGAAGATCTTCTTTGTATAGTTCTTCTGTGTTACTCCAGGTATCTCTTGACTTCCTACCTTTGCATTCCAGGCCCCTATGATGAAAAGGACATCTTTTTTGGGTGTTAGTTCTAGAAGTTCTTGTAGGTCTTCAGGGAACCTTTCAACTTCAGATTCTTCAGCATTACTGGTCGGGGCATAGACTTGGATTACTGTGATATTGAATGTTTTGCCTTGGAAATGAACAGAGATCATTCTGTTGTTTTTGTGATTGCACACAAGAACTGCATTTTGGACTCTCTTGTTGACTATGAATGATGGCTACTCCATTTCCTCTAAGGGATTCTTGCCCATGGTAGTAGATATAATGGTCATCTGAATTAAATCCGCCCATTCCAGTCCATTTTAGTTCACTGATTCCTAAAATGTCGATGTTCACTCTTGCCATCTCCTGTTTGACTACTTCCAATTTGTCTTGATTCATGGACCTAACATTCCAGGTTCCTATGCATTATTGCTCTTTATAGCATTGGACTTTACTTCCATCACCAGTCATATCCACAACTGGGCGTTGTTTTCGCTCTGGCTCCATCTCTTCATTCTTTCTGGAATTATTTCTCCACTCTTCTCCAGTAACACATTGGGCACCTACTGACCTAGGGAGTTCATTTCAGTGTCATGTCTTTTTGCCTTTTCATACAGTTCATAGAGTTCTCAAGGCAAGAATACTGAAGTGGTTTGTCATTCCCTTCTCCAGCGGACCATGTTTTGTTAAAAATTAAGAAATACCAGGACCGAAATCTGGGGCATACCTGGTGGCTGGGGCTTCCCTGGTGGCTCAGATGGTAAGTAATTTGCCTGCAATGCAGGAGACTCGGTTTTAATCTCTTGGTCGGGAAGATCCCCTGGAGGAAGGCATGGCAACCCACTCCAGTATTCTTGCCTGAAGAATCCTATGGACAGAGGAGGCTGGTGGGCTACAGTCCATGGGGTCACAAAGAGTCAGACACGACTGAGCAACTAACACTTTCAGGACCGAAACCACTTTGTGCAACAGCCCTCATCTTAATTTCACTCACGGGACCAAATCGTGTCAATATTGAAGTCACTAGCTAATTCATTTGGCACTGACCTTTAAAAATGACTTGAGCAGTAAAACAAAAACAAAAACCAACAACCCAATGGCAGAAATAACAAAATTGAACAAAGGCAATTAAAAGATTGTCTAATAGTATTTTTCTAATTCTTCTACAACTTCATGATTAAGATCACCAAGTTCAATATGCAAATCAAACTCCTTTTGTTGAAACAGTTCCGCATTGCAATTCTTTCCCTTAATCTTTATCCTTTCTGTTTCTCCCTAACCTATAATTTCTGGAGCGTCATCTGTCAGGGGAGGGAGAGGTGATTTTACTGCATAGCAAATTATCATTATTAGCACAAACTGCATCCGTAATGAGCTCACTCTTGCCGCCAAAAAACAATTCTATTACCTGATGAGACAAAATCCCTTGGATCTGGAAATGCTAAAGAAATGGAGGGTATGGGTTCATATGTTTTCTTATGATAACGGGGCCTTTTGTGGGGCTCATTTGAATTCTGTAGCAGTTACAGTGCTCCTTTGGGGTCCCTTCTCTCTCTTTCTGTGGGAGAATTGACTGTTTCTCTGTAGTCTGGATGTTGGGAGGGGATGCCTGGGTTTCCTGTCCCCGTCCCATGACTGGTGGCTCTAAACAGGATCTCAGCTATGGGTTTAACCTTGTTCCAGCATGGCTGCAAAGCGTGTGGCCAGGAGTCAGAGGCTCCTTGAGTTCAGATCTCAACTCTGTTTTTTTTTTTCCTGGCTGTGTAACTCTGGATATTTTCCTTAATCTCTGAGCTTCATATTTCTATCTAAAAACACTAATGATTTTATTTATTTTTTGGCTGTACTGGGTCTTCACTGATGTGTGGGATATTCTCTAGTTTCAGTGAGTGGGGGTTATTCTCTACTTGCAATGTGCTGGCTTCTCATTGCAGTGGCTTCTCTTGTTGCTGAGAACTTGGGCTTCAGTGTTTGTGACATGAGGGCTCAGTAGTTACCAACCCTAGGCTCTCTAGCACAGGTTCAATAGTCGTGGCCCATGGGCTTAGTTGCCTTGTGGCAAGTGAGATCTTCCCGGACCAGGGATCAAACCTGTGTCTCCTGCATCACCTGGCAGATTCTTTACTGCTGAGCCACCAGGGAAGCCCAGATTTCTATTTTGATAGAAACAGAAGATAACAGAAGAGCCAACCCAATTTCATGAGTTTGAAGAGATTAGGTATATAAACCTGGCCCACCTATGCTCAGTAAATATTATCCCTTACCTTTGGGGTAAGAGAACTTGGGGTACATTGCTAGAGCTGACATGGATTGAGGGTGGGCAAATGATGAGTCCACATACTGGGTTCTCAATGGAAGAGGGTTCAGAACCTAGGGTTCCTGGCCCCTAATGAAGCGCTCTCTTCACTGCTGTACTTTTCTTCCAGGCATTCTAACCCTTCGAGGCAGGCAGAACAGATGTGATTGGCCGAAAATAAAACAGCAGCAGCCACCCCATTAATATGCTTGCTCACGTCAGATTCTTTTCCTTTACCTGGAATAGCTTATTTAATTAGTATTGTTGTCATTGTTTAGTCGCTCAGTCAGACTCTTTGTTACCCCAATGGACTGTAGCCTGCCAGGCTACCTTGTCCATGGGATTTCCCAGGCAAGAATACTTAAGTGGGTTGCCATTTCCTCCTCCAGTGTATCTTCCTGACCCAGGGATTGAACTGCATCTCCTGCATTGGCAGCATTGACAGGTGGGTTCTTTACTGTTGAGTCACCAGGGAAGCTCTTAATTAATACTACTTAGTATATATACTTTCATTTATCAGATGAGGAAACTGAGGTGCACAGAGGTTAACAATTCACTCAGGGCCATTTTTCCCAGAAAAAAATGCCGGTGGCCGTTCAAAGGCAGCTGATCCATCCCCAGTAAAAGTTGCATGTCAGTATTTGGATTCAAACTGGGCTTGTCTGGATTCTCCAAAGACTGAGAAGCATGTGCTCGTCCCCCCTTTCCTGACTAGCATAGGGAACAGGCACCAGGCACTCCATGACCTGGAGGACCTGGTTACCCAGCCCCAGGGTCTTCAGGCCTTATTTCTCGTTTGTGTTTCCCTGAAGGTCACAGCAAAGGCAGCTTTTTTCCCAGGTCTCTCTTGTCTGCGTTGGACACACTCCGCAGCCCTCCACACTCCCAGACTCCAGCTTCAGTTGACCTCAAATCACTCCTATTTGCTTAAGCTCAACCCAATTTTGGCAGGTGCTCTTAAATTAGTTTAAGAGCATTTCAGACTAATTTTATGATTTGTGTGCACATTTGTCATATCTGCAACCTTGTAACATTTTGTTTCCCTTGGTTGTCCTTTTCCTCCTTTTGCCTACTTTTGAACATTTTGAAGACCTCTTAACCAGTGTCTTGAAGAAGGAAATGGCAACCCACTCCAGTATTCTTGCCTGAAGAATCCCATAGACAGAGGAGCCTGGTGGGCTATAGTCCATGAGGTCACAAAGAGTCAGACACGACTGAGTGACTAATACTACTATTAACCAGTGTCTGAAAAACCTTCCTATGAGGTTTATGGCCATGAATGTAGTGTTTTCTCTGATGCTACCTCAGCCTCCTGCTCTGAGGGTACTCATCCTTTCAATGAACAAAAATCACTGCAGCCCTTCCTTCTAAACCTGGGGGCTGAATACATTTTTTGTAAAGGGCCAGATAGTCAATATTTTAGGCCATATGTTCTCTGCTGCAACTATTCAGTTCTGCTGTTTGCACAGGAAAGTCGAGATAGACAATATGTAAATGTATGTGTGGCTGTATTCCAATAAAACTTTATTTATAGACACTGAAATGTTAATCCCATATCATTTTCATGTATCAGGAAAGATTACTCTTTTGAATTAAAAATTTTTTTAAATGTGAAAATCATTCATAGCCAGCGGGCTATACAAAACCAGGTGGCCCATGGCCCCAAGTCACTGACCCCTGCTCTAAACCAGAACTTAACCCAAAGGGTTGATGCTAGTCAGGATCAAGTTGTAAGTGCTTTCTTCAGTAAGCAGGATGGGTCAAGCAAGTGCCCTTCTGAGAGAGCGATCCCTCAGGAGGATCACAGATCGATCCCCTTGTGCCCCAGAAAACACAATGTAATTCAAACTCACTCCCAAGAGGGAGAGGACAGGGGTGATGTCACTCTCAGATTAGTCAGGAGAAGGCTTGTAGTTGCTTGAGAGAAAAGGTAGAAATAAAAACCTGTAGAGGTTTTTCATACCCTGCATTAAAGTTAAAATCTAATTTAGATGAAAATGGATGCATAGAAATTAACCATGCATGCGAGGCTTTCGTCGTTAGGCTGTGTACCCTCCAACGATAGCTTTACCAAATTTATTCCCTTGGCTTGAAAATAAAGATGCTTTTTGAAATTTGATTTTGTTGTTTTACAAATCGTTTTAGCTTTGTGAATCGTGCAAACTCCATTTCTGATCTGCCTCAAACAAAAACAGAGCATTAAAGTGTTTAAGATTCAATCAAAGGCTCGCTGCAAGCGGCACAATATTAAAATAACAGAAAAATCAATTCAATTTTTATTTGGAACATGATTTGTCACAAATAGCATTCTAATAGATAACACTGATTATATGGTAGCAAATGTTATTTATATATACCGAGGTCTCTGCCTTTGTCAGAGTCATCATTAAGGAATTTGACACGTATGCAGGAGAACAATAAATGTCAACTGAAATATATACCAGTTAGATATAAATGGGATGCTGAAATGAGTGATGCTGGCATATGCTATACTTACAAGTAATAATACACGGTCTAAAGTAGCTTGCATTTTCAAACAAGAACTCTTTTTACGTTGTCATTTAAAATATCTCATATTTCTGAAGGTCAGGAATAAATGGCACTATTAGCATTAAAAGCTAGTCAAAGAAAATGTAATTTGTTGTTCATTTAACATACCATTTTGCAAAAGAGCTTTGTAAAGTATTCACATTTTTTCCCCCTACGTGAAGCTTAGAAGACAGGATGAAGATGCTGGTTCTTAATGGAGGGCTTTGTGCTGCATCTTTGCTGCTGTTAACATCCTGGTTCAGTGAGATCTTTGTAGAATTACGAGGTTTGTGCCTGCACTGGTAAATGCTAAGAAATAAAGCTGTTTACTTAAGCGTGGTCTTGGCTGGCTCCAGCAGGGTGCTGCCTGAGTGCTGGATGTGGTCCTCATCAGTAGTGCCACTGGCAAGGGGTGACAGCAGAATACTGAGGAAAAGACTGTCCGAAGCTGATGATGCAGAGTTTTGGTGCAACAGACACAGGTCCCCAGGAGTAAGAGGAGAAAGGCTCTTGCTCTGTGTCTTGGGAACAGTGACAGATAAATCAGGATTCAAGTCCAAATGCAGATGGGGACCATCTTGGGGTCTTAGAAACCATTCATCTGTGACCCCTCCTACCAGTCACAGGTCCCGAACTCCAAATTATTTTAACTCCCCTCTCCTTTTTTTCTCTTAAATTTGGATAAAAAGTGAAAACTACCAAAAATAGCATTGACCAACACCATTGTAATTACCACCTGGAATTAGCCAAGATAAGCCTTTGTCATAATGTTTCAAATCCTTTTGTTAATTAAAAATATGACACCACCAATAAAGAAAGATTTTAAATGGCCTTGTTTTGATATTTTGGACCACATCTGTGGCAGAGAATGAGATGGTTAGATAGCATCAGCAACTCAGCGGGCATGAATTTGTGCAAACTCCAGTAGACAATGGACAGAGGAACCTGGAGTGTGTACTACAATCCATGGGGTTACAAAGAGTCAGGCATGACTTAGCGACTAAACAACACTAACAACCACATCTGCAGTGAGTAGCTTTGTGAACAGAAATGTGTATAAATGGTAACTTCTGTGTCTAGATGCTATCTTCCTGATGCTTGCTTTTCTCTTCAACAGAACATTTGGGAGATGTACTCATGGTGATATATGTGGACCCCAGCTCCTTCTCTGTTGTTGCTGAAGTTGTATTTTGGGTAATTGGATGGGTGCAAATTACTTCCCTGGTGGCTCAGATGGTAAAGCATCTGCCTACAATGCGGGAGACCTAGGTTCGATCCCTGGGTCGGGAAGATTCCCTAGAGAAGGAAATGGCAACCCACTCCAGTACTGTTGCCTGGAAGATCCCATGGACAGAGGAGGCTGGTAGGCTGCGGTCCGTGGTCGCAAAGAGTCGGACACGACTGAGCGACTTCACTTAAATGTACTTAAAAAAAAAATTCGTTTGTATCCCCCTAATGACTAGTGGAGATGAATCTCAAACATTTGTGAGTCAGGTATCTCTTTATGTGTTGCCTGCTTATGTCATTTTGTCCACTTTTCTATGTGGCTGGTCTTTCCTTCGTGTATTCTGAATACTAATCCCTTGTTGAGTCCACTTCAAATACCTTCTCTGAGGCTATGCTTGTCTTCAGTCCTGATCTTTGGTATCTCTGTTACTCTTACAGAATAGCTCAGGGCTGCCTGCCCTTATTTCTTCCTTTATTGGTTGTTTATCATGTGCTGGGCACTGAACTGTCTTATTTAATCGTCACAGCCACCCTGTGTGGGGGAGAGGGGGTACTGTTATTCTCTGGTGTGTTGAGGTTGAGAAGGGAAGGAGCCAGCCCGGGTGATACAGGCAGAAAGAGAGCTGGGAACCCAAGGCCAACTCACCCTTCCTTCAGAGCTGGGCATTTAAGTCCTGTATCACTTAAAAGAGGAAAGATGGGAAAGTGTCCTTACAAACTTTTAGAAGGAAACACACATGGCATTTCTCAGGCTTAGCTGTGCGCCTCCCAGGAGTTTTATAAACTGCCGATGCTGGGCCTCAACTCAGAAATTCTACTTGGTCTAGGGTGTGCCCTGAATGTGAGTTTTGTTGTTTTTTTTTTTTAAATCTCTCTGAGAGATGCTGCTACGTAACCAAGGCTGAGAACCTGTGTTCTTTAATTTGTAGTTTTATTGAGATCTAGGAAGTCTAGAAGATCTCAGACAAGGACCTATTTCACAGCATCTGGCTGAGAGCATACATGCTGTATAGGGCTTCAAGAAAAAACATTTTTGAAAATACAAAGAAAAAAGGAGAATGAAAGAAAACCCCCAAGGTACTGAACTCAGACCCTTTAGTTCTGCTGCAAATGAGAGGCATTCTTATAAAGGGAGGATCAGGCTCCTCCTGGCCTCATTCTCGGAATCTCAGGGGCTCAATCACCAGCCTTTCTCTTCAATCCCCAATCCCTGCGACCGTGATGCCATTCACAAAATTGCTAACGGAGCCATTTCTGCATTCTCAGAACTGAGTGGTGGCTACACCCACTCTGCCCAATAAGTGTGCCCTCCTCTGCCATCCTCAGGCCCTGAAAATGCCACTCTCTTCCTCCCACCAGCCTATTTAGTCACTGGGGCCCCAGCACTGAGTGAGCAGGTCAGCTGGGGGCAGTTGGGAGGCTGAGCGTGGGCAGGAGGCCAAGACAGAAGGGCCACACTCTGCTGAGGTCCTGGCAGCTCTGCCCGTGGTGGCCCTGAGCCCCCTGAGTTCTGGGCACAGACTCCCTATCCGCTCACTGGCCTTGGATGAAGACCACGCAGGCCGAGGCCCTAGCCAGCTCAGGAAGGAAAGCTGAAACCTGACCCTGACCAGGTGTGAGGTCGGGTGGGTGAGTCCTCCGGGCAGCCCGGGGTTACAGCATCTGCAGAAACTTTGTAGGACCTGCGGCCAGGCTGCAGTCACAGGCCCTGTGAGTGGCTGCTCTAGGCCCTCCCACGGACTTTCTGGTTTTCTCCCAGGGAGAGGGATAAGTTTGGGTGAAGTAACTTCCTGCGACAGAACATTCCAATTTTCTTTTATTTTGGCCCTGCCCCATGGCATCTGGGATCTTAGTTCCCCAACCAGGGGATTAATTCTCACCCCTGCATTGGAAGCACAGTCTTAACACCGGATGGCCAGCGAAGTCCTCCAATTTCTTAGTATTATAGAACTCTTAACAGTAAACATTATATTTAAAAAAGCTTAAAATCAACACACAATTTGGACAATTCACAGAAAAAGAAACAAAGAAGGCCACTAAACACTGAAAAAATATTCACTTTTCATTTATCACAAAAAAACACAAATTGCAACATAGGGAAAAGCACTTTCAGGCACCTAATAGACAAAAGGCTTGACAATTTACCAAGCTGGTGAAGGTGCAAAACCCTCTCGTGTTAGAACAAACCATATGGAATTATCAATATTTGACTTTTTTGGCTCCCAAGAGCAACAATTTCATACAGTTTAGCCTATCATGTTGTTGGTCAGCGTGTAAATTGGAATGCAATTTGGCAACACTGATCAAAATAAACATCCTAAACATTTCTTGGACAAGTTTATATCATGTTAGAATATCATAAAAGGATCATTGCATGAATATTCCTAATAGGAAAATTTTGTGTGTCCATCAGCAAGGACAACCACACCACATACATCCCTCGATAGACTCTGTGAGGCCACACAAAGAATGAAGAAACTCTTTCTGGACCATGAGAGAATAATATCCAAATTTACTGTTAGTGAGAAAAGCAAGGTGAGAACAGTGTGTATTGTATGCTTCCATTTGTTTGAAAAGGGAAATGACTAAGAAAGCAAATACAAAAACTACAGACTGTTGTCCGGAATAAAAGCTACTTGGCTAAAAGGCTAAAAGACCAAGATTTGAGAGATTCAAGGCAAGAAGCAGCCAAAACCTTCATACAGAATTGTTTCTATGATCCTGGAACCAATAGAACTACTATAAACAAGTTCCCATCTCTTAGCAACTAGAGGTTAATGGTAAAAAAAAAAAAAGGCTGCAGCCCTGTTTTTGAATAATGCTTGGGGATCCCAGAAGAAAAACAAAATGCCAAGAGGTTTACAAAACATTGGGTGGCCAGAAAGATGAAAACGTCTAAGAAGTAAATCAAAGCTAGAAGAATGAGTACCTCGTATGTTTAAAACTTATACTTTTTCAGATAATTTAATTTTTCTGAAAAAATTAGTAGGTCACTTGTTGTTCAGTCGCTCCATCGTGTCTGACTCTTAGTGATCCCTTGAACTGCAGCACACCAGGCTTTCCTGTCCTTCACCATATTCTGGAGTTTACTCAGACTCCTGTCCATTGAATTGATATTGCCATCCAACCATCTCATCCTCTGATACCCCCTTTTTCTCCTGCCCTCAATCTTTCCCAGCATCAGGGTCTTTTCCAATGAGTTGACTTTTCACATCAGGTGGCTAAAGTATTGGAGATTCAGCTTCAGCATCAGTCCTTCTAATGAATATTCAGGACTGATTTCCTTTAGGATTGACTGGTTTGATCTCTGTGCTGCCCAAGAGACTCTCAAGAATCCTCTCCAGCACCACAATTTGAAAGCATCAATTCTTCAGTGCTCAGCCTTCTTTATGGTCCAACTCTCACATCCATACATGCCTCCTGGAAATACCATAGCTTTGACTAGGGGAATCTTCGTTGCTGTCTACGTTTGTCATAGCTTATAAATCCTTTTTTAAAAAAGGGAGATGTAGGGCTGGGATATGTGAGATAGGTGTGCAAATATTCTATACAGAGAATATTTCAGGGAGAACTCGAGTTGTTTCTGGGAAGAGGAAGTGAGAGGCCCTAGGGCAAAGCTGGAAGGACAGGAACCTTGGGTAAAACCTCACTTCTGCATCATTTGCGTTTTGTGCCGTGTTCATGTAGTAAATTCTTTTAAAGCTCCTCTCCCTCCATGGTGGAGGCAGATTCCACCTAGATTACCCCCAGAGTCACTCATGCCACAGGCTGCTCTTACATGGGGTCTGCTCTCTACCCCAGGATACTGCAAGATGAGTGGACAATATGTGGAAGCAACCTTTTCAAACAGGAGAGAATTCCACTGTCTAAGGATATAAAATCCATTAGGACAGACCACACAAAGTATCCTGGACGAGAGAGATGGTGGAGGAGGTGGACCAGTAGGATGTTTTAGACATTATCTGTGGCCAAGTTGGCTCCAGTCCCCCAAATCTTTTCTAAAATGTGACCCAGAACATGCAGAATGTCAAACTAACAACATCAGAACTAGGCCATTGAAATTTTATTATCACAAAGATACAGGAGGCACCACATTTTTAACAAGGGTAGAGGGTTTGTAACACATCTTCTTGCACCGTGTCGTTGCTGCAAAAATTATACCTGTGAAGGAAAACATTTCTGGCATGAGGCTCTTTTGCTTGTTGAAAAGTGACTTCAGGTGAGTAAACAGTTCTTGGCTAACCCACTGGAATTCAGACCCCTTTGACTGAAAAGCTCTGCTACATGAGGCAGAGTCCAAGTGATGCTCAGAAAGCAAACCCCCTCAAAGAATCTCCTCCCCTCCTTGGACTTTTAATGAGCTGAGAGGGAATCAGTGGTCAGACCAAGGATTTTCAAAACCCAAGGGGTTATCACCAAGGTCTCTGTGCTATACATCATTTTCCCACTAATTATCTATTTTACACGTGGTAGTGTATGTCAGTGCTACCCTCCCAATTCATCCCATCCTCCCTTTCTCCTTACTGTGCCCACATGTCTGTTCTCTACATCTGTGTCTGTATTCCTAACCTGCAAATAGGTTCATCAGTACCATTTTTCTAGATTCCACATATGTGCGTTAATGTATGATATTTGTGATGACCTAGAAGGATGAGATGGGGCTTCCCAGGTAACACTAGTGGTAAAGAACTTGCCTGCCAATGCAGGACACATAGGAAACTTCTCATAGTTTGATCCCTAAGTTGGGAACCCCCTCTGGAGGAGGGTATGGCAACCCACTCCAATAATTCTTGCCTGGAGAATCCCATGGACAGAGTAGCCTGGTGGGCTACAGTCCCTAGGGTTACACAGAGTCAACAGAGTCAGTGAGTTAGCACACACACACAGAGGTGGGGTGGGAGTGTGGGGTGGAGACTCAGGAGGGAGAGGAGTATATGTATGCATCTAACAGATTCACTTTGTTGTATAGCAGAAACTAACACAACATTGTAAAGGAATTATACTCTAAAAAAATAAAATAAAATAGCAAAAGCAAAGCAAACAAAAAACCCAGAGGGTTTTGAGCCTGGCAATGCTGATCCTCTTTTAAGGTGGACTTCTTTCTTTTCATATTTTTAGATACAGTTAGGTACTCTCCCAGCTCCTACCAGGTAAGGTCCTGTTCCCTCTGAATGAGAAGAGTTTGCCACTATGAGATAGATCCAATACATGCCATAGTCTCCAAACAAGCAATTTACATTCCTAACTGCTCCCCAGCTGGAATTAACTCAGAGGTTTCCGTCAAGTGCTGCCCAGGTGTCTTCCTTATTGTTTAAGATAAAAGAGTTTCATATATACCTGTTTCTTTTTTTAATGGGTCTACATGATTTTATTTTTCTCTTTTTTAAAAAATTTATTTATTCTTAATTGGAAGATAATTGCTTTATAGTATTGTGTTGGTTTCTACCAAACACCAACGTGAATCATCCCTTCTTGAACATATGCCTCAATACTGATGCCTTGCTCCTGCCAACGTGAGCTTGGCTTAAGGAAATTATTTATTTTTCAAAAGGAAATTGATGGATAGGTGGAGACTTGAGATGAATTGTTGGGTAGATGAATGGATAGTTGGCTGGATGGCCAGAAGCATGAGACGACAGGTGTCTGGATAGATGGCTGGATAGATAAGTGGACAGATAAGTGGATGAACAGAAAGGGCTGGGTGAATGTATCAGTGGATAAATGCATAGATGGGTATGTTGGTGATTGGATGGATGAATGCATGGACTGGTGAACAGATTTTCCGCTAAATATAGAAAATAAAACTTAGATGGAATAAAAGATACGCACTCAGTCCTATCTTCACCACCTTGCACTGTGATTCTGGAAGCCCCTAATTTGGGCCGGAAGAGATTTATCACATTGTTGTTCCAAAGGAACTTGACCTTCTGGACTTTTCCAATATTGAGGTCCACATCAATGTCATGCATATGACTTGCATCTGGTTGGAGGGATCCTCTGAAAACATAGACATAAAATATTTTATCAGGTGTATATATAAATACATAGATTGATAGCAATCTATTGTTTCTCCAAACAACAGCCACTGTTGCTGGTTTCCTGCAAATAAATTGTATAACTTTGTACATATCCAGGGAATGGTAAATCACAAAGGTGTTTGTAAACAATACAACTTTTAAAAATATTAGACTCTAGATTTCCACTGTTTTTGTTTTTCCCTGGGATTCCCAGCTGACACTGGTAAAAAATCTGTCTGCCAATGCAGGAGACTCAAGAGATGCGGGTTTAATCCCTGGGTCAGGAAGATTTGCTGGAGTAGGAAATGGCAACCCACTCCAGTATTCTTGCCTGGAAAATGCCATGGATAGAGGAGCCTGGCAGGCTACAGTCCATGGAGTCGCAGAGTCGGACATAACTGAACGACTAAGCACACACACACAGTTTATCCCTATAGGGAAGTTAAATATTTGGGGTTGCATATTAACCCTGTTGGTTTACTGCGGGGCTAATTAATGCAATATCTTATGTTCAAAGATGCCTGTGGGTCAGCTGAGGTCATTTGTTATCACCTCATATGTAGCACAGGAAGTGGTCAAAGAACTTTAGCATGAAAATTATCATGTAGAACTTTGTGCAAAAAGCAATCTATTTTTACAGCATTGAAAGTGTGAAATCATTAGTTGCTCAGTCGTGTCTGACTCTGTGACCCCGTGGATTATAGTCCACCAGATTCCTCTGTCCATGGAATTCTCCAGGCAAGAATACTGGAGTGAGTTGCCTTTCCCTTCTCCAGGGGAATCTTCCTGACCCAGGTCTCCTGCATCACAGGCATATTCTTTATATGAGCCACCAGGGAAGCCCTTTTACAGAATTGTTATGCATTTGTCCAACATTCATTTACCAAGCACCTCACATACCCAGCAGAAGTAGGCGCTGAGGCTGCTACAGCAATGAGAAGGTGGCCTCAGGCTTCCTTTGTGTGGATGTGTAGGGGATGAAGTGTGTGTGTTGGTGAGGAGGGAGTTGCCACACAAATGCGCCTGGCCTGGGGAGAATTTGATATTCTTAAAACCTAAGTCAGGAAACAACAACTGACAATTCAAAAGAAGTCTGCACTTGTCTCATGTTAAATAGTGAGTTCTCCCTCTTTCCTCTCGTGTGTAAATGGGGTGATTGAACCAGATCTAACACTTCCATCCAGCTTTGACATTTCAGGATTCAATGGTTCTGTATCATAGATGGCTAGGTTTATAAAGCAGTTTATACCTAATCTCATATGAATAATCTACCATGGAAAGTCTGGTCATTTCACTTTACTATCAAACTTACTTGAAAATTTGATATTGTTTTGAGTTTCCATTACTTCCATACAAAGAAATTCTGATGTACCCCCTCACTTTTTTTGTTCCAGCCAGTGTGACGGATACTCTATATCTCCAACCTGTCCAAAGAAATGCAATCATTAAATTAACTCATCTTGTTGAAAAAAATGACCCTATGGAGGCAGTCTTGTTCCAAGCTGAGTCCTCTGTGGGTGAGGGGTAGGAGTGAATATGTATGATGATTTTCTTCAGTGAGGTTTGGTGTCCTAAGATTCGGGTTGCTCTCCCTGGCCTCCCCCAATTGCCAATCTTCTGGTATTAAAAACAACATTGCAGGGTCCATTCTTGAGCACATATTCTCATTCACACATGCAAGTATTCTTCCTAAGTAAATTCTGAGAAGAAGAATGACTGGGTTAAAGTCTTATGCATGTAAGACTTTATAGAAACTGCTGAACTGTGATCTTTCATGACAAATATTGTGAAGATCACATGAAGTGTTTTATAAAGTGCTACATAACATTTTAAAATTTGAAACTCCTTTGAACAACAATTATTCTTCATTCGGTTACCATTACTTATAACACATGAATCTTGATCATTTCACTATCTGGTATTTTTTAAATGAGAAACTGGGCAAAACAACAAAAACACAACATGATTGTGTATATGTAGGGTGACTGATGTGACATATAATTAGTGGGGAGACTTCTTGACTTACAGCGACTTTGCCCCACCTCACCTAAAGGAAATCAGTCCTGCATATTCATTGGAAGCACTGATACTGAAGCTGAAACTCCAATACTTTGGCCACTTGATGCAAACATCTGACTCATTGGAAAAGACCCTGATGCTGGGAAAGATTGAGGGCAGGTGGAGAAGGGGACAACAGAGGATGAGATGGTTGGATGGCATCACTGACTCGATGGACATGGGTTTGAGCAAACTCCAGGAGATAAAGAAGGACAGGGAAGCCTAGCATGCTGCAGTCCATGGGATCGCACAGAATCGGACATGACTGAGCAACTGAACTGAACTGAATGCTCTACTTCTGTTAATGGATCCATCCTTCTGGCCACAGGGGTGAGTGGACTTGTAACCCAGCTTGGGCCAATCACTGTACTTTATTCCATTGATCGGGATTTTTGGTTAAAGGGTGAACTTGAGACCTAAGACAAATGCCATTCTACTGTCCTTCCATTATAGCTTAAAATGGTTGGAGTTGAGTTTCCGTTAAATTGCTGCTGAGGGTCCTGTGAAAGCTGAAACACCTTTAAAATTATTTGCAAGAATTTTTAAATTTGTAAAATGAAAACTTACTTGTAAAGTTACCACTGCTCCCAGTGTTCAGGAAAAAGGTTTGTCCCACCGCACTGCTTTTCCCCTGGAATTGGTCAGCATAGTGCCCCATTTTGGGACATCCTCCCTCTGGACAAGGAAAACAGCCACCCTAGTGAGAGAAAACAGTGTGTCTGTGGGTCATAGGCCTTGGACTCATCACTCACTCTATCAATCAATTCATCTTCTACTCCATCCATCCATCCATCCATCCTTCATCCATCTTCTCACCTACCTATCCATCCTTCCGTTCAGGTATCCATTCTGTGCCTGCTCCCCAGAACCCCACACTGATCCATGCATGCTTGCATCCATCTACCCATCCATGCATCCACTGGGAATTTTCCAGAATGAAAAATTGGGGATCTAGGGAAAGCCCAGTACAGTTCGGATCTGTGCTGTTCCTCTCTTGCCCATCCTACTCCTGGGAGGAAGGTTCTCTTCAGCCATGGAGTTACATCTCTGCTCTGTTCCAAGTCACAGAGACGAAACCACCACCACCACCATCTTCCCGGGGCCCCTGGTGTGCCCTACCTCCTGAAACTCTTTGTAGGAGGCACACGGGTAGCCTAGGAAGCCATCAGGGTTGAGAATACTGCTTGAGTAGTACTTGTAGCTTCGTAAGTGACTGCAAGCCACGAAGTCTTGGATTCCTGGGAAGACAAAGGCCACAGAGGCTCACAAGAGGCATTCAACTTTTGAAGCCTGAACCATTCTGACTGAGAGAGGAATCACCCCTGCATTTCACAGGTGGGTATCACTGCTCCTGAACACCTTGGCCACAGTTCAAAACTTCTATCATTGATCTTGACATACTTGGCAAGTAGAAAATTTGGGGGCTTGTTTGTAGTGGTGGTTGGCTGGAGTGGCTTTCTTCTCCCTGGTACTGTCCATTTTCTGGGGAGGTCCTCCTCAGGGCTAGGCAAGTGTTGGGGAGTGAGAAGATCTAACAACCACCCTTATTTAATCCTCCAGGGCCAGGTATGTATTGTAAATGATTGACAAAAGCTTGGGGGCTTTGGGGGTGTGGCTAGCTCTCTCTCTCTCTCTCTCTCTCTCTTTCTCTCGGCTTCCCAGGTAGCTCACTGGTAAAGAATTCACCTGCCAAGGAGGAGGCCCAAGAAACACAGGTTCGATCCCTGGATCAGAAAGATCCCCTGGAGGAGGAAATGGCAATCCACTCCAGTATTCTTGCTTGGAAAACTTCATGAACAGAGAAGCCTGGTGGGTTACAGTCCATGGAGTCACAGAGTCAGAGAGAGAGTCAGATGTGACTGAGTGTATATACACATATATATTTCACCTTTCACATGAAGCCAGCTTTTCTGTCTACCACCTCAGGCTGAGAAATTCCTCCTTCTTACTCCTCCAGGCACAAGGTAAAAGCAATAGAGGGCAAGGTCACCATGACCTTTGACCACTCTCACTGCATTTTATTGACCATCTTTCTCTTTAAACCGAAGTCCTCTTGTTGGGGGAAATTGCTTTTTTTAATCTCTCCAGCTATTAATACTTGGTACCAAACTTCCCATGGAGCGATCCACAGTGACCCTGGCCGACCTGGTGGCCACTTCTGGGAGGTCTGCTGGGCTTTATCCCTCAACTCGGGGGGAAAAGAAGGTTGCCATTTGTGCTGGGGGAGAATTATCACCCCACAGTGCCCCCCGTCCTGCGTGTCCCACACCAGCACTCATTACCAGACAACAGAACCTGTTTCGAACTTAATTGTTTCTTTCATCCACAATTGCTACCCAGGGATTACATAATAGAGGAGCAAGTGGATGTAATTGTTCCTCAGTGCCTGCGCCAGGGTGACCGGCGCACACACAATAGAAACCCACTCCAGCATCTAGGCTGTTCTCTGTCTCCCTGTCGTCTCTCTAATTAAACCTGGGCTCCTTCCTATTATGTGTGCCCAGCCTGTCACTTCTGGGTGAGGGCAGCCCTCATTGTGACTCTGGCGTTCATTCTGGGAGCAGATCAGCAGAAGAGGCCCTCCACCCCAGGAGGTGTCTGGTGCTGAGTACAGAGGAGATCAAAGGCTCTGCCAACTGGTGATGGATGCTGGCTGTTGTCTTATCGACTCTGCTCTTTCACAAGAAGCAATATTAAGATGCTACAGGAGGCCCCTCCACTCAAGGTAATGAGTGGACTAGAGCTTGCTCTGGGCCAGCTCAGGGAACCAAGGAGAGGCCCGATGGCCCAGTTCCCCTGGCCTCGGGGAACTCCCAGCTCAGAAAAATAAAGACTGAAATGAGATGATCGCAGACTCATAGTCTCCACTTTCAGGGAGGAGAGGGAAGCCTGTTCTCACTGAACAGAGACAGGAATAGCCCAAAGCCAGAAAAAGGGATGGCTGGCTGATGGCGATGGTGCTTCAGGTCACGTAACATTAGGGGCTCTGAGCCTGATTTCTCAGATAAGCAGAGACACACACAAGTTTAGCCCCCCTCTCCCAGACCCCCAGCTTCTGCCTCCTCACACGTGCCTCCAAATCCCCAGGGCACGTCCTCCTCCTCCCCATTGTCTTCTTACCAACTCACTTCCTTTCAGTTCCTAGCATCTGACAACAGCAAATGGCAAGAAAGTCAAAACCCGTTCACATCTTTGCTTCCACCCTGCAGTTCTTCAAGGGGCCGACCCTGGAGAGAGCATGGGAACCAAAGCCAGAACTGGGTCCTAGCTGATGGGCGAGGGCAGCCCATGTCTCAGCATCCTGGTGCAGGGAGGGGGTTTGGCTCAGGCTGGGCATGTGGTTGGGCTTTGCAGCCGGAAACTGGGCAGCCTTGGGCATTTTATCACTTTTCTGAGCCAGTTTCCTCGTCTGTAAAATGGGGCTAACCAGAATAACTGTCTCAGGCCACTGTGATGAAAATGTCTGTCAACACCACACATCCTGCCTTCCCTCCAAGTGGAGCAGCTGGGCTCGCTGCTCTCGTTCACGTACCTTGCCATATTCCATTTATATCTATGATGGTTGACAGGATATTTTTCTGACACCCAGGCATTTCCTTTCCTCCATTTGGGTAGAAGTCCAGGTGGCCCACCTTTTGTATTGTTCCAAAACCTGAAACATTGGCAGCAGACGTGAACAGGGAGTGGGGAGGAAAGTGGTCCCAGAGTCAGGTGGTGGCTACAGAAAGCATTCAACTCCTTCCAGCAGGAGCAAGAAACTTTTTGGCAAATTTTGTCCTCGGCACAGCCTCCCTATCTCTGGCTCTGCAGAAATTTCTCAGAGATGAGCACTTGGCAAGACAAGAAGGGAGGAGAGAACAGAGCACATAAGATAAGGGGGAAGGTAGGCTCTGGGTGAGTGGGCACATGTGTCTTTGTGTCTGTCTGTCTGTCTGTCTGTCTTGGAGAGACTCTGAACAACATGGATACTATTATCGGTGTCCTGATACCATTATGCACCAGAGGACACATGTCAGGGCTGGTGCAATTTTTATGACTTTACTTATTTAAATATTTTGGTTTCTACATTATAGTGTTATGCTGACACCACATAAATTATATTGCTGTATTGAGAACCAGAGCATAGTGGTAGGTGGTTTGGATTTTGAAGCCCACAGGCCCATGATCACATTCTGGTTCTACTTACAGATCTGTGATCCTGGGCAAGCACTTGACCTTGATGAGCCTCAGTTTCCTCAGCTATGAAATGGTAATAACAATACCCTCTTTCCAGGGCTGTCACAGTGATTAGTGAGTGAAGGTGTACAAAATGTTCAATGCAGCACATGGTAAACCCTCCATAAGTGATAGCATCATGAAAACATATTCTTCATCGGCACATTTCATGAGTGGTTTTGCAAGAAAATATTGCAAAAAGAATGTTGATTTCAGAAGAATTAAAGATGATATTTAATCTCCCACAAAACAAACTTTAACCAAAGCTTTGCCATAAGAAGAAAAAAATTCAAAAATTCACTTTGCATTTTGCAAGTACAGGTCAAACATCGATAATAAATACATCTGCCACTCTCCATATGGGCAGACCAGGGAAGAATGTAGAGTTTGTAGACTGAGTGAGCCTCCCATGGCCTATAGAAGTCTGCTGTCCAGCGAGGGGCCTTGGTTGTTATCACCGGCACTGAGCTGTTGGTTTGTGACTAACACCTATTTTGGCTGGTTGGTGCCCAAAGTGTTTCCTGTGGTTGCCTGTTTTGTATACCACCCTGCGGTGTGTGGGGGAGGTTGGGGGAGGGTGGCAGGGGTTGCACGCCTGGGCCTGGAACTGCTCCCGTCAGTTACAGCCTTGGTCCCTGAGAGGGGAGGGGAGGCGACTCACCCAGGAAAGGGATTATGGGAGCAGAATCGGTGTGAATCACATCCACAAAGATGGCGTCAGACGGGTCCAGTCGAACCTCCTCGGGCGTGCCCTCGTAGCATGGCTGTGCCGGGTCCAGCCCTGAGAATGGAGGCCACACTCTAAGACCAATCAGGATCTAAACCCTGTACCCACGAAATCCACGGAGATCCCTGGACAAAGGGCGCCACACCCCAGCAGTCACATTTGGAAGGATTCAGAAGGCTGCCAGTGGGGTCGTTGCCTATCAGAGGACATCCAGAAGCCCCCACGTTTGGCTCCATGGAGGATCGGGGTGGCGCCCTTGCTCCCCTCATCTCCCTTTTTCCTTTTCCCCTCACTCCTTCCTGTGGAGCCACTGCTCCCCAAGCCTGATCTCCTGGTCCTGACCCGGTCCTTGCCCAGCCTCTGAGTCCCACACAGTCTGCTCCCTTGTGTCTGCTCAGGCAGCCCCCAGCCTGCAACTCACCTCCCCACATTCTCCCTTAATCTGAACCTCGCCCCTCCAAGACCCCCTCAAATCCCAGCTCCTCATGGAACTAGTGGCTTCTCCTTTCTTGGCCCATCCCCCCTGCTTGTTGTATAGATTTCTTCTGATGTGTTAATTCTACTTTGGATTTTATTTGCCTACTTAGTTGTCTGTCTCCTGCACTAGACTATGGATTTCCTGAGGCATTGAGTGAAAAGTCGCTCAGTCTTTTCCGACTCTTTGTGACCCCCATGGACTATCCAGTCCACGGAATTCTCCAGGCCAGAATACTGGAGCAGGTAGCCATTCCCTTCTCCAGGGGATTTTCCCAGCCCAGGGATCGAACCCAGCTCTCCTGCATTGCAGGTGGATTCTTTACTAGCTGAGCCAGCAGGGAAGCCCTTCCTGAGGCAGGGGCCGTGACAATTTCACCTTCAAATAGAAGCCGAGGGTGTGAGAAGCAGGGCATCCAGGACTCGATGACCTACATCTAGTGCTGGTGCTGCTCAAAGTGCCTGTTCTCCCTGAACTTGGAAAGTGGGAATAATAACAATCACCCCCCTGGCCGGGTTATCCTCCCTCCCCCTCCGACCCCATCCTACATCACCTTGCGTCCCTACCTGTGATCCTGCCCACTCGGCCCCCCAGCCTCCTGCCGGCCTCCGCTGCCAGTTGCGCACCCAGGCTGTGGCCAATGAGATGCACGTTCTCCGGGCCATAGCCCAGCTCAGTCTGCGGAGGGGTGGAGCGTCAGTTACCAGAGGAACAAGTAGAGAGATGTGCTGGCTCTGGGGGAACGGGGATGGGGACAGGACGCAGCCTGGAAGCTTGGGAGGAATGACCTCTGGCTCCAGGCCGCCACCTAGGACAGCATGACTCGGCCTCCTGCTGGCCGCAGTCTGCAGGTCCCGGGGTCCGGCTGGCTTGTGGGGGCACCGGTGCTGACCAGCGGCCACTGTATCATCTGCAGGCCGCCTTGGCCAGGACTGACTGTGCGCGCTGCGAACTCCCATCCATACCCCACCATGGGCCTCCCTCCTGGAGTCGCCCTTAGGGGCCAGTTCAGAGCGTGGTTCATGGGCCTGGCTCTGGGGTTCTCCAGAATCAACCTTCCCGAAGGCTGTAAGGGACCTTCCCTAAGGATGAAGACTCCGCTGGGCTGAGAGCTGCCAGACAGCTCAGCTTGCTCTCCAATTCCCAGACTAATCTTCAGGGAAGGCCTATCTCAAAAGGGGAAACTGAGGCTCAAAGAGGCTAGTCTGCCCCAGGCCTCACAGCTAGGGATCTTCAGGACAGCTGGGGAGGGAGAAGTGTGCAGCTTCCTGAGGCAAAGGCCTTCCTTGGCTCCTGGCTTCCAGGCTCTGCCTCACCCCATGGGTCCCCAGGCTGCCTCTGGGTGCTCTGGGGTGCTGACCTGCGCCTCTCCCTACCCCCTCCCCACAGCATGTGGCCCAGGCAGGGGTTTACCGACAGCCCTTGTATGAAGAATGCTATCTCTGCTCCCACGACCCGAGTGTTTTGGACGGCTTGGGTATATCTTGTCCACGCCCCGTGTTCCCAGTCCACACAGATGCAGTTCACCTTCTCCACTTTAAACATTTTCTGGGGAAGACAAACCAGTTTATTAATAGCCACCGGTTGCACACTCCAATGATAGGAATTCACATCTATCAAGCACCTAGCTTGTTTGTGTCAAGACTTTAATATTCCTCACATTTGTCCTGGTCCACACCACAGCCCTATGAACTGGGAATATACTTATTCCCACTTAGTATATGTGGAAACTGAGGCCTGGAACAAAGTGACTTGTCTAAGGTCTTACAGAAGGTCATTGCCACAACCAGGTCAGAAAGATGACTTACTACGTCAGGGATTAGCAAACTGCTACCTGAGTGAGAAATCCACCTGCTTTCATGACTGTGTGTGCTCAGGCACTTAGTCATGTCCTACTCTTGGCAACACCATGGGCTGTAACCACCCAGGTTCCTCTGTCCATGGGATTTTCCATGCAAGAATATTGCAGTGGCTTGTCATTTCCTTCTCTGGGGGATCTTCCTGACCCAGGGATTGAACCCATGTCTCTTGTGTCTCCGGCCTTGTCGGTGGATTCTTTACCACCACGCCACCTGGGAAGCTCAAAAGTTTATTGCAAACAGTCACATCCATTTGTTTACCTACTGCCCACGCCTGCTTCATAGCCACAACAGAAACCATATGAAGGACAATCACGTGACCCACAAATGCTACAGTATTTATTACCTGCTCTTCTACGAGAAAGTTTGCAGACTCTTATACTAGGTAGTTGAAGCCACAGAGGGGCTGCTTTTATATTCCCAACAATGCTTTGTATTGAGGGACAAGTCTGATAAGATGAAATTTAGACAGAGGTAAGATATCACTCTACCAGATACATGCATCTTTTGTGTCATGTGATATTATCCAAGCACAGATACTGGTCCCTTGGGAGGAAAAAGAAACAACTTCCCTGGTGGTGCAGTGGCTAAGAACCCGCCTGACAATGCAGGGGGCAGGGGTTCAATCCCTCTCAGGGAAGATCCCACATGCTGTGGGACCATTAAGCCGGTGGGCCGCACTTCTGAGCTCATGCTCTACAAGAGGAACCACCGCAATGAGAAGCCCGCACACAGCAATGAAGACCCAGCACAGCCAAATAAACAAATAACAGAAAGTGAAGTCGCTCAGTCGTGTCCGACTCTTTGCGACCCCATGGACTGTAGCCTACCAGGCTCCTCCGTCCACGGAATTTTCCAGGCAAGAGTACTGGAGTGGGTTGCCATTTCTTTCTCCAGAGGATCCTCCCGACCTGGGGATTGATCTCGGGTCTCCCTAATTGCAGGCAGACGCTTTACCATCTGAGCCACCAGGGAAGCCCAAATAACAGAGAGGGTAACATTATTTCCTTTGTTCATTCGGGAAGGCCTCCTTTTCATAGAGGAAATGAACACTATTTCCTTTGTTCATTATTGTTCATTGAGGTTGGGAAGAGTTGGCTGGACGTTAGGACAACATGGTGGATTGCATGCACCAGGCTCTCCAATTTCCAGGTCTACACAGCCTCCCTCTGGGCCTCAGGAGACCCTTGTGAATATCCAGCCCAAGGGGAACAGAGAACCTTGAGAAGGAGCTGCTCAGGTCCATCTCAGCACAGCCTAAGCCTCTAAGAGCCATGCGTGGGCACCTCCTACAAGTTAAATCTGTAGACATACAGAGTTGTGGTATCTTGTCCATGGAAGACCTGGTTTTGCATTCCACCTTTGGATTCAACTTTGGGCAAGTACTGACTTTTGGGGGGGCCTTAATTTCCTCATCTATAGAGTGAGAACCACAACTGTACCTACCTCACAGCCAGGCTGGGAGGGTTAAACAGGACATGGGCTGACTGTGGAACGACTAGCACAATGCCAGAGTCACGGCAACTGTTCAGGAAGTGGATGGTATGAATGATAATTCATTACCGATATTCATGGTCACTTTAAAGTTGCACTGCCCAGTACCATGGCCACTAGCCACTCATGGCTCTTCACAATTGATTACAAAGAAATAGAATTTAAAATTCAGTTCTTTGGTCACATTAGCCACATGTCAGGTTCTCGATAAGCTCAGGTGGCCAGGGGCTCCTGATTTGGGCAGCACGGATATAGATTTCCATCATCATAGAAAGTTCTACTGGATAGCAGTGCTGTAGGGGATAATGCATTTTTTATGCCACACAGAGGTTTTTACAGAAACCATCAGAGGCAAATGCCAGGTAATTGGCTGTCATCTCCACCTCTGGGATTTTCTGATTGGACTCTGGGTCTTTTCAGCATTATAAGGAGATGTTTGGCTAGAGGTTGGTGAGTTGGGAGAACTTGAAAGTGGGTGCCCCTGAGAATCTGAGTTTTCCTTGGTGGTTTTAGGAAGAACCTGTCTTTCCCTGACGGTCACTCTTTCCCAGCCTCCGGGGCGGCAGTGTTTGACTCTGTCTGCTGGTGGCATTTGTCTCACTAGATGAGGAGGGTGGGCGCCTACCTTGCACACGTCAGTAGGCCAGCCTGAATCCCCATCATCTATAAAGCCGTGGATGACGAAGCGTGTCTTGCGGTCCAGTTGGAAGTTTGAAGCCTTGACAGTGGCTAGGTCAGTGATATTGATCCGCTGGTTAAATGAGAAAAGGTGAATTTGAATGTTGGCCTTTCCAAGCCACAGACCCTTTAGAGCCCATTCCCATAAGACTGAGGTCACAGGTTCAACTCTCATGAACCTGGGTAAGGCTAGAAAAGGAGTTCCTGACCTATTTGGGTTTGAGGATAGAATTCAGAATGTCCAAGTTTATTTTTATATACGGATTTTTATATACGGAAATACAGTGCTTTTTTAACTGATGAGCAACAAACCACAGTAGTCTTAGCCACACTCTGTCACCAACAGAAGTCACAGGTATTTTCATTTAATATTATAGTCGTTTTAGATGTTTAAAAATATCATTTGTAGTCATTACTATTTAAAATGACAGAAGTTATTAGACCAACCCCAAGACTGTGTTATTTAGCGAGATAATAAAGCAGCTAATTATTACCATATACTAACTTATTTTACCATATATTACCAGATCCCACATTAATCTTTTTAAATGTTCTGATAACTGTTTTTCCAATATAGTTAGTATCCTTTGTGAAGTGAAAATTGCTCAGTCATGTCCAACTCTTTGCGACCCCATGGACTGTAGCCTGCCAGGTTCCTCTGTCCATGGAATTCTCCAGGCAAGATACTAGAGTGGGTAGCCATGCCCTTCTCCAAAGGATATTCCTGGTCCAGGGATTGAATCTGGGTCTCCTGCATTGCAGGCAGATTCTTTATCACCTGAACCACCAGGGAAGATGACTTCTTTGTATCCAATGCTTTTTATTTTATGCATTTAAAGCCCTTTCTGCTCCATGAATCTGTATCTCCCGTTATGCCTGCTGCTTCAGGCCCAGAGGTTCCTCAGCTTTTCTCTCCCAGGACCTCTTTGGCCATCTGCAGACATCTACCATTCCCTTTCAGGAATTTTTTTTTTTTTTTGCATAAATTTCATTTTTTTTAATCTACTTTTTTTTGTAGTGGGGACTCTGAGTGTGGGGTTTGTCACCTAGAATCTCACAGTAGGTGACCCTGGGGACCTATATCCAGACACCGTGCTATCTCAAACTTGGTTTGGGGCCAGAGCTGTGAGCTGCTTGAGTTCTGAGCAAATTCTCTTAATTTTTAAAATCTTAATTTTACAATTTCTTTTTTTGTCCATGCAAGCGCTTATTGCACAATCAAGTATATTGCCTTAGGAAAGTCATTCCCTGGTGGGTCCAGTGCATACATCCTGATGTTCTAGAAGGACTCTCATGACCTTACACCTACGGGAGCTCCAGTCTCATTCCTATTTTAGAAAACTTTTATTGGAGCTTAGTTGCTTTACAATGTTGTGTTAGTTTCTACTGTACGGCGGAGTGAATCAGTTATACATCCTCTCTTCTTTGGGTTTTGTTCCCATTTACTCACCACAGAGCACTGAGTTGAGTTCCCTGTGCTGTACATACAGTAGGTTCTCGCTAGGTATCTACTTTCTACATAGCAGTGATATGTGTCAGCCCTAATCTCCCAGTCCATCTCACTGGCCCACTTTCCTCCTTGGCATTCACACATTTGTTCCCTACATCTCTGAGCAGGTTTCTCGTGTTCACTTCTGAGCACCTGGAGTAAGCTTGCTGGTGTTCACCTGGCAGCCTTCTTGGGAACTGAAGATTGCTCCGAGGGTCCCCAACTTTTCTCCTTTGTCATTAAATGTCCCCTGCTTCCCTTCTAGCTCCTAAGGAAGGATTTGTGTTCTGGTCCCCCCTTCCCCCCCCCCCACCCGCCTCTGAGGGGCTTTGCTTCCTCTACTTCTTGGTGAAAAAGAAGCCAGACCCTCCCAGGGACACAAAGGCCTGGCTTTTTCCATAAAAGCTACTCATACCCCCTTTCTCCCCCAAACAAGGTTCTAATCCTAGGAAGTCCTGAAGTTCTGTGCACAAGTGTGTGACTATGTCAGTTTCCAGGTTGGGAGTCCATAGATTTCATCAGATCCCTAGAGTTCAGATAGTTCTAACTTTATCACTGGTGAGGAAGCACCTTCTGGAAAGTTCCAAGGCCATGAATATTATTCCTTAGAGAAACATGAAGGCTCCAGTGTGGGTGCCCAAATCCTCTCCCACCCCACCACCACTATACAGTCATTTTACGCCCTTCTTACTTGGTAGTTATTTGGATTCTCATTTGTATATAGAAGAAAGTGAGCGTCGATGTCCTCTGGGGACCAGGGAAGTAACTTTAAAGGCCGCTGAAGGATTCCAGTCCATGGTTTTTCATCAGAAAAGCAGCCAAAAGGTTCATAGCAAATCTCTTTTCCTGGGGCAGGAAGAGGAGCAAACAGGACCCTTGTGAGGTTCTGAGAAGGAGCTATGTCATCTCAGCTGCTTGCAAGGACTCTTCAGGGTGCAGCCCAGGGCTGACCAAGGCCAATCTCATCTTCATCTTTGCTTTCAGTGTTCCTCAAACTTCTGTGTAATAAGAACCACCTGGATGCTGAGGGGGAATGAGCATATACACACTCCCAGGCCCCTCCCTCAGAGATTCTGATTTGGAGGGTCTGGGGTGGGGCCCTGGAGACTGTTTTTAATAAGTTCCCCTGTTCATCAGGCAAGTTGGAGAATTCCTGTGAAATCTGGGAATCTTTGGCCCTAAAACTACCTCTTCCAGGAAACTCCCAGATGGCCCTTTCTAGCCACTCATCAAGTATTTATCAAGTGCCTATGAATGCCCATAGCACAGAGATGCTACGTGATGAGTCTTGAGGTCTCCCTTATATCTGGCACAGGCCGTGCACACAGTAGGCATTCCCGGGCATTTGTTCAATCCACATGTCTTCATGTCATCCCTTAATGCACATTTTTTCCCTCAAATCATTCTCTGCCATTTCAGATTTCCCTGCTGTTCTTTGAAAAAGTAAATGCCCTAAGAACAGAGAGAATTTGTTTTCACATCATACTGTATATAGTAGAGGCTCAGTATATGCAATTGATGACTCAAACGACCCCATCTAAATCTGAAGGTCCTTCTCCAGTCCATGACATAGTTTCACAATTATGTCACCCCTGGTATAACCAAGGGTGACATAATTTCAAATCTAGAGGATTACGGTGGATTTTTTCTCTTAGGCTTCCTCAACTGATCATGTCAAATGTTGGTCATTCATTGAAAAAACTGGTGATAGTTAATACTTGTTGTTTACAATGTACCAGATACCACACCAACACTTTATCAGTATTAGCCATTTTAGCCTCCAAACAGCCCTATGATCAAAGAATTTACCTCTGTTTGAAAGAAGAGGAACCCAGGGCACAGAGAGACAAAGAAAGTTCCCCAAGGTCACAGTCAGTGGTGGATCCATGATTTGAACCCCAGAAACTTAACTGGGAATAAAGGTAGGAGCTGGGGTGTGTGTGAAAGTGTGAGAGTGTTAGTCACTCAGTCGTGGCTGACTCTTTGCGACCCCCTGGACTATAGCCCACCAGATTCCTCTGTCCATGGAATTCTTCAGGCAAGAATACTGGAATGGGTTACCATTTCCTTCTCCAGGGGATCTTCCCAATCCAGGGATCGAACCTCGGTCTCCTACATTGCAGGGGAATTCTTTACTGCCTGAGCCATCAGGGAAGCCCCAGGAACTGGGGAGACACAAAGATAAATCAGATCCAAACCCTGTCCTGAAAGACAGGAAATTTAACTGGGAAGGAATAATGATAGTGTTGAATACACTGTGGGAAGAGAGAACAGTCCTGCCTAAAGGGCCACAGGAGACTAAAGCCATCTTTGCTTCAGGTGATAAATGTGGGGGCTTCGAGGCCTGGTGAAGACTCCTGGGCTGTTGGGTGGATAGTGGGGAAGTGCTGGGGATGCCGAACTGGCCAGTGGGGTGGGCAGGGCTGTGCTCCCGATGGTGTTCTGAGGAGCCAAGTGGCTGAGGGACAGCAGAGCCTGGGGTGCGGGGGCTGTGGGCCTGGAGAGGGTGTGGGCGTTCTGCCCTCTGATGGGAGTTAAGGCAAAAGTAGGGAGCTGGAGATGGGGGTGATGGCTGAGTGCGGTTTGGCACAAGTGAGTTTGAGGAGTGGGGCATGACTCTGGTGGAGCTGCCTGGAGCTTGGGAGGGCTAAGGGGGTGTTGGAAGTGACTAGGCAAGGGGATGACGCCGAGGAAGAGAAAGATGAAGAGGGTGTCTGGGAGTGACCTTTGGGAATGCCCACTCCTAGGGCAGGAGGAAGCAGCAGACCAGTAAAGGAGACCAACGAGGGGTCCAAAAGGCCTGAGGAGCAGCCAGACCCCACCTAGGGCTCCGCTGTCAGGGGCTGGGTATTGCTGCAAGGCCAGGGTGGATTTCTAGAAAGGTAAGAAGGGGCTGGGGACGAGCTGAGGAGACAAGGGGCAAGAGTCTGGCTGCAGAAGAAAGCCCTTGAAAGGACCAGAGGGTTTGGGGACCTGAGCCAGGCAGTGGGGGGTTCTGACTGATGGGACAGGAGGTGGGAAGACGGGACAGCGTGGGAAAGAGTGAGCCTAGGAGGCACCCCTGCAAGGAGGTGGGGATGGGAATAAGCAGGTTGGGGCTCGAGGGGCCTTTGGGAGGTAAAGTAAAACTTGTAAAGTAAAACAAGTAAAACTTGTCCTTTTAGGGAAAGTAAAAACTTGGGTGTCTGCATCTCCCCCAGGCAGGAGGCAGGCCAGGACAGGAGTTCTCAGGGGGACACATCCATGCCTTTCATTCTGCAGAAGTGCCCTTGTCCACAACCAGGGACTGAGGGTACTGGGGGCCTAACAGCAATCCCCCCCCGCCAACACACACACTCTCCACCTGCCCCCACTGCCTGCCACCCGCTTCAGCCACGGGAGAAATGGGACCAAGCTGGACGATGCTGGATCATCTGTGTTGAACAGGCTGCCCTGTGTTTGCCATAGAGTCAAATTCCCTGAATGGTACTGATCATTGTATCAAGAAATAAGGATAACATTATTAATTAGCATGATGATAATGGTGACAATGATGCCTCTTGTCTTTCTCACCCCAAGGAAGGTCAGCTCAGGCATGGTCACCAAGGGGTGGTGTCCACATCCTCACCTCTGACTGTGACCAGCAGGAGAAGACTGATGATCCAGGAGGGCAGCATCTTCATGGATGAAGACAGAGACGCACACGGACACCCAGATGCACAGGCAGGAGGCTGGTGAACAGGGTAGGTGTCCCTCAGTACCCTCCGGGCCCTCCCCAGGAGCCCTGAAGCCTCCCCGCACAGGGAGGTGGGTAGCACCTCTCTCGGATCCTGGACTCAGCCTCAGCACCCCTCTTCTTGGCCAGGTCCCTCTAGTAGCCCCAGCCCCTCCCACTCCCTGCCCTCACAGGGCAAGTGCCATTTACCGTGTGGCCCCAGAGCTTCCATGCACAGCCCAGCAGGTTGGCCATGGCTTTTTATAACCAGGCTTCATCCTTTGGATTTTTCAGGAAAGGACTGGGGGCGGGGGCGGGCGGGGGCGGGGATGAGGTAGGGTGGGCAGGGAGCATCCTTCCAGAGAACCCAGACAGAGTTATAAAATTCCTTCAGTTGGAGGAGCTCAAAAGAGTAAAATAAACACTGTTCAAATACAGCTTTGTTTGAACAGTATCATCTAAGACCCAGAGATTGAAGGTTGGAGGTGTTTTCTTTCCTTCAGAGCCAAGAGGAGATCCTGGGTGAATAACCAGGTGCCGTCCCACTGTTTTAAAAATTGACATATAATTTAGATGCTCCAAAGTGCATAAATTCTATGTTTAAAACTCAAGTACAGTTTAGTGAACTTTGACACATGTATGAAGATGAAACACAGTGGTAGTCGCTCAGACGTGTCCGACTCTTTGCAGCCCCATGGACTGTATCCTGCCCGGCTCCTTTGTCCACGGAATTTTCCAGGCAAGAATACTGGAGTGGGTGGCCATTTCCTTCTCCAGGGGATCTTCCTGACCCAGGGATTGAACCTGGGTCTCCTGCACTGCAGGCAGATTCTTTACCATCTGAGCTACCAGGGAACAAATGCATATGCACCAGATTGAAAAACAGTTCTGACAGCCACAAGTGTCCTGGGATCCCTCTACCACCACTCCCATAACCATGCACCATGGATACGAGGTGATCCATAAACACTTGTTGGGTGAAAGAACAGGACAGTGGAAGCTAGCAGTGAGCTGAACACATTCCAGATCTCTCCTGCCTTCTCCTTCCTGCTCTGTGCCCTAGAAGCTATCTCAATGGACAGCATCTCTGCACATCCCTTGGCCTTCTGGTTGGCCTCCATCAATGGGAAGGAGATGAGAGGTGGGAGAGGTTGGGGTATTTCTTCCCCAGGCTCACTCCCTTCTGCACTGTGATCCCGTGATAGCTGCCCCCTCTCTCCTGCCAGCTTCAGCTCCTCTCAGGCAGCTCGTCATCTGGCCCCCAGCTCTTTCTAGACTCTCTTGACAGCTCCCTCTGGCTAAGCTTTAGATTCTAGGAAAGTAGAAGCTTCCAGGGGCTGCTGATCCCTGGGTGATTTAGCCTCCCTAGTGGATTCCCTTGACCCTGTCCACAACTCTGTAAACAGTCCCTCTGATCAGCCCTTGGAGTGGCCATCTCAAGCCAAGCACCAGGTGAGGGGCAACACCGGTGATCTAAGATTGTTCTCGAATCTGGGATCCGACAGGAAATTTGGGAAACTGCAGCCTAGAGAAAGGACTCACCTTTCTATCTAAGCAAGAGTCACCCCGAGGCAGCACAGCATCCAAACCCCTCTTTCAAAGTGGATGAGGAATCACCCAATATGAGGCAACAATATCTAAGTCATGAGAAACATGCTGAACACACGCATCTTGGGAAGAGTGTCCAGAGGAGGTATTGAGGACGTGAGAGCTGGGTATCAGAGGAGAAATAGGTGGTGTTGGTTCAAAAGGTGTCCTGAGAGGAAACAGCAGTGATCAATCAGATTGTAGCTCCAGCTCCTAGGGGCCTTGTGTATTCCCATTCTACAGCCCAGGTGTCAGAGGCTGGGGAAGCAAGGGGCTCAGTTAAGGGTGAATGGAAGAGGAGGCCTTGATCTTTTATATATATATATATATATAATTCATATAAATTACATTTGTGATTTTATTTATCTATTTTTGACTGTGCTGGGTTTTCATTTCTGCATAGGCTTCTCTCTCGTTGCGGCAAGCGGGGTCCACTCTCTAGGTGCGGTGCCCAGGCTTCTCATTGCGGTGGCTTCTCTTGTTGCGGAGCGCGGGCTCTAGCTAGGGTGTGCAGTCTCAGGAGTTGTGGCTCCCCGGCTCTAGAGCGCAGGCTGTAAAGTTGTGGCGCTTGGGCTTAGTTGCTCCACGGCATGTGGGATCTTCCCGGACCAGGGATCGAATCCGTGTCTCCTGCATTGGCAGGTGGATTCTTTACCACTGACTCACCAGGGAAGCCTGAGGAGGCCTTGATCTTAGGCACCACCTCCTACAGCGCTGCTGCTGTTGATCTCTCCTTCTGTAGGTCTCGGTTTGCTGACCTGTAAATGGGGGGATTCTAGGTGGATTGAAGAACACCGTCCCTACACCACGCTGCTCCCCAGGGGACCTGGGCACTCCTGCTGCAGTCACCAGTGACTGGGGCCAGACCCACTGGGTGCTCCCTAGCAGTCCCGAGCCTCCCTGGTCTCCGTGGCAGGGTGGCTGGCCCAAGGCAGGCCGGCAGGGCCCCAGGCTGCCTCCCACTTGGCTTCCCACCACGGCAGGGCCAGCTCAGCTCCTCCTTCCTCTTGGCAGGCATGCCAGAGGTTCTGAAGTCCTGCCAGCTATCTGCCCTGGGAAGGAAGTGAAGGCCAGCACCTGTGGGAAAGGTCCTTCGCTGGCCACAGGTGCCAGGGTCAGGGCCTGAGTCGTGCTGCCAGCTGGCCCAGCAGCTGCCCTGGGGAGGGGTGGCCTGGGTCTTTCTTTGCCAGCCCCCTGAGGCCTTTTGAGACATATTTCTCATCATCACCTCCTTTGTCTGTCTTCCCCGCGCCCCCGCCCTTGCCCCCGAGGGCTGACATCACCTCTCTCTAGGCTGCCGCATCAACCTCCCCACAGCTTCCTCGCAGCTACCACAGTATTAGATGCTTGTTTTGCGTGTGTGTTCACTCACTGCATGTTCATTTTTATATGATCACAGTGTACTGGATGCTCATCCAGCTTGAGGGTAAAACAGAAAACAGAGGCTTCTGCCCTGTACTTTGTGGGACTGATGGTCCCTTGGGTCACAGGTGCTGCTTGCCCAAAATAAACACACAATAGCAAACAAAATGAGCTAACGAAAAGATGCACGTTGATGAGGGCTTGTACCAGAATCACATAATCTGAGCTTTCACAAAAGAGAAAAGTTGGGGATTCTGGGTGGAGAGGGATCCAACCTAGGTAGAGTTCAAGCTCCTGAGTTGGGCATGCTGCTATAAATTGGGCTGTATTCTCCCCCGAAAGATATGATGAAGTCCTAAATTCTAAGACTTCAGAATGTGACCTTTTGGAGTTAGACTTTTTATAGAGGTAAAGTGAAGCCCTTAGAGTGGGTCCTAATACAGTATAACTGGTGTCCTGATGAAAAGGGGGACCTTTGGATACAGAGACATGCACACAGGCCATGTAAATAGAAATGGAGATATCTGGGTGATGCTCCTATGAGAAACAGCGAAGATGGCCAGCAACCACCAAAAGGAGAGAGACATGGACAGGGTCTCCACAGGGTCTCCCTCACAGATGCCTGAAGGACCCAGCCCTGTAATGCCTTGGTCCTGGACTTTCCAGCCTCCAGAATTGTAAGATCGTAAGTTTGTGCTGTGCTTAGGCACTCAGTCTGTCCAACTCTTTGCAATCCCATGGACTGTAGCCCGACAGGCTTCTCTGTCCATGGGATTCCCCAGGCAAGAATACTGGAATCAGTTGCTATGCCCTCCTCCAGGAGATCTTCCCGACCCAGGGATTTAACCCAGGTCTCCTGCATTGCAGGCGGATTCTTTACCAGCTGAGCCACCAGGGAAGCTCTTCTGCAGTTTAAGCCACCTCGTGTGTGGTCCACAAGCTCTGCTTGTGCGGAAGGACACACAGTCCTGAAAATGAACCTGTTCTTCCCCTCTTCTGAGCTTTGCACCCGTGGGTCCCCAGCCAGGGATGTCAGCTGTATCTCCCCGCTGAGGAACCCCTGATCCCTGCCCCCACCCCAAGGCTCATTCCTCCCCCACCCTCCCTTCTCCTCCCTGGCCACATTTATGCCTCCATTTCTGGTCTTAGAGCTGACTCTCTGCTCTCACAGCCTGTGACACTGGACGTGTCTTCCACATTCTCAGTCCCAGACTATATTCGCCAAGGTTATTCAGAGCTGAGTAAAGACAGGGACACAATCCTCACAAAAAATTCTCATAGCACCCTCACTCCCCTGGTCCCGGGACATTCCCCTTAGCTTCATTTTATTTATTTATCTATCTATCTATTTATTTACATATTTATTTATTTCTGCTGTACCACACAGCATGTCAGATCTTAGTTCCCTGACCAGGGTTTGAACCTGTGTCCCCTGCATTGGGAGTACAGAGTCTTAACCACTGGACTGCCAGGAAAGTTCCCCATTGACCTTATTTTATAGTTCAATTTAGGAAACAAAACTCTTATCGCAAATTACCACAACAAAAAGAAAACTTTATAACTGGCTAAAAAAAAAATAAGATTATCATCAAAATGAAAACACAATAAATTCCCAGATAAAAGCACACCTGGACCTTGGATGAGAAGACTCACCTTTAGAGGAGTCAGGAAATATTGAATCCTGGGAGAGCTTCACCTGGCTGCACAGGAGAAGCACCTGAGGGGCTTTATAAAGAGGCCTCTGTTACCTGGGCTTGTTCTTGAATTGGTCAGAGTGGGGCTTGGGATCTACACTCCCCCACCCCAATTTTTTCAAGCTCCCAGATGATCTGTTTTGTGGGCTGCATGGCATACCCCTGGCACTCCTGGAACTTCCTCAACCAGTCCTGTGGGCCCTTAGATGCCCAGTTTCCTGCACCTTGGGGTGAGCACACAAGACCTGAGTTGGGTGAACTAGAACCCCACCCTAACAGGCGCTGCTCTGGGTCTGTGGTGGTTGGTGGTTTAGTTGTTAGTCATGTCCTACTCTTTGCAGCCCCAGGGACTGCAGCCCGCCAGGCTCCTCTGTCCACGGGATTTTCCAGGCAAGAATACTGGAGTGGATTGCCATTTCTGCAGGGGATCTTCCCGACCCAGGGATCAAACCTACGTCTGCTGCATTGCAGGCAGATTCTTTACCCCTGAGCCATTAGGGAAGCCCCCTCCTGTTCCCTTTGTTAGCTCGGAATCTGGGGTCAGACTGGCCACACTCCATAGGGTACCTCCCTCATCTTACAGTTTGCTGACTTAAGGATGGAGTCTTCCGTTCCATTTTATAGTTGAGAAAGCTGAGACCCAGAGAGGTGGAAAGTCCTGGGCCAGGGTCACCAAGTTTGACTAGAACCCTGACTGCTGACTCAGTGTCTTTTCTTGCTGCTTCCAACCAGACTGACTGTCCCTCTGAGCACAATGTGTTAACACATTGGCTATGAATGTGATGTATTTTCATTGTTCCAAAGGCCATGTTCATATGCATTCTGAAAACGCACCACCTCTGTTAGTTAAAAAACAAAAGGGAACGAAGTCTAATCAAGCTGGTCCCATGCTGCCCCCGAAATCTGTATTTCACATCTGCTAGGGACACATGGGAGGCTTCCCTTCTGGCTCAGACAGTAAAGAATCTGCCTGCAATGCAGGAGACCCAGGTTCCATCCCTAAGTAGGAAGATCCCCTGGAAAAGGAAATAGCAACCCACTCCAGTATTCTTCCCTGGAGAATTCCATGGACAGAGGAGCCTGGAAGACTACAGTCCATGGGGTCACAAAGAGTCAGACATGACTGAAGTGACTTACACACATGTACAGGGCCACATAGACACTGCAAGTGTGCCCCAGAGTAACCATGGGGAGCCCTAAACACCCTTCTCCCAGGCTGTGTGTTAGGATCAAGGATGTGTGATGCAGAACTTGGACTCCCTAGAGATGACAGGAAATGGGGTTTCATAGCTCCACTAATGAGTAGCCAAGGTGTTATAATGTGGCTTTTCTTCTGGGCTATGATTCCTACTTACTTTAGGTGAAACTTACAGGATTTAAGCCATGTTAGACAGTTCAAAATGGAGTCACAGTGGCCAACACGAACTTCTGTATTAGACGTCTTGAAGCATTCGCTGTGGGACTGTGAGTGTCTTAGAGTGATAAACTGAGCTGTACTTTCGGTTAGAAATTTGATGGAGATGAGAAATTTGGTGGGCAACATCTGTAACTGGAACAGAAGGAGCAATCGATACAGAAAGGATACCTTGGGTGCAACAGTAATGCCTACTGACACACTCCTTGAAAAGGAATACTGAGTCCAGCAACTAGAAAAACAAACACCGTATACTAATGCATACATGTGGAATCTGAAAAACTTAGTATAGACGATCTTCTTTACAAAGCAGAGATAGAGACACAGATGTAGAGAACAAAGGTATGAATACCAAGCGGGAAAAGGCGGGGATGGGATGAATTGAGAGATTGGGATTGACATATATACACTATCGATGCTCTGTATAAAATAGATAACTAATGAGAATCTCCTATATAGCACAGGGAAGTCTACTCAGTGCTCTGTGGTGACCTGAATTGGAAGGAAATGCAAAAATGAGGAGATGTATATATACATATATATATAACTCATGTACTTTGCTATACAGTAGAAACTAACACAACACTGTAAAGCAACTATGCTCCAATAAAAGTTAATTTAAAAAAAGAAGGCTCTTTGCTGGAGGACTTGATCCCACGATGCTGAACTGTTGCAGATAGATGCTGCCTGAGGCCCCATCAGAGCAGGGGGCAACTTCCCACTCGTGGTTGTCTCAAGACCCGTGGCCAGACCAAGACCTCTGCTCTTGCTGACATGCTTCCTTCCCAACTTCTTCCTAGAGTGCTTCATTTACTCCCTTTCCTCTCTTCCCTACTCTGACTCAGCTGTGTTGTGTGCTGTTTGTGTTCAGTTAACGAAGGGACTCCAGGTTTCGTGTGTCTCCAGATCTGTGATCTTACCGGGCCTTATCATTGTGCTCTGAGACACACACGGCGTCCATGGCATTAATCGTGGGGCCTTCTGTTCTCTGCCTTCCTGGTAGTTTTCTCAGGAAGTATCTCTGATAACAGGACCTACACTTATTACAGGAGAGGAACTTGGGTGGAGAGACCTGGAGGCCCCGTTTCAGCTTGGGTCCCCAACAGCTGCCTTCCATGTCCCTGGGGTGGATGGCCATCACTGCACCTGTCGTCAAGTCCAAGGTCTCCAAGGTCACCCAGGTCACCCGAGGCTCAGGGCAGAGCTTCCACTGTGTGCTTTTGGTACAGCCAATAGCCTAAGGGATCCTCAGCAACTTGCTTTCCCCATCTTCAGCCTCTTCTTAGCTTCCCTGCTGTTTTAAAATCATTTCCCCCAAGTTATTGCCTGTATCAGTCAGTCTGGGGAGCAGGTGAGGCAGGCTGTCCTTGAGTAGGGGGGTCCTTTCACCATCCCCTCCATCATACCTACTTCCACACACCACCCTCCAAGGGTCTCATTGTTGTTCAGTTGCTAATTTCTGTCTGACTCTTTGCAACCCCATGAACTACAGCACATCAGGCTTCTCTGTCCTTCACTATCTCTTGGAGTTTACTTAAACTCACGTCCATTGAGTCGATGATGCCATCCAACTATCTCATCCTCTGTCCCCCACCCTTCTCCTCCTGACTTCAATCTTTCCCAGAATCAGGGTCTTTTCTATCGAGGAGGGTTTCATTACCGCTCCCCTGGAAGTCTGCGGGAGCCTCCTCCTCCTCGCTGGCCTCCCAGCCTGCAGTCTCAGTAGGCCGTCTTCCTGCAAGTCTGGGCCTAAAACCCCTGGCTCTGTGGAGCCTTCCCCGTCTTGCTCCTCTCTCTTCTGGGTCCTGTCCCGGGATACACCTTGCTTTTGGCAGGCAGAGAGCAGTAGAGGTGTGTTTATTTACATGCTGGCGCGCCAAGAGCACTGCCTCACGGTAGTCCGCATCCCCCTCCGTCCAGTGCCTGGCACAGAGCTGGCATTAGGAGTGTCTGATTATCTCTATCCTGTTGACTGCATTTGCTGCTTCGTCCAGAATGTGGGCTCACGCCCAGGGCCAGGTCTCTCCTGCTCAGCGCTCCCTCCTCCACTGTTTATTGAGCATCACCCCCTGCCCCCCTCCCCACACCCCTGCCCTTTACTATGAAGCCTCTACTACAGTCGCTCAGTAAATCCTCATCATACTCTCTGCTTGTAAGGACTGTTCTGCAGCCCACTCGCACCCGAGTTTTGTGGGTTTTTTTAAAAATAATTTTATTTATTCTTAGCTGTGTTGGGTCTTTGTTGCTGAGTGGGCTTTTCTCTAGTTGCAACGAGCTGGGGCTAATTTCTAGTTGCAGTCCGTGGGCTTCTCGTTGTGGTGGCTCCTCTGGTTGTGGGGCATGGGCTCTAGGGCGTGGGGGCTTCATGACCCGGGCTCAGTAGGGCTCAGTAGCCTGGTTCCCAGGCTCTAGAGCATAGGCTCAACAGCTGTGGTACAGGAGCTTCGTTGCTCTGTGGCATGTGCTCCCAGACCAGGGATCGAACTCATGTCTTGTGCCTCGGCAGGTGGATTCTTTACCACTAAGTCATTCAGGGAAGCCCTGCCCGCAAGTTTGAAGCTCAGTAATACTTGACGTGCGACCAGGGGTTAGAAACTGCTGTGGTGGTTGGGTGACCAAGAGGGGAGATACTCAGGGGAGGCAATGACCTTCCTGATCCCTCAGAGCCCCTCCCCCGCCCCGGGTTGATCATGGGACAGGCTGGGCCACCTTGAAGACCCCTCCCTCCATCAGGTACAGAACACCTTTGTGGGTTAGGACTCACGGTGAGGTCCAGTTGGCTGAGTCATACCTACCCTCCCATGACAGAAAAGTCCCTCTCAACAGGGTCTGTGTTGGACACTCCCCTCAGAAGCCGTTCCCCGGACCCCTTCTCAGCACTAGGCCCTGCCTAGAATGGCGCCACCCTGCAGCCCTCAGACAGAAGGCTTTGAGGCGGCCTCGGTCCAGGGAGCACAGAGGGGCAGGGGTCGGGGTGGGGGCTGGAGACTGTCTATGCTCTGCAAACGTTCCCACCACAGCCTCTGGAAGCCGGAGCCCCTTTAACCTCACCAAGAGCCAAAGCTCCCAGGTGGGCCCATCACCACCCAATTTACCACCACAAAGAGGCCATGTCCTAGCACGGCCTTCCGTGACCTCAAGGCAGCCGGGAGGGGCCCTGACCCTCAGTCCCAACGACAGGACACGGACCCACTCTGTGCTGGAACGGCGAACACCCCCCGCCACCCTCCCCGAACCCGCTCTGGGACTCCTTCCTCACTTGTAGATGAAGGGGCTGGGCTGAAGCTCTGAGGAGGCCCCTCAACGCCCACCCTCTAGTTCCGCTGTTTGTTGCCGCCCCCTCAGGTGAGGAGAAGACAGTGGGCCCAAGGACCAAGGAAACTGGAGGGGAAGGTGTGGTAACTGGAGGTCAAGGGCAGGAGACCCAAATATACGGAAAATGTGCAGGACATTTAAAAATATTCAGTTCCCAAAGTCCCATAGGGGGCAGCTGACATCAGCCACAGAGGTGAGCAGATAGATGCATGACCGGATTTTATTGGTGTTACACGCAGGGGCACCGCGCCTGGCGTTTAACAGGGCACGAGAGTGAGCAGGATATCTTCGCTCACGGTGTCTTCACTGCAGAATCTGTGTCTGTGGAGAGAAAAAGAATGCTTTCTAAGTGCTGGGCATCCTTATTTGGCAACTGGACTCATTCAGTGGACGTAGGCTGGTAGCTTCGAACAGTTCCTGGAGGGCTGATTGCCTGGGGGCTTCCAGTGGGTGGGGCTGGCCTGGACTCAGGACACAATCAGGGGTGGATGGTCTCTGGGCACTCTGGCAGCCAGGACTGTGAGCTCCTTGAAGCAGGGACTGGGCCTCTCACAGCTCTCCTTCTCTACAACCCATGAGAGCACCCCAAAACCCTGGCACATGGATTTACAGATGGACTCACTCTTGGCTCAGTCACTCTGAGGACCCGATTCAACCTTACAGTAGCTCCAGAAAATACAGTCGCTACAGTAGACTGGGCTCCTACTAGCTGCAAAGACACTAGCTGTTCACTGTGCGTGCGACGTGAACTTCCTTCTCAGAACACAAGTGTGCGGAGGTGTTGTCACGAGTCCTCCGTCACAGGAGAGGAAACTGAGGCACAGAGGGCTCTCAGTTAATACGTGGAAGACCAAGATGCAAATAGAGGTCTAGCTGACGTCATGGCCCATATTTTCTATGGTTGGGTCAACTCCAAAGCTACCATGATCTTGCCTTTCAAGCCTGGAGTTGGGGGCCTGGCTCTCTGCTGGGGCTCCCCCTCTCCTGTCTTCCCGACATGACAGGGAGCTGGTTACCTGAGTCTCACCACTGGTGTCATATGTAGAAGAGGGCGTAGCTCTCTTCCATGACTGGTGAGAATTCCATGTCAATATGTCTCCTGACAATACATGTAAAAAAGCTTTATAATTAATTAAAAAACAATGCAGATGTAAGTGGTTATGGTTATAGCTCTTCTAGGAAACACGGGCTTCTCTCAGGTCTCACCACCTATGAGCTCTGAAGCTTCACCCTCTTTCCTCACCTTCACTGGCCCCTCCCCATTTTCCTTCTGTATTTCATTTGTCTTTCCGGGAAGCCCTAACCCTAACCTCCAATCATATTCCGGCCCTCTGCACGGGAGGCCCGCCCTCAGCAGCCTGGCCTACCCCTGCCCATTTCATCCTCCCGGACCCTCTGCCTGCCTTCCCAGCCACTCTCTTTGGGCCCCTCATAGGGAGTTCTTATTATGTCATTTGACCTTTTGCATCAATTATAAGTCTAATTTTCCAACAGCGACATTGTTGAGCCCTCCAGAGCATCTTCCCCTCTGTCTTTGCATCCCCTCCGGTACTCCTGGCATACCTGGTACTTAATCAGGTCAGAGAGGAAGGGAGGGAGGAGGCCAGTGTTGGGCGGAGAGAGAAAGAAAGGGGAGAAAACTACATTTTTTTCTTTTGACACCATGTCACTGGAGAGAATTCCTGTCAGCAGATTCCTTGGTAGGACTTGAAACCATGATAACTTCCACATATTAACTAAAAAAATCTGAGGGGTATCTGAAAGGAGGTTGGACCAAAGTCTTACTTTTCTTTGGTCTCCCAATTATTATTATTTTTTAAAATGTTACTTATTGGCTGTTTTCCCAACAGCAAAATATTTGAATAAATTAATGAATTCAGCATTTTTATTCCCCAGACTAGTTGGTGAGGTTCGATCTTCCTATATTTAAAATATCTGATGTCTACCATCCAGCTTTTTTGGGATAGATTCCCTCTGGAGTTAGCAGGTGGGCAAGCTGCACATAGGCCTCTGGAGAGCTGAGGTGACAGCTGATGGACTCAGGGCCTCAGGCATATCCTCAAGCATATTCTGGTCCCTTTCTAGAAAGTGCAGAAAGACACTGTAGGGTGCCTTGCCCTGGCTGATTCGGTCTTGTATTTTTTCCTTTCTCAGATGTACCTGTGAGCAAGTCATCTCCTGGGAATGCCTCGTGTTGTAAAGATTCCAATGAGACCACATTCTTCTGACCTGATTTTAACCACATGGTCCCAGGATGCAGGCAACGGCTCTACTTCCTTACAGGGCCTGGGGAACTGACCTTCAAGCCCCAGTGTTCTCTGGAAGGGCCGGCAGGGGAGGCCTTGGCTGCACCCCCGGCCTGCCCAGCATTCCCCACCTGCCTCCTTGGTGCTGTGCTCTCTGAGAGGATCTTGTTCTGCTGACCACCCGCCTGGGCCAGCCTCTCCATCCTTCCTTCTGAGAGACAAGGAGGACCTCACAGAGGTCATCCAGCCTGAAGAGAGAGCTGTGAGGTCTGCCAACCCTGTTGTCCCTCTGCCCAGGGGAGGGACATTCTCTGGGGCCTGAGTTTAGTGACCCCACCTGACCTCCCAAACCTCAGTCAGTGACCAGGAGCCCAGAAGCCCCTTTCTGCCGAGCCCCACAGGGGTGTCCTCCTGGCTGGACCTGGGGTCTGAGCTTTGGTCATTACCCCCGTATGCCCCCCAGCTGGGACAGTTGGGGACATCACGGGTCAGGATGAATATTCTGCAAGTATGGCCATCTCAGCTCTCTCTTGTCTCATCTCAAATTTTATATCTTTTGCTAAAACTGATTTCTTCTTCTATTACTCTGAGCTTTCATGGGTCGCCCGTCCCCTCTTTAACATGTAGCCATCCTCCAACCCATATTTATAACCTTATATCCCTCAGAAACTATTTCTTATTATCTGTCTTATTTTTCTTCCTCAGTTTTTACTGAAAGTGGAGCCTTATCATCCATGCTTCCCAAAGTGAGTGCTGAGGACCCTGGCTGAACCTTAACTGACCTTCTGGGGTGAGTTTCCATGACAAATGCAACTTTCTACAAACATCCTCAGGAACAAGCCAGCAAAGACACTTACTCGGTCTTTCCCTCTCCCTTCTGCATGGTGATCTTGGCTGCATCCACTTTGGGGAGGGTTGGGTTTACCACGTTGTTATTCCAAAGAAGCTTGACTTTCTCAATTGTTCCAACATCAATATCTGCGTCAAACTCACTGGAAAGGGTGGAGCCTGGTTTGATAATCCCACTTGAAATAGAGAAATAGAAACATTCCCATTCACTGCAATAAGTTCTAATGAACATATAAGTCCCTGCCACTTTTCTCTACTCGAGATTAATTAGATAATTTTTCCAAACTAACTCTCAGATAAAGGTTAGAAAAATGAAAAACTCAGTTACAATGCCATCAGTCTCAAGCTACTATTTATTTTTGGCCATGACACACGGCATATGGGATCTTCGTTTCCCAATCGGGGATCGAACCTGTGCCCCCTGCAGTGGAGGCTAGGAGTCTTAACCACTAGGCCATCAGGGAAGTTCCTCAAACTACTATTTAAATATTATTTCTTCACATGTAAGTTCATTTATCTTCAAAACTTTGTTATAGAAAACCATGTAATTCTTTCATATTTTTCTGCTCGAATTATTTGTAGAATAACAACTTATTCACTTATTTTAACACAAAACACATGTGTGACTAGGCTAGTCAGGAAACATGATATCTGGGATAACATTAGATTTAATCTTAAAAAATCTTATCTATTGAGAGAGAAAGAATTAAATGCCTGGATTTATAATTGAGAAAAGAACACTTGTTAGCAGAAATCTGAAATTAGCTTCAGTACATAAAGTAAATAATTTAAAAGCCATTCAGAAAAATATGCAAGCAGTCAATGTATGCATATGAAAGCCCTGTGTATCACCAAGTGAGAGATGGTGTCAGAAAAGGAAATTTACTTGAAGACATTGTATTGACGAGTGTTTCCCTTATTTCCAAACAAAGCAACTTTGATTTGACCAGTGGCTGTTCTTCCAGACAGTGTTACAGAAACGCCATATCTCCAGCCTGCACAGGGCACAGAAAAGAGTTCAGTCTATTCATGCACAAGGGAGTGGATCCACATCTCAGATCCCTGTTCCCCATTCCTTACACTGAGGCATTGAGATAGAAAGTTCTACATGTTAACCTACAACTGGAGCTAGGCCCTAAGGAGAAGCACACATCTGGCAGTGGCCCCACCCCAGTAAAGGGACCACTAGTCACACGTGGCTGCTTAAATTTAAACTCAGATTAAATTAAATTAAAAAAAAAAACTCCTCAGTTTCCTTAGCCACATTGAAGGTGCTGAATTGCTACACATGGTTAATGGCTGCTGCCCTGGACAGCACAGAGCATTTCCACCGCCAACTAGACTTCTGTTGGACAGCTCCACTCTAGAAGGACAGTGATTTGAGTGAAGGTGAGAAGAGAAGGATTGAGGGCTTGCCCCCACATTTGAAAGGTAACTTGGGATGCGTCCTCAGAGTCTCAAGGGCCAGGTCTGTCTTTCCTTTGCCTCTCTGTGGCTTGAGCAGTCTCCAGCACAGAGGTCATCAAGATTTATACCTGAAGAGCTGTCTTGGCCCCCAGGAGCACACACATGTGCACACAAACTTGCACATCTATGACCACACACTCACACACATACATAAGCCCACACGTGCATGCATGCTAAGTTGCTTCAGTTGTGTCCGAGTCTCTGAGACTTTATGGACTATAGCCTACCAGGTTCTTCTGTCCAACGGATCCTCCAGGCAAGAACACTGGAGTGGGTTGCCATGCCCTCCTCCAGGGGCTCTTCCTGACCCAGGGATTGAATCCACATCTGTTATACCTCTTGCACTGGCAGGCAGGTTCTTTACCACTAGCACCACCTGGAAAACCCCATAAACACACACATGCACACACGTATACAGATGTACACATACACCCACATACTCATATACACACATTCCCACGCACACACATAGGCGTGTAAACACACACACACCCCCACACACCCTTTGCCTAACTTCGACATGTCCTTCAGGTCCTCAGAGGTGTTTTCTCTGCTCCTTCCTCTGGTCAAGGCTGTGTGCTCTGTCCCCCCGATATCCCAGCAGCAATCTGCCAAGCCCAATGCACTTGGAGCTGCCTGCTCAGTTTCCATCTTCTCTGCTGCGTTATAAATTTCATACTAGAGTGTTTACATCCTCCCTGCACCCCCTGTGTCTAGCACAGTCTGTGGTCCATAAATAAATGTTAGTTGAGGAATAATATATGGCTTTTGAATGTTTAATTTGTCGTTTTAAAATATGGGCATGTATTTCATGCATCACCACATCAGAAGAAGGATTGATTCATCAACGTCTTTTTAAATAAATATGTATTCAGTGATGGAAATATTCCCTGTCTTGATTGTGGAGATGGCTACATGACTCTTCATTTATCAAAACCCATAGAACCAGCTATACACCACAAAGGCTGACTTTTCCTGTACATAAATTATATCTCAATAAACCTGACTTAAAGTACTATATAAGACTTGTATTATATTTATGTATTTGTATATACACAGTCTCTCTTTTTTTTTACAGTGCAACATCTTAAGAAACTTTCATAGGGCAAGTTGGCACAAAGTGGCTGAAACATGCCCGTCTCTACCCTTTGTCTGAGCTCATTCAGCTGAATTTGGAGAGAAATTACCCCTTTCTGATTCCTATTCACCCTCCACCAGATAGTCACCCCTCCCCCATACCCATTATCAAGAGGGACACATGGATAGATGGCTGGAAATGGAGAGATCGGAGTTGGGCTTCTAAGTGGGTTGGACAAGCAAAGAGTTGGTATCAAATAAATTTTGAATGAATAGGAAAACAGATGTAGATGAGACAATTTTTATGATGAAGAGAACAAAAGACTGTGGGGTGGCATAAATTCAGAGAAGATGGCCACAGAAACATGTAAATCACTGTTAGCCCACTAGCCATGCTATTTGCATGAGCTCATTTTATGCCATAGAAATAAACTGGAAGTAAAACAGACCCTTTCTAAATTCTCAGTTGAGTCTTAAATGGGGTAGTTTGAGTGAATGTGTCCTTTTACTAAGATAAAATGTACCCACAAATATTTCAGGTTATTTTTGTTTATGTAGTATTTATATTTATGTAAAACAGAAATCACACCTTGTTTACCAGGGCAGGATAATCACAACACAATTTACGAGCAAATTTGCTGGGATCTCCTGTGTTCAGGAAGAACTTCTGTTGCTCCTCACGTGTCTTGCCAGCAAATCTGTCAGCATAGTGTCCCATCTGTGGGCACCCTTCATCTGGACAGGGGAAGCACTTGTTCTAATGAGAAAGATGGATCTGGCTGTAAGGTATGTTTGTCTCTCTATGATCCACCCATCTTATGAGCAATTTTCCTATAGTCTGAGTTTCCTCTTTTATAACTGGAAAGAGATTGGAATAGATGGTGTCTAAACTACGTTCATCCAGGATATGGTACCCAAGCCTGAGGCACATCACATTAGAACTACTTCAGGAGGTTTAGAAAATACTGATGCCTGGGCCCCAGGTTAGATCAAATATGGCTTCCATCAAGTGGTGCGCTGGTGAATGATTAATAGGCAACACTGGAACAAAAAGTCTTTTGTAGTGTCTACCAATTTCCATGCTATAAATACTCTCTGACTGTGGCTAGTTTCAGGCTGCCAACGTGATGTCACTGAATGGGGAGCTGGGGAGAGATGGTCACACCAGGCTCCAGTGTATCATTTCTTCTGTCTCTCTTATTGCCAGCTGCATAAGACACAACCCCTCTCCCCCGGCCGCCAGCCTGGCATCCACCTTTCCTTCTCTCTGGTGTGTATATTCTTCTTTCACACATTCTATTTTTGTTCTGCTTTAGTCAGAAATCTGCACTCCTTCTCCTCCTCCTCCTTCTAAAATCTATGATTTTCCAAGCAAGATTCAAACTTTGCCTCCAGCAGGAAACCTTCCTAGATCACTGAATTGATTGTTCTACTCTCTGATTTCCCAGAATCTTCCTCTTCCACGTGACTCTTCTAGAATTGTAGCTACCTCCTGCTTAAAGGTTTTTCCCCCGCCACTCCACGGAGGGGTTCACTCCACGTGAACTCTGGCAAGCAGTGCCAAAAAAAATAAGGGATGATCAGAAACTGGTGGAGTACTGCAGACCCCAACATAGCAGGACAACAGCACCACCGTGGGACTCAAGGTGGTATGACATCTTACAGACTCAAAGTCCCTGTAGCAAGCACAGGGGTATGCGGTGAATCCTTTGGGACTGAGGATGCTCTCTGAGTAGTACTTATAGCTTCTCAGGTGATTGCAAGCGATGAAGTCCCGGGTTCCTGATGAAGCAAATGAGGAAGTCTGCACAGGTGGCCGGGGTCCCGTGACAACTTCTCTGCCTCTCCCTCCAAGTGGGATGGGACTATATATTCAGAAATTTAAGATGAGTCCAAAATCCAGACACAAAATGACAGTTAACATAGAAAGCCTGCTTTCTGATTGCTGGGCAGTGTTTTGAACTCTTTACGTGTATTGTCCCTATAACCCTCACTTTTCTTCAGGGGTTTCCCTAGTGGCTCAGATAGTAAAGAATCTGCCTGCAATGCAGGAGACCCAGGTTTGATCCCAGGATCAGGAATATCACCTGGAGAAGGGAATGGCAATCCACTCCAGTATTCTTGCCTGTCCACGGGATTTCCATGGACAAGAGTGGTGACTCTCATGCAAACAGGATTTTCCATGGATGGAGGAGCCTGGTGGGCTACAGTCCATGGGGTCGCAAAGAGACAGACATAACTGAGCAATTAACACTTTCACTTTTCTTCAGAGATGGGTAAAACACCATCCTTAATTACAGAAAGTCATATAGACTCCAGCCTCAGGTTTCAGATTTCAGCTAGGAGTGGTGGAGCTAGGATTTAAACCCAGGCCTCTCTGGTGCTTGAGCCCAGCCTCTAACCTGTGTGCTGTCCTGTGTCCCAGGCACCAGGTTGAAGGTTCTTGAGGACACAATCAAATGTGGCATGACCTCCCAGACATGACAAAAGCAGGACAAGGACATCTTCATGACACACTCAGGCAAATAAAAAAAAAGGTTGACTAGCTTTAGGTGGCTTTATGTGAGCACTCCGTTTACTCTCACAATGTCTTGCTCCTTCTTAGAACCTTCCTTCGCCCCTACAAACTCTTGCCAAGTGGTAGCTATCATAGCACATCTTCAAGACCCGGCCTGAACTTGCTTGGTTGTTACTGATGGAGAGTCTATGCTACTCTGTTCTCTCAAAGCCTCATAAAGCCATGAAAGACAAACACATTGGTCCTCAGCCTTAACATTTGTTTCAGTGGTGTTCATCCCTGCCAAGTCATTATGCTCACATTCAATAAAAATATTGCATCATTTGTGGGGCCAAACGATCAGTCTGGCTGAAAATTTCAGCTATTCGTTGTCATTCTGACTTTATCTGATACAGAGAGCTGTATCTGAATGAGGCCCGTAATCCCAGTTGCTGACCGTTGATAAAGAACAGCCACATTGAGTAGCAAGTCTCTGCCCTAACCTTCATTACCTGTGATTGCTTCTTATTGCTGCCCCAACATAGAAGAGCAGTGACTCTCATGCAAACGGGTTTGCCATGAACACGATTGGGAATATTCCCATTTTATCCATGGAGTTGAAGCCAGTAACATAAGCTTGAACCATATCATAAGCAAGAACTGGTAGAAAAATTCTCTTCAAGTCAGGATAGTTACTTTTATGGTATTTCCTTCCTTTATTAGGTAGCTATCAATTGACAGTTTGAGTTAACAGCTTTAAGAAATGATTTTGTAAATCTTGTTGCTTATTCATTCCAGGACACCCACAACAATATTTTAAGGAAATAACAACCAACAGAACTGAGATATAACAAATGACACATGGCTGTATTTTTAAGAATAAGGTCTAGAAGGGGAGATTGCTTAACAGTGTTTTCATTGTTAAGCTTTGCTGTGGGAATGGCATTGCTCCCCCAGGGAAGTGGTTCCCCCACTCTGCTCAGCCTTTACCTGCCCAGATGCCATCTAGGTCCACGATCTGTGACAGGGCACTCTTCCTGCATCCGGACATTTCCTCTCTGCCATTTGGGAAGAAGTCAAGGTGACCCACCTGTTGTTTCGTTCCAAAGCCTGAAATATTCAGAACAGCGGTGAGCTTTTCCTAATGCAGGGCTCTCCTGCTTAAAACACGATTGCAAAGTGCTTGCAGTTGGAACATTGCAGGGCTCATCCATGAATGGGATCAGGGGAGCTGCATCCATGTGAATCACATCAACAAAGCCAGTGTCGGAGGGGTCGAGTCAGACCTCTTCAGGAGTACCCTCGAAATTTGCTTCTGCAGGATCCAATCCTGAAAGAGATGGCCAGTGCTGCACACAATAGGTCTGACTGTAGGTGCCAGCAAGATGGAGGTTGTACAGTTGCCCAGGTTGTGCACTACCCAACTAACTCCAGGAATACCCTGGAGCCGTGCAGTGCCATGGCCAGGGTATGAAATATGGAGCCATCAAGTCTCTATGATGCTTATTACATTCTAGTGCATGGATAGAGAAGGGCAGGTGGAAAAAGAAATTCAGATTTTGTTTAGGAAAGGATTTATTTTTTCTACAACAGATTCTCCCACTTCCTTGTATATCTTTTTTCTTCAGTTTTCTCTTTCCCTTCCCAAGTTTGAAGGGAAAAGGGGAGAAGTAGTAAGAATCAGTAAGTATCCTGATTCAAAACAGATTCTGGGACTAGGATGCATGCATGTGTGTGTATATGCTAAGTCGCTTCAGTCTTGTCCAACTCTTTACAATCCTATGGACCATAGCCTGTCAGGCACCTCTGTCCATGGGATTCTCCAGGCAAGAATAGTGGAGAAGGCTGCCATGCCCTCCTCCAATGGAATCTTCCAGACGGGGGGATCGGACCCATGTATGTCTCCTGTATTGGCAGGCAAGTTCTTTACCACTAGCACCATCTGGGAAGCCGTCTTGGACTGGGATGCCTGGCTCCAAAGCCCTGCTTGGCTATTTCTTGAGCAAGTTGCATGACCTTGGGTGAATCACTTGACTTTTTCTATGCCTCAGTTTCCCCATTTATAAAATAGGGGTAATAATTCAGCTATGATAAGACTAAACGAGATAGGATATGTAGCATTTGGCAAAGTGACTGGCACATTGTTACGGGTATGTAAGTAAATATTTAGTATTATTTTCCCCTGACTATATGGTGGCACTTGTGGTAAAGCCTTCCAGGCTCTTTAGGGTCTCAAAGAGTTGGACACTACTGACTATATCTCCTTCTTGACAGGACTCCTGGATTTAACAGTTGTCTTTGAAGATTTTATCAGAGAAGCTGTAAAGGCACGAACATAACTGTCTCTTGAAAATAAATGGTAGCGTTCTTATAAAGGCAGAGACTTGCTTAAGCCATAAGATAGGAGAACTGGGATTGAGTGTCAGTTCTATCACTGACTAGATGTGTGACCTTGGGTGAGTCATTTGCTTCCCTCAGCCTTTTTCTTTAGTTCTGAGGATTAAATGAGAAAAATGTAAAGCACTTTGCAAAGTATTTGGGATAAGTAGGCACTTAATCTATGCTTACTGTAATAGTTATATTAGCTTCATAATGATTATATTTCATTGGTGTAATTTGTTGTTATAATTTAAAGGCTTTGCTTGGGTTAAAAGGATGCTTTTGGTGTGATGGTGATGGTATTTCTTCTGCCAATGAAGGCAGTGGAATTTTTGTGTTCTCTTCTGCCCTTGATTTCAGAGAAAGGGAAAAAGAATGACAACATGAATCCTTCTTAACTGTGTTTGCTCATGTTCATATCAGTCTTGCTCTGCATATTCCTGGGTGCCCAGTCCTGCTAAGAGAACCACAGCAACAGAAAACATGGATCTAGAGAGGAGGAATGCGGACAGAGCGGAGGAAGCAAAGGGAACAAAGCCACTACCTCCCCTGCCACAAAGATAGGCCTCTGAGGAGCTTCCCAAATGTTCTGTGCAGATTCTAACCGGCTCTGCCACAGCCAAGGGGATGGACTCCTTGGGGCCAGCTCCAAGCTAGGGAGTCTTGTATCATGTCCTGGGGCTACTGGGGACAAAACCTGGGGCCCTGGCCCTTGAGTCTTACCTGTAATCCTGCCCAGGCCTAGAGTTTTTCTCCCTGCCTCTCCCGCCACATGGGCCCCCAGGCTGTGGCCAATGAGGTGGAAAGGTAAGTAGCTGTAGTTCAACTGGAGAGGGAAGATTGTACTGTCAGGATATTTCTCTGCTGTGGTTTTTGCAAACCTAAAGCCATTACTCCTCTGCTGAAAACCTTCCACTGCCATTAGGATGAAACCCAACTCATTACAAAAGCCTCAGAGCTTTCCTGACTCAACACCTATTTTTCTAGACTCTTTTTCTACCCACACTTTTTGTGGGACTTGCAGTTCCTCAAATATGCTGTATTTGGGTCTGTTTTCAACTTCTCTTCCTGTTGTCATCTACAGCTTAGCCATCAGCTCTCAACTTAGATGTCTCTTTCTGGGAGATATCCTTAATTACACATGGGGACTAGATTCACTGACCCCCATGTGCTCCTATAAAGCCTTATAGCTACCCCCTCCCCATCCCCACACCAGAACCCTGATCACACCCTATTGGCACTGTAAACTCCCCCAGGGCCCGGGACCACAGTTGTCCTCTTTACATCCTGGCAGAGCTCCTGACACTGTGCTCCTAAATACCGGATGGACAAACAAACAACACAAAGCTCAAAGTGTTCACACCTGCTGGTCTCAGAGATGTTCACCCAAATGTACTTATTTATTACAGGTCTACAGATCCACAGCGCCTCGATTCAAAGTGAGTTTTAGGAGTAAGACTCTGAGAGCGCTATCAATTATATTTCCTCTTTAAACACAGAACCCTCAGTTGCATCTTCATACAGAGACCAGTGCGTGTCACGTGCCTCCTCTGCAGCCCGGCCACCACTCACCTTGAGCATGGCCAGCATTTGGGCCATCTGGGCGCCCACCACACACACATTGTTGGGGGCCTGAGTGTAGGTGGTCTGGGAGCCTTTCTTCCAGTCCACACAGATGCAGTTCACCTCCTCTACCTCAAACATGTTCTGGGGTTGGAGAGACCCCAGGGGGTTATCATGGGGCTTATGAATCCACATCCAAGCAGGGCTCAGAAATAGTCCCTGAGAGTTACCACTGGCCATCTTTCTGTCCCTTCCTAGCAGGAGCACTGGGATGAACTTGACTTTGTTAGGAATCTTGTTGCCAGCAGGAATTATCCCTCGGGGGGTTTGTTATGAGAAAGGCAAATTAGCTTCCTCTCTAGCTTGTAGATTAATTAAAAGCGGACCACTCTGGTTTTCTTTGACTAGATTCAGTAAGGTTGATTCAGTAAGGTGGATAAAACCAGGGCATCATTTAAAGAGCCCTGTTGAGCAAAGAAAAGGTCTCAAGTGCATTCATTGTCTGGAAGCCCGGGTCTAACTGACTTTGCGGATTTGACCACTAGGGGTCCTTTTAGCCTCTTGACAAAGCCTGGGCTTGCTTCACCCCAGGCTACAGGGCACTAAGTTCTAAGGTGGGAGGGAAGGGTCACTATTTTTAGAGTTAGGATAGCATAGTATTTCACAGAAGAAAGACACAGTGCAGATATTTGAAAAATGGAACTGTACTGATTTAAAATATATTGGAGAATTCTGAAAGGGAAACTTCTTCCTGGATGTCACAGGAACTGATATATGCTTAGAAGTTCTGCCAAGGAAGACATAGGACCAGACTGAGTCTAAAATGGTGCTATAAATTAAAAATCCATCAAGAATCTTTTCACATACATGATACTAGTATGTGTGGTCACACACACAGATACCAACAGTTGTTTTCTCAGGACCTTTATTTTTAAAGCAGCCCTGAGGAATCTCTTACAAACTTGGAGAATTTGGAGTATAAACTATATCTTACAGTCTACACATTAAGATACTTATTAATGATGGGACAGAAGCGATACTGAGTTAAATACCTGGTAAAATCCGAGGTCAAATGCAGAATGATTTCACTTTTCAGGGTTTGTAACTTTTCCTGTTGACATTTTAGGTTGGAGTTATTAATGTGTGTGTGGAAGGCAGGCTGTTAAGATAAATTCTTAGGTGTCAGAAAAACATATTGAATCAGTGAACACAAGAAAGGAAGGGATGGATGGTATATTATGTGTGTGTTTGTGTGCCTTTGCACATGTACGCTTGTGTGTATGTGTACATGTGTGTGTATGTGCATGTGTACACATGTGTGTTATTCCATCACCTATCCTTCTGACCTAAAGACGCTCTATTACGGTGGGTTTTGGCACTTTCTATTCTGCAGTTTAGTGCAAAGGCTTCCCAGGTGATGAAGCAAGAGAGACAGGTTCAGTCCCTGAGTAGGGAAGATCCCCTGGAGGAGGAAATGACAACCCACTGCAGTATTCTTGCCTGGGAAATCCCATGGACAGAGGAGCCTGGCCGGCTACAGTCCATAGCGTTGCAAAGAGTTGGACACGAGAATCTGTGAGGAGCTAAGCACGCACACATTCTGCCATTTTGGGCACCTGGTCAGCCTTAGCTCCTCGCATCTCAAATAAACGACCATAGCACATATCTCTGACTCTTAGGGAAGTGGGAAAGACTTGAACAAAAGGAACATAATCCCTCATCCATGGGAATACAAAGTAGCCTCACTGAAATGAAACAGACAACGTTTAGGCATGATCTAATCAGAAATGAGAGGGTGGAAGTGATTGCTCACATAGCAAATGCCACTGCTTCAGGCTGCTGATGCAGTCCAGAAGTGTGGAAAGGGCTTTTTATTTTTGTGAAGAGGCATTTTAATTGCATAGTAAAACCTCAATATGTCAGGGTTTCCTGTTTCCAAGTTCACTATTTGAGATTGCATAAAGGGAGGTGGAGGCATTCATGGGAAGGAAGGGCGTATGCCTGTGGCACAGGCCACAGGGGTTAGAGCCGGGCCCTGCCTTGCACATGGCCACCAGCCAGCTCTCATCTCCCTTGTCTCTGAAGCCATGGATGATGAACCGGGTCTTCTTGTCTGTTTGGAAATTGGACGCCTCAATCATTGATGGATCAGAGGAATGGAGAATCTGTGACAAACACAGAAGGGTTCCATGTTTTTGTAGCCCAGTCACTTTGGCCTGTCTCCTTCTGCCCCATTTCTGCCTGTTCCAATGCCACAACTTTTCAAAGTTTAGCCAAAAGCCACCTCTTCCAGGAAGCCCATCCTGACCTCTCCCTGCCCCACCTTCTCAAGACAGGAATCATTACCTCTACTAGGTCTGGATTGTGACTCATGGTCTACTTCCGTAGGTTGTTTGTTTTTTTTTTTGGTAAGCTCTTTGCCACAGACCAGAATCACATAACCAGCTAGAGGTTCTGACAAAAGTAAAACATTCATTCAAGCCTTTTTTTTTTTTTTAAACCAGAGACCAACTCTGTCCAGGTCTGGCTAGGCCTGGGGGAGCAGCTGGTAGGATGGGGTGGAGGAGAAGGGTACAGGGATAAGGAACTTCTGGTCCCCGAGTAGACACAGCCGCGCACTCCTCTACAACAACATTAGAATAGCAGAGGTCTCACTTGAAAGTTGTTTGGGTTCTTATTGGTGTAGAGCAGGATGCAGGTGCCAATCTTCTCCGGGCTCTAGGGGAGAATTTTCAAGGGCCTGATTGCAGTCCCAGCCCAGGGCTCGGAGTCAGAGAAGCACCCAATAGAATCATAGCAAACTTCGTTTCCTGGACAGAAAGGATGACTCTGCTCAGAGATTAGCTCCCAAGGCTGGGCTGGTCACTCCCCTGCTTGGGGACAGGCTGAAGACCAGGCAGAGTCTTGCCTCATGCCTGGCCCCCAAGCCCATCTTCTGATTAGGGACCTGTCCCACTGAATCCCACAGAGACCTCTCTGCCTCAAACCACCAGCAAAACTTAAAAGTTCTGTGTTCCCTAGAGCCTGTTATATAGAGTGAAGTGAGTCAGGGGAAAAAAAAAAAAAAACTAGTATTGTACATTAACACATATACATGGAATCTAGAAAAATGGTACTGACGAACCTATTTGCAGGGCAGAAATAGAGAGGCAGACACGGAGAACAGACTTGAGGACACAGCGGGGAAGGAAAGGGTGGGATGAATTTCGAGAGTAGCATTGAGATATGTACACTACCATGTGTCAACTACACAGCTAGTGGGAGCAGCTATACGGCCCGGGGAGCTCAGCCTGGGGCTCTGCGATGACCCAGAGGCAAGAGGGAAGGGATGGATGTACATTGAGAGCTGACTCACATTGTACAGCAGAAACCAACACAATGGAAAGCAATTCCCTTGAAATTTTTTTAAAAAAAGTTCTATCCCCAGAGCTTCAGATGTGTTTATTTGACTAATAATGTGATAACAGGCACTGGTCAGTCAATATGTTAACCCAGACAAGGATGTAATGCTTTATCTAGAAAAGTCTGGCCCCAGGTACCCTGGGCATAAAGGTGTGCTGATGGGAAATGCTCTGAGGCAGGTCCCCCACAAACTGCCTCCTCTCCCAGGCACTGGGGCAGCCCTATCTGCCTCTCTGTGGAACCTTGGAGCTGTCTGAAACCCAGCCATGGCTGAGGTTTCTCTGGCCAATGCTGAGATGATGAGTTTAAGTCCTTCCCAAGAGGCAGGTGGGATGTTTCTTACCTTTGGCTGCTCCCAGCAGGAAAAGAGAAATTGCCCAGATGTTCACCATCAACAAGAAATTCAGACACTCAGCTTCACCAAGCACGACCAGAGTAATAAGCAAAGACTCGGGAATTCAAGGCTCTGTGCCCTGCCTCCCCGCTTCACAGCTATGGGAAGACTTACCCTTTTGGATGTTCTGGAACTTTCTTCTCCCTGGATCAAGTGCCTGGGCCATTTTCTTATACTCAAGTCTTATCACTGGGACACTGCTTCAGAGAAAGAGCAGGTAATGATAGAGCATGCTGTGTGCACTTAATATTTCAGTCTGCACAAATACACAAAACAAGATTAATAACAGAGGTCAAATCTTCCCATAAGTCTAGGAAGATGAAAGATGCTTGATTAAAAGGAGGTGAAAGGTCTAACTTTGCACCTATGTACCTGTGCATGTAATTATGAGCCAAGTGGACCCCACTTTCCAATTTTTTTTATTTGATCATCTAGTACTTTACAAGTCCCAGGAAGAACACTGCAGCAAACTCTAACCATGAATGAACCCATTCTCACTTAGAATGAATGGAAATGCCCTTGCAAGTAGCTGATAGCAAAGGGAAGGGTCTAAGAAAACCTGTTTGTCTCTTTTTGGCAGTCTAGTAATACTTGAGCATATGAGCAGTGAAGACAGAGTCAACAGCCCCAATAATATCCTCTGACTACAATTCCCCACTGACTAGTGTTCCAGTTACCTATTGCTATGGGATGAGCCAACCCAAAACATAAGGGTTTAAAACAAGAGCAATCATATTATCCTGCTATAATGTGGAATAGCTGGGTTCAGGGGCCTATAAAAGCCCATGTCACCAGACCACAAAATGTCTGTTGAGTTTCCTCAGAGCCTCTGAAGTTTGCACACCTGTTCTATGAGATTACCTTGTGAAGCTGTCATGAATTACCCACTTACCCAAGCATCTGTGAGCAGCTTGGCTGGTTCACACAGCCAAGCCTTTGGTGTCCTAACCACCTCCAAGTTAAATATATCTCATTGTCAAAGTTCACACTGCTCCTGAATAAACAGGACACTGGATACAGGCTAGAGGGCCCCCTTCCTGTGAAGAGAACAGAAAGGACTTCCCTTGGACTAATAAGGAATAACAGCCAACAGTTACTGAGGCTTAGTATGTGTGGTCAGAGTACTTTTCATGTACTTTGAAAAGTACATGTACTGAGACTTTAATCTCACAACAACCTCATTAGGTAGGTAAACAGATGTGGAAACTGAGGCACCAGCCTTTAATATCATGCTTATAATATCATGCAGACAATGAGTGATAAAATGGGCTTTGAATCCAGAACTATCCAGAATGAAATATGGAGTTGTTGAATATCAGTTATTTTGAGCAAGTTATCAACAAGATTTGTTGAGTGTCAGCTGCCAAGAATAGGGGAAATACTCACATAGAATAAATTGAAATAGAAAATAAATTTCTCCCTACTCTAGACTTGAACCATCTGGTTGACCTGACTGATGAGGTATTCAAGCTTTGGAAATCTGTTTACATGATGTAGGAAGGTACTGGAGCACTTGACGAAGACTGGAGAAGACAAATGCTTTTCTTTGATGTTGCAGTGCTAATGTGGGATGAGATTTATGGTAATAAAACCTGGGCAAAATAGGTAAATTGGGTGATTGTTGTTTTCGTTGTCCAGTCCCCAAGTTATGTCCAACTCTTCACGACCCCATCGATTGCAGCACGCAAGGCTTCTTTGTCCTCCACTATCTCCCGGAATTTGCTCAAATTCATGTTCATTGAGTCACTGATACTATCTAACCATCTCATTCTCTGCTGCCCCTTTCTCCTTTTGCCTTCTATCTTTCCCAGCATCAGGGTCTTTTCCAGTGAGCTGGCTCTTCGCATCAGGTGGCCAAAGTATTGAAGTTTCACCTTCGGCATCAGTCCTTCCAATGAATATTCAGGGTTGATTTCCTTGAGGATTGACTGGTTCGATCTCCCTGCAGTCCAAAGGACTCTCAAGAGTCTTCTCCAGCATGACAATTCAAACTCATCAATTCTTTTTGTGCTCAGCCTTCTCTATGGTCAAACTCTCATATTCCTACATGACTATTAGAATGATGTCTTGGCTTTTTTATAGAGGAAATGTTGGATAACTCTATCTGTTCCCTGGACCTCTTCTCTTCCTACCATTCACTTGACCTTCTCCACATACCACAGTGGCCCCTGTCATACTTGCCAAGTTCTTTCCCACATCAGGGCCTTTGCATTGGCCTGAAACTCCCTCCCGTAGACCTCTGTGGCATTGGTTCCTTCTTGTCATTCAAAAGTTAGTTTAAATGTCACCTCTTCAGTGAGGCCAACCCTAGCCACCTTTGCAACTCCTCCACTGCTAGCCTCCCACCCAGACCCTTCCTCCCTGGCACCTTATTTGCTTCTTTCTCATCACTCATCACAAGTTATAATTATCTTTCTTGTTTTTCTGTTTATTTATTTGCATTCTTGCTTTTCCCATCTCGAATACAATCCATGAGGACACAGACCTCTTTTGCTTTGGCCACTGCTGTGCTCCCAGCTTCTAGAACCATGACCAACACAGGTATTTATGAATTAATGAAATAAAGAATGTACATATGAATAGAGTTCATAGATATTTTATCCTTATTCTCAGAGTGGATTTCATAGCTGGGAATGGTGAGAGGGCACAGTTCTAAGGTGGGAAAAAAAAAAGATATTTTCTTCAGAAAAGCAAGAGGAATATAAGCATCTGACGAGATCTAAGAGAAACAATCATCACATGATCTGTCACAGTTTGCTCAGAGGTTACTTTCCCTTGCCTACTTCCCTTTCAGCTCACCTCACTGTCAAGTTCATCTGTGGGTTGCATGCATAGCTCTGAGTCAGGGCTTCAACGGTTGAAACCACATTAAGGTGATCAGAGCTGATGTGACATCCTCTGGGCAGGAAAGGAAGGTTAAATCTCTAGCAGCCGCTCAGTTGAGCAGTGAGAGCACGTGAGGACTCCAGACACTAAAATGTAGAACTATGGGCATTTAGGGCTTAATTTTTCTTTCCTAAATTTTTTCTCTTTCATGTTTATAGATAGGTAATATATGCCCTTCTATATCTGATACAATACAGAGTTTAAAAAATGATGCTTCACCAGCTCCTTGTGTGTCCTTCCAGAGGTAGCCTATCTATGCATTATGAGTATATATATATATCGCATTTTATTTAAAAATATAAATGATTGACACATTCTGTACATTATTTTGCAAACTGATTTTTAAAATTAACTATATGTTTGGAAACCATTCCATATCAGTGCATAAAAAGTCCAATCTTTTTACCAGCTGCATAGCCTTCTGACATTTGGATATTTACTAATAGTTCTCTACTGATGCACATTTGGTTGTTTCTAATCTTGTACTATTAGAAATAGAGCCTTATGAATATTATACATCTGTTTTCTGGATGGATGGTGTATCTGTGGGGTAAATTCCTAAAAATATGGCATTTAAGGGACAAAAGATAGTACGTTTAACATTTGTTAGTTGTTACCACTCTGTTTCTATGTTCTGATAACTCTACTAGAAACCTTTGTGTATGTTGGCTATTCTCTCCCCCTCACTCCTGAAACGAGAGTGAAGGAGAGACCATTCGCTATTTAAACAGGTAATGTTTTAGAGGTATGTTAGTTGTGAGACTTTCAGTTGTAGGCAACAGAAATCAATTCTGAATAGCTAATTTTTTTTTAGAAGAAGATATTTGTTGGACGAATACTGGGGCATCTCATGGAATCCATGAAGCTGTTGAACTGTGACACCCAGGGACCAAGACCAAGAAATGGAGCCACCCTGGAGACCTCTGCAAATCGTCCTCAGAGCCCCTCTGCCTTAGGCCTGATTCTGCTACAAGGTCTCCCTGGCTTTGAACATCTCAGCCCAGAATTTTTAGTCTATCAGATGATTGGTCTGGTGAGGCCAGGAGCTGTCCCTGAATTAATTAGTAATAGGATATGGGTCCTGTTGGGCAGGTCTGGTTTTACGCACAAAGATGGAGGTGAATTTGTGAGCTGGGCAGCCACTGCAAGAGGTATGTGTTTCTGCAGAATCAAATAACAATCCTATATCAACTGATCTACTCACTTTGTACCAAAGTGCACAGGGGGTGGGGCAGTGCCCGTGGGTAGGGGATTTCTTTAAGAGTATGCTTGTGTTTATCAGAATTTGAAATAATAAAGGGACGATCTCTTCATTTTGAGTCGTCAAGTCCTTGTCCTTGCATGCGTGCTCAGTCATGTCTGACTCTTTGTAGTCCTAGCCCACGAGGCTCCTCTGTCTATGGGATTTTTTTTTAGGCAAGAATATTGGAGTGAGTTGCCATTTCCTCCTCCAGGGGTTCTTCCTGACCCAGGGATCGAACCTGCATCTCCTGTGTCTCCTGCATTGCAGATGGATCCTTTACCCACTGAGCCATCGAGAGTGACTTGCAACTCTGGAGATTGGACTTGCTGATCAGGAAAGTTGATCAGTACTGTTGCATTGTGTTAAGAAGAAGCCATCAGTACTCATGGGCACTAGTTGGCTAAGAAGAAGTGTGCTATACTAGAGCAGTTAGTATTCTACAAAAGACAAAAGCAAATGAACCTAAAATACACCCTCACTTCTGATAATCGAGGTAAAGAAGACTGGAGTCTGGATCCTGGGTTGACCCACTGCTGTGAAAACCTTTTTGACACCTGCCCTGTTCCTTTCCCGGCCCCAGGCTTCCCTGGAGTGAGGAAATAGGTTAGAGATGATGATGGATGTGTTGTGAAAATGGTCATAGTTCTTTACTCCCTCCCCTTCCCGAAGCTGCCCTTTGCCACATGATCTTGCAGCTCCTTTCATCAATTACTGGAGTCTATTTCTCCACCACTTGAATCTGGTTGGTTGTGTGACTTGGTTTGGTTGTTAAATGTGATGGCAGCAACATCTTGGACCAGCTCAAAGCCAGCTGACTCCTAAGTATGTGAGAGATCCAGATAAGATTAGAATCAGACACAACCTAGTGACTGAACAACAAGATGGAATTGGGGCTTTTAACTGAGAATAACAACTGAAATATGTTGAATGAACTTGTATCCTGGTCAGATTCAGGGATTTAAGGCATACGAATCTGTGGATCTCTTTTGAAAATGTAACTTCAGTTCCACCAGACAACTCTCCAGTCTTCAAGATGTATGACTCCTTAGAAGTCACAAAGATAGAGAATAAGGTTGTTAACCATCATTTGTCATGTCCACATGTCCAGATGAAGGTGCTTTCCTCCAGCCAATGAGCTCTATTTTTTTTTCTCCTTCAATTTCAAGTTCACTACGTATAGATATCTTGTCATCTCATAAGACAATGATCTTATAAGTTCTAGGGGAAGAGAAGGTTGGTTCGGGCTGGGTTCTAGGAGGCCTTTAATTTCAAAGAAGTTTTTGTCCTGAAAAATCTGTTTTCTAAGTCTTTTTCACAGCTGGACCCTCAGCTACATTTGTTTAAATCATAGTTCAAAACATCCCTTGACCTGGTTGAATTTCTCCCTGTGTTTGTTGTAAATGAAAGTGGGGTGCAAGACTTTGCCTTATCATCTGTCAACTATTGACCTCTTTCTTTTTCTTTTATCAGAGATGCCCTATCTATGGGAAGTGAATTCAGGTTCTGAGTGTATCTTAAGACTTCCCAAAGCCCTTGATGGCCATTGGTAGATTTCTACCAGTTCTTGTGGACTGACTACTAAGTAAAAGTCTCATATCAGTAGACCTGGTGCCAGTTGGGGAAAATTAGGCACCAAAGTCTATAACCTTTGTAGGGTGTGAGAGAATTTCCAAAACAGCCCCAACTTTCAGAATCCCAGAGTAGGAAAGTTCTGGGCCAGGTGGAGCAAGATTTAGATTAGAACATGATCAGAATTTGCACTCTGTGCAAGTACCAAAGGGACCGACATAAACCCCATATGTAGGTCAAGTCATTGCCTTTTTCAATGCCCTTTGCGGTCTCTGCTCATCATTATGGAAGTCTTCCATCATCTGATGGCCATGGACCAGGCACTGGGCCCACTCTTTGCTCACTGTGTATACTTAGTACCTAGCAGAGTGCCTTACACACAGTATGTGCTCAGCAAGTGCTCATTGGGGGAATAAATGGTCAATCAAGACCCATTTAGTCCCACCTCCTACAACTCCTCTGTCTAAACATGGTCCACAACATATAACATATCATTTGATTAAAGATGATGGAAAAAGTGGCAAAGGTGGGTACTGATCACATATGCCCACAACCAACAGAAGGCTCATTTTGGACCTGGAAGTCTTCCTTAAGTGATCAGAATGACATCGGTAACATCAAAAACGAGCATGATGCCAGTATCGAGTAAACAATATTCCCAAGTTCAAATGTCAAGTAACATGTAGCAAAATTCAAGTTATTTGTGGTTCTTCAGACCAACTCCAAATTTTGGATCTTTAACCCTATTATCCAGAAATTTCACTGGAAATAATGGACATGATGGCAAAAAAAGGAATGTATTGCTTTACCACCAGATTTTATTAGCAGTAAGATTCAGTATTCACATGGCCGCAGTTCCTAACATGGGTTGAGGGTGAGCAGAACCTCTTCCCTCACAGTGTCTTGGCTACAGAAGTCAAACCTGGGGAGAGAAAACAAGACGTCAGCCCTTCCTGTCTCACAGCTGGTGTGTCACCTGAGATGACAGCCTCTTCTCTGCCCTCAGTCTGAGTGAGTGTGACCCCTTATGCCTGAGACTAGATACTGGCTGAGGGGATACCTCTTGGGTATAAAGGACTGCATTTTCCTTTCCAATTTTAGGCCGTGACTATGCAATAGCAGACAGAAAAGATATTATTGGACTCTCAAAAGACAGGGAAGGTCCACCAGTCACATCCCCAGAGCACCTACTAAATATGGCATGTTGTCAGTGAATGCAGTGAGGAAGAAGAAGGTTGGCAGAATGACAAGAAATCAGCCAGAGTTTTTTAAAAAAGGAAAAAGAAAGAAGCCAGAGTAAAAATCCTGAGGTCCTGGTGTTACACTGGCCAGGTGTTCTCATTTTAATTCAATATTCGACTGAAATGATAATTTTGCTCATTAAGACTGAATGATATTTAGGAGGCTCATTTTCTTACTGGGGTGGGTTGCCATGCCCTCCTCCAGAGGATTTTCCCATCCCAGGGATCGAACCCGGGTCTCCTGCACTGCAGGCAGATTCTTTACCATCTGAACCACCAGGGGAGTCCAACAAAATACATAAGCATATGTAAAGTGCCTGAGGCATAAAAAATGCTTAGAAAAGACTCTTTTCTCTTCATTTTCTTCCCTGTAATGTAATGGCTAGCAGATGTGCAAATAGCAAATTAAAGGTTAAAAACTAATCTTGAAAGCGTCACAAGAAACGAAGAGCACACTATAAATACCGATAAGGTTGAATTGAATTTCTTTTGGGGTAGTGAAGAATTTGCTGAAGTCAGATTTCCTGCCCCTGAATTGTGGCTTTGAGCCTTCATTGAATTATCTGTAAAACGGGGATATTAGTAGCACTTACCTCCCATTACCACCATCAAGAGCGTAAACATAACCAGTGTTTTGAAATGTTTCTCCTGTCCTTTGCAATCTCTCCTTCCCATCCTATTCCACTCACAGCCTTGGCTAGTTTCCTCACATATGTGTGCTGATCAGCAGTCTACTGAGTACTTAAGGAAATTTTCCAGCTCTCTGAGATTCCCTCTCTGAAGCTTTCTCCTTGCTGGTACTCAGTCCTATGAAATCTACTTGTCTTGGATTTTCTGGATTCTCAGATCTGTTTCTCAGGTCAGGTAGTGGGCTCCACCTGAATTTTTCCTCTTTGTGGGACATCCTGGTTACTCTCTTAAGGCTGTAAGCCAGGACAATTTCAAGACTACATTATTTGTTTATTATTTCTCAGCAGTCACTTCCCTTTGTTGCCTAATGTTCAGTATCTTGAAAACTGTGGTTTGATATATTTTGTCTGAATTTCTGTCTGTTTCAGGGGGAAGGTAAATCTGGTCTCTTGTGTCTCCATCTTTTCCAGAAGCAAAAGCTCCTCTTTGGACTTACAGGAGGACTGAATGATATGATGGAAGAAGCCACATAGCTCTGTACCTCAGAATCGGGCTTTATACTCAATACACTGGGCTGATATTGGTACTTTTAAGAGTATCGTCATTCTCAACTCACTGTTTCTGGTGATACACTATGGTAAATGTCCTTTGATTCACACACACTTTAGTCTTGATTAGAACCAAGGGTTGATCTTTATCTTCACTAAAAGGGCCAATGATACGGGACAACCTATTTGTGTTCTTTGATACATTGCATGTTTTCCTGGTAATTGAAGTGGTGATTTGGTGAATCCAGGAAGTTTGGGGAAGATACACATATTAAGCACACACATAGCACAAAGCACAACTGCTAAATGAAATCAATCTTTTCACGTTAGGATCATGAAACAAGATTCTCAATCTAACACTTAATTTGTATCAGATCACACAATGAAAGTGAAAGCCACTCGTAGTGTCTGACTCTTTGTGATCTGTATAGTCCATGGGATTCTCCCGGCCAGAATGCTGGAGTGGGTAGTTGTTTCATTCTCCACCAGGGATTGAACCCAGGTCTCCCTCATTGCAGGCAGATTCTTTACCAGCTGAGATACTAGAGAAACGCACATGGTCATCCAGAAATCTATTAAAGTTGTTTTCCTAAAGTTCTACACTTTCTCCCAAAAAAATAAAAGGTGTTAGGAAGCAGCTATTGCTGAGACAGAGAAGAACCACTGCAGATTATTTAACTTAAAGTTGCTTTTCAGTGGGAGTAGAATTATAAATGTGACAATGCTTCCAATCTCTTTGGATTTATATTACTTACACTTGTCCGTCGTTTGTTTCCACACTGATCTTGGATGCTCCCACTTTGGGTAGAGTTGGGTTGATCACATTGTTGTACCAAAGAAATTTAACCTTTTGCAAAACTCCAACTTCCACATCTGAGTCAAATTCACTGGATTCAGTATTGTCTGGTTTGAGAGTACCGCTTGGGAGTGAAGTTAAACACATACATGAACATACATAAATACACACACACACACACATATATGTTTCTAAAACCAGCTTACAATGTATCTCTAGTAAGATGATTGATAGTACATTTGTCAGTCTAATGGTTAAATAAATATAGACATGTATGCTTAGTCAGTGGTAGTTCATTTGCCATCAATAACTCATATTACTTTAAAGTCAGCCTTCCTTTGATAAAACTTCAAACATATTTTAGTCACAATCCTCCCACAATTTAATAAAGGATGACATCATGATGTCATTCCAGTTTTTTCATGGGTAGAATAATTATTTAGTGATTATAAATCAGATGCCATACATCAAAACAAATAACTGTGGTTTTCTCAGGAAATAGTAGGGAAAAAATTTAGGAATAGAATTCTAAAACATATTAAGGCACAAGGGTGAAATAATATCTTCCTTTTAATGACACATGGCATTTCTATAATTCTGAAGGGGTTCAGAGCAAGTCTCTCCAGAATGTGCCACTTTGGCAGGTGGACTATTTTGAGCTGAAGAAAATCAAGATTTGCCAGATTCAAGAATAACTTCTGCTTTTCCCTTACCTGCCTAAAAGAATTTAGGTAGAAGGCCTGGTTCAGGAAGAGAAATATCACCTTAGATAAAAACAAGGAATATGGCCTGGGTGTGATAAGTTGGCAGGAAGCTCAGTTGGGCCTGGATATCCAAATTCCTCTCCATGTCCTGTTGTCTCTGCCCGGCACAGCAAACCTTTGTTCACCAAATATTTGGTCTTCCCATCTTCCTTTCTCCCCTTTCAAGTCCCAGACCCCTGCTCCCTTCTCCTTAGCTCAGAGTGGCATATAAGCCTCAATTGTTTGATTGTAGGCCTCATATTACAGGAGCCCCATATGTACATTATTAAATTAGCGTTTCTCCTGTTATCTGTCCTATGTTAATTTTATTACTAGACTAGCCAAAGAGCCAAGAAAGGTAAAGCAAAAAGCTTTCTTTCCCTGCATTCCCATGTGGTAATGAATAAGCTCTTATGTCTATGACATACACTGTACGTATGAAGGATTCCAACATTTAACGAGCTTACTTACTTGAAAATTTCGTACTGCTTAGAGTTTCCTTTATCTCCGAACAAAGAAACTAGTATGTGTCCTGTAACTCTCCTTCCGGACAGTGTGACGGCCACCTTATACCTCCAACCTACAAAGGGGAAATATTTGCAAAATATCAACTTTTAGAAAAATTACTCCGAAAACAGGATTCCATTACTGTTGAATTTTGAATAATTTTTGTCTGGTTTTGGTAGTTCTAATCAAATAGTGATGGATATTCCTTTAACTAAATGTTCAGAGGGCTAACAATAGGGGGTGGGGGAGGAACACAGACTCTTCCCAAGTTCAAAAGATTTCAAGTCAAAGGACTAAGTAATATATTTTGCTTTCAACTTTTTAAACCTAACAATGTATTCTGAATCTTAGAAGAACTTTATATTAAAAGATAATGTAAAAAAAATAAATACAAAATAAAAGATAATGTGATGTTTCATCAGTTTATTTCATTTTTATAGATCACAGAAGTTTAGAGTACTATCATCTTTTGGTCTAAATAATCTACATTTATCTCAAATATTCTATAAGTCAACTTTCCATCATCACTGGAATTGTATTGACTTATGGTAATCATTTTATAGTACTAGTCAATAGTGAATTGCCATTTTTTGCCATTTAGAGCTAGCCTGGGCCAAATTGGGAAGGCAATAAAATTTAGCTTTAGTTTTTATTATGCAGTTAACCCTATTAACTCCAATACAAATAGTTTTCTTCCTCTGCGACCCCAGTAAAGAAACCCAGGGTCTGTCCCCAAGCCTCACCATTCCCACATCCTCTGATTTCCATCACCCATGGAGTCTACAATCCTGATATCTCTTGAATCTGTCACCTCCTTTCCATTTCCATAATCTCTGCTATCTCTCTCATGGGTTACTTTTCTGTTTGTAAAAAAACCTCATAATTTTGCACAGTTAAACTTTTAACAGAGTATGAAGCGGCTGAAGCAGAAGAAGCCTCCTGAATTCAGCACCAGTATCAACTGTGGAGAAATTAATTTTTGTATCAATTGATATCATGCATGCATGCCTTCTCAGTTGCTCAGCTGTGTCTGACTCTTTGCCACCCCATGGACAGTAGCCCACCAGGCTCCTCCGTCCATGGGATTTCTCAGGCAAGAATACTGGAGCTGGTTGCCATTTCCTCCTGCAGGAGACCTTCCCCACCCAGGGACTGAACCTGCGTCTCTTGTGTCTCCTGCATTGGCAGGTGGATTCTTTACCATTGTGCCACCTCAGATCAGGCTCTAAATTCCGTTCTGCCCCTCAAATTTAGCCATGTTTACAGTAAGCATGGCATTGAAATGTTTTTCCATTTTGGAGAGGAGTGTTTAAAACTTTTGTGCAGAAAAGCAATTTCACACATTTCCACTGGACATGATAAAATACATAGTATTGAGAATTTGAGACAAATAAAATAGGAACTTACGGGCAAAATTGCTGGCATCACCAGTGTTTAGATAAAATGTCTGGCCCTCTGATTTTGTTTTCCCAGGAAATCTGTCAGCATAATGACCCATCTGGGGGCAGCCGTCACTTGGACAGGGGAAGCACTTGTCCTAGAGAATATAAGCAAATGGTGAACAAAGATGTGCTTTTTAAAAATAGCATACTATCTTATTCCATGTATTGTTGAATTCTCAAATACTCTAATCCTAATCCTGTTCTGATAGTAACAGAAGATTTTAACGGTGTCTCAACAAAGGTTAAAAATGAGTCTCATTATTTAGAACAATAAATCAGCTATTTCACTGTTAAATAACACGATATTAAGAAAAAATTATAAAAGTCACTTAAGATAACTTATCTATATATATTTAACCTTTTCTCTTTTGCCTCTCTTAAGTTGCTCCAGTTGCCCCAAGACACCCCTCTTGTTTTAGGTGGTCAGAATTTATTTTAGAAAAGTTGGAAAAGAAAGAGCAAGGTGATAATCAGCTTCTGATATATAAAATAGAATCCACTGGGAGGACAATAGACTTAAAAGTCATTTTTCTCAATTTCTTTAGTTCCCACTTAGCATATCAAGGTCTGAAAGATTCAAATCTCAGAATTTTCCCAGTGGGAAGGGAAATTGTCCTAGTTGGTTATTAAGACTTAGCCATGAGGTGAAGGTCTGAAGAAGATGGATATCATATAGGAAAATGTCCTTTCTTTTTGGATCAAGAATCGATGGGAAGAAAAGAGGGACAGAAATGAACAGAGGGGAGGTAGACAAGTAGATAGATACAGAAATTCCTACTATGAAAGGGCAAGGCTGCCCCACAGAAGAGGTGAGTGGTGAACTCCTGAATCAATGGACCAGGTAGGGCCTGGGCCAAATCTCAGGGTCTGCATCCAGAGAAAGCTAAGGGGAAATGGAGTCAGTCCAGGAGAAATACCCAACCTGCAAGAGTGGACATGCCTAGATATCACCTGCAGATGGCAGCAGTGAGCCCATCAATGTGGTGGATCTCCCAAGTCTCCCTTTCTGACCCTTCACACACACGCACACACCACCACCACCACCACCAAGATCATCCCGCCCAATACCAACTTGGATATAGGTGGCCCAAAGGCTGAGAAATCTGCAAAACTGAAAATGCTTTCCTATAAAGGTGTCTGAGCATCACCTAAAAGGACTGTTTATTATTACTGAATCAGGTTAAGTTTTAACTGGATGAAATTTAAAGCTTCTGTGTTGTTTGTTTTCCCCATTACCTAGAAAATGGAGTTTTGGAATAAAATAAAAATAAAGAAGCCAGGATGTTCTTGTTGTACATGCAAGCTATATTGTGAATAAATATGTACCCATCTCTTTTTCCTTACACATAAGAGCTAACATTTGTTGAGTGCTAATTATTATATCTTAGGTTCTGGGCTAAGTAATTAGAACATGTTATCTCATTAATTCCTACCAAATATATGGAATTTACCATTTTATTTACATTTTAAAATGAAGAAAGTGATTTAGAGAAGTTGAATGTTTTGCCCCAAATCATTCACCTTCTTAACTGTGGAACTAGGAATCAGATCCTCTCTCTTCATTGTTAAAGTATATCTGCTTGATAATTATAACTTCACATGGCATGTTACTTGAAAATTTACATATTTAAATATGTACAAATGCATATTAAATATTGTACATAGTAAATATGTACATACGTTACATATTAAATAACACACGGTATACATTTTTATTTGAAAAAAATTATAGTGAAAGGAAAAGCAATAGTAAAAAAAAAAAAAGGCAACTGATATGTTATATTCAAGATCAGGGCTTCCCAAGTGGCGCTGGTGGTAAGAAACCTGCGTGCCAATGCAGGAGACAAAAGAAACATAGTTCCATCCCTGGGTCAGGAAGATCCCCTGGAGGAGGGCAGGGCAACCCACTCCAGTATTCTTGCCTGGAGAATCCCATGGACAGAGGAGCTGGGCAGGCTACAGTCTATATGGTTGCAAAGACTTGGGCACAACAGAAGCGACTTAGTACACAGGCACACATTCAAGATCAGATTTAAGTATCCTAACTTAGAAATCCCTTTTCTCCTTTCCTTTTTGCTTCTCTTCTTTTCACGGCTATTTGTAAGGCCTTCTCAGACAACCACTTTGCCTTTTTGCATTTCTTTTCCATGGGGATGGTCTTGATCCCTGTCTCCTGTCAAGGCTGTATATTGTCACCCTGCTTATTTAACTTATATGCAGAGTGCATCATGAGAAACGCTGGGCTGGAAGAAGCACAAGCTGGAATCAAGATTGCTGGGAGAAATATCAATAACCTCAGATATGCAGATGACACCACCCTTATGGCAGAAAGTGAAGAAGAACTAAAGAGCCTCTTGATGAAAGTGAAAGAGGAGAGTGAAAAAGTTGGCTTAAAACTCAACATTCAAAAAACTAAGATCATGGCATCTGGTCCCATCACTTCATGGCAAATATATGGGGAAACAGTGGAAACAGCGGCTGACTTTATTTTTTGGGGCTCCAAAATCACTGCAGATGGTGATTGCAGCCATGAAATTAAAAGACGCTTACTCCTTGGAAGGAAAATTATGACCAACCTAGATAGCATATTAAAAAGCAGAGACATTACTTTGCCAACAAAGGTCCGTCTAGTCAAGGCTATGGTTTTTCCAGTGGTCATGTGTGAATGTGAGAGTTGGACCACGAAGAAAGTTGAGCGCCGAAGAATTGATGCTTTTGAACTGTGGTGTTGGAGAAGACTCTTGAGAGTCCCTTGGACTGCAAGGAGATCCAACCAGTCCATCCTGAAGGAGATCAGTCCTGGGTGTTCATTGGAAGGACTGATGCTGAAGCTGAAACTCCAATACTTTGGCCACCTCATGCAAAGAGTTGACTCACTGGAAAAGACCCTGATGCTGGGAGGGGTTGGGGGCAGGAGGAGAAGGGGACGACAGAGGATGAGATGGCTGGATGGCATCACCGACTCAATGGGCATGAGTTTGAGTAAACTCCGGGAGTTGGTGATGGACATGGAGGCCTGGCATGCTGAGATTCATGGGGTCGCAAAGAGTCGGACACGACTGAGCGACTGAACTGAACTGGACTGAACTTAGATATCCAGAGGTTACCAAAAAAGATGATAAAAAAAAAAAAATCTGGGCAATTATGTGATTGCACAGAAATGTCCACACACCCACAATCCTATTCGTTTGTAAGGTTAACATTTAAGACAGGTTTTCCATGATCATCAGTGTCCTGTGACCATAGCTCAGGTTTCCAGAGACAATGTCTGCCCTTGGAATTATTTCCAAAGCAAGTTTTCACATTTACCCAACACACACAGAAGTGATAAAGAACAAGGTGGACGCAGGCATTTCAGTTTACAAGTCCAATTCTCTAAAGTTCTCCCTTGCCTTATCACTATTAGAATAAACACATATGATTGAAAGAGTAAATAAGGTATCAGTCATATAGTAACATTCACTGAGAGCATACTGGGTGCGGTGAACCGCACCAGTCATGAGAAGTGATGGTCACAAAACCCTTCAGGTGCAAGAGACGATGTACTTACTGCACTGAAAGCGGTGTAAGAGGCACAAGGGAACCCAGCAAAGCCATCAGGGTTGAGGATGCTGTCAGCATAATACTTGTAGCTTCTTAAGTGATTACAGGCCACAAAGTCACGCGTTCCTTTGAAATCAGACGTGATTACACATCAGAGACAGATGCTATTTTTCCAAGTTAATGTCATGTTTGGAACATAGTTGTTGAATAGGTTTCTCTAATTAGTGCAAACTCCTGGCAGTCACAGAACAAAATCATTTATGAAGGCTTGTTATCATTTGAGATGCAATCAGAAGTTAAGATTATAATAGTTACGCCACAGATGAATGAAATGGAAAAATAACTCTAGGAAGGAAAGATCCATCCATATAGATACAAGTATAATGTAGTAATATATTCCCTGAATTAGATTCTTGGAAAGTTGAATACAAGTACATTTTCTTTCCTGTAGTCTGCTCATGTCCACTTCTCCCAGTGAAAATGTGTATCATGGGGATACAATGAAGAGTCCTTTGGTTATAGAAAATGTGACACCTGTACCATATCAAAATATGCAGCATGTTTACCAAAAGAAAACACAGATTCCGCCCCCAAGGAAATCTCCTTATGTACATAACAAATAGGTTTACCTTCCCAGATCCCATCTATGTCAACAATCTGAGACAGAGCATTCTTCTGACATCCAGGCATTTCTTTCCCTCCATTTGGGAAGAAATCTAGGTGGCCCACAACTTGGCTCATTCCAAACCCTGAGAAATTTTAAAATATGGGAAAGTTGACGTCAACATACAGACTCAAAACACTCTAAAATGCTCATGTGTAAATTCAAAAAAACACTCCAGGAGGATGAATTTAAGAACTCACCAAGGTTGGGGATTATTGGGGCAGCGTCTGTGTGAATTACATCCACAAACTGCGCATCGCTGGGGTCCAGTCGGACCAATTCAGGTGTGCCCTCAAAGCAAGGCTCCGCTGGATCCAACCCTAAAACAGACAGGATGTATCATATCAGTGTCTTATCAGTGGACAGGCACGTTTACCTCTCTCGCCAGTAACAAACCCGAGTGCACGCACAGGTGGTAATCATGAGTAGTGTGTGCAAAGAGATGAGTCAGTTCTTCCGTAACGTACCATTTTCTGAAAGGAAATCTATGTCTAATTTACTATTTGCTTTAAAGTGAATTTTCCTTGAGGCATGGAATATTCGTGGATACTTAGTCACTGGGTCAATTCTGTCACTAGCGTAGTTACAACAAACGAGGTCAGACTCCGGGAGACAGCACTGGACTCCTAAGAGACTTTCAGGCTAAAAAAGTTCCACCTACACTAACTCCCCTGAGGGCAAGGATCTTGGCATTCACAGTCACTGGGACCACAGCTTGACAAAGTGCCTGACTGAGCGGGTTCCACTGGACATTAATGGACTGTGAAAAGGAAAGTTCTCTCCAACAAATTAAAGAGAGATATTCCAGTTGCCCTCACCAATCCAAATATAACCAGCTTATCTGAAGTATTAAAAAAGAGAATCAGGAGTTTGGGGACAGAGTCAGAAGATGCAAGAATAAGTAATCATTCCCTAAAATAGTCACCTCTCAGATCCAGGAGAGCAAAGTCTTTCTCAGAAAGTTACAAGGTTTGTGCAGGACCTGGGTATCCAACACACGACTCCACTGGCTAAATGCAACCAGTCTGAGATTGATAAAATAATATTTTTGACCTAACTAGCAGCTTGAGCTCTGCCAGCCCAGGCACCCAGACTATCTGTCCCCACCACTTGGGTTGTGGTTGATGAGGATTGGAATAATTACCAATTGCTGTGAAGCAGAATATAACTAATGAATACATTTTTGATCTCTTTGGATTTAATTCTATTTATTCTATTATTTATGCTATTTATTTTATTCACTAAACTCATCCTTTGTGAATATATGACAAAGAGAAAGTAGATATGAATAAGATTGCCAGATGCTCTTAATTCACGTTTTAGTCACATGTGGGTATTTATATGCTACACAGGGCTCTGTAGACCAAAGATCAGTATTAATAAACAATTAATAAGGTCTTAGAACACACTGATTTCTCTGATCCTATGACCTAATTAGGAAAATGTAAAAACTTGTCTTCTCAGGTAAAAAACAGGTCTCTCTGTCAAATTTCTATCCTTGTAGACCCCATATAGGCTTCACTTAGTCCAATTTTGCAGCTTTTTACTGTTTTGACCTACCTGTGATACGTCCAATAGCCCCATTGGTCCTCCTTCCTGCCTCCCCAGCAGCGTGGGCACCCAGGCTGTGGCCAATGACATGGACGTCAGAAAGTGAGTATTCAAATGATGACTGTTGAAAAGAAAACTCCTTCAGAATGTTTTCAAACTGGCAAACTTCAAGATGGGCAGAAAAGAGAGAGCTCTGAAAACTCAACTTTTAAGAAGACATGCTGCCCCTTCAAAACAATCAATTTTCAGGGATTCTTTTCATTTATAATAGAAAACGGTGATGGTTTGGTGCTTAAACTGGTGGAAGTAGTACTCTCTTTTATTGTTTCACTACATAGAAGAAACCTTTGATGGTATGAGGACTTGCTGTCTTGAGGCGATGAAGCAAGTATTTGTAGAAAATAATAATGATTCTTCAACACATGATGTTGGGAAAACTGGACGGTTACATGCAAAGGAATAAAACTGGACCACTTTCTTAAACCATACACAAAAGTAAACTCAAAATGGATTAGAACTTAAATGTAAGACCTGAAACCATAAAACACCCGGAAGAAGCATAGAAACTACATTCTTTGACATCCATCTTAGCAATATTTTTTTGGATGTGTCAAAAGCAGGCAAAAGAAACAAAAGCAAAAATAAACAAACGGAATTAGTCAAACTGAAATGCTTTTTCACGGTGAAGGAAACCATCAGCAAACCAAGAAGGCAACTTATTAGATGGGAGAAGATATTTGCAAATTATATATTCCATAAGAGGTTGACATTCAAAACAGATGAAGAGCTCACAACTCAATATAAAAAATCCAAATAATCTGATTAAAAAATGAAGGGAGGACCTGAATAGACATTTTTCCAAGTCAGACATACAGACGGCCAACAGACAGATGAAAAGATGTTCAACATTACTAATCATTCAGTTCAGTTCAGTCGCTCAGTCGTGTCTGACTCTGCAACCCCATGGACTGCAGCATGCCAGGCCTTCCTGTCCATCACCAACTTCAGGAGCTTACTCAAACTCATGTCCATCAAGTCGGTGATGCCATCCAACCATCTCATCTTCTGTCATGCCCCACTTTCATCTCCTCCCACCTTCAATCTTTCCCAGCATCAGGGTCTTTTCAAATGAGTTGGTTCTTCACATCGGATGGCCAAAGTATTGGAGTTTCAGCTTCAGCATCATTCCTTCCAGTGAATATTTAGGACTGATTTCCTTTAGGATGGACTGGTTGGATCTCTTTGCAGTCCAAGGGACTCTCAAGAGTCTTCTCCAACACATCAGTTCAAAAGCATCAATTCTTTGGTGCTCAGCTTTCTTTATAGTCCAACTCTCACATCCATACATGACTACTGGAAAAACCATAGCTTTGACTAGATGGACCTTTGTTGGGAAAGTAACATCTCTTCTTTTTAATATGCTGTCTAGGTTAGTCATATCTTTTCTTCCAAGGAGAAAGCGTCTTTTAATTTCATGGCTGCAGTCACCATCTGCAGTGATTTTGGAGCCCCCCCAAATAAAATCTGTCACTATTTCCATTGTTTCCCCATCTATTTGCCATGAAGTGATGGGACCAGATGCCATGATCTTAGTTTTCTGAATGCTGAGTTTTAAGCCAACTTTTTCATTCTCCTCTTTCACTTTCATCCAGAGGTTCTTTAGTTCTTCACTTTCTGCCATAAGGGTGGTGTCATCTGCATATTTGAAGTCACTGATATTTCTCCCAGCAATCTTGATTCCAACTTGTGCTTCCTCCAGCCCAGTGTTTCGCATGATGTACTCTGCATATAAGTTAAATAAGCAGGGTGATGATATACAGCCTTGACCTACTCCTTTCCCAATTTGGAACCAATCTGTTGATCCATGTCCAGTTCTAACTGTTGCTTCTTGACCCACATACAGATTTCTCAGGAGGCAGGTCAGGTGGTCTGGTATTCCCATCTCTTGAAGAATTTTCCACAGTTTGTTGTGATCCACACAGTCAGAGACTTTGTTGTAGTCAATAAAGCAGAAGTAGATGTTTTTCTGAAACTCTCTTGCTTTTTTGATGATCCAATGGATGTTGACAATTTGATCTCTGGTTCCTCTGCCTTTTCAAAATGCAGCTTGTACATCTGGAAGTTCACGGTTCATGTATTGTTGAAGCCTGGCTTGGAGAATATTGAGCATTTCTTTGCTAGCATGTGAGATGAGTGCAATTGTGCGGTACTGTGGCCATTTCTGACTGAAAAAGGTTACTAATCATTAGGTAAGTGCAAATCAAAACTACAGGGAGACAACACCTCATACTTGTCAGACCGGCTATTATCAAAAAGACGACAGATACTGAGGGTTGGCAAGGATGTGGAGAAAAGGGAATCCTCAAGTATGTCAGTGGGAATGTAAATTGATATAGCCACTATGGAAAATAGTATGGAGGTTCTTTAAAAATTAAATATAGAACTATCATATGGTCCAGCAATTCCACTTCTGGGTATTGTTTCTACGAAAATGAAAACATAAATTCCAAAAGATACGTGCGCTCTTGTGTTCATTGCAGAATTATTTGCAGCAGCCAAGCTATGGAAACAACCTCAGGGTGTATCAGTAGGTGCATAAAGGAGCCGCGGTACAGACACACCGTGTTTCACTGAGCTTGGCTTTATTGTGTTCCACAGACACTGTGGGTTTTTTTTTGTTTGTTTGTTTTTTACAAGCTACAGCATTTGGCAACTCTGCCTTGAACAAGTCTAACTGCCATTTTCCCAACAGCATCTGTTCACTTTGTGTTTCTGTGCCACTTTTTGGTAATAGTCAGAATATTTCAAAATTTTCACTATCATAGTATTTCTTATGGTGATCAGTGACCTTTGATATTACTACTGTAATTGTTTTGGGGTGCCACAAACCACACTCATGTGGATGGTGAATTTAATCAATAAATGTTCTGCTAGCTCCACCAACCAGACATTGCAATTATATATATTGACACATGAAACTAATGGAATATTGTGTGTCAACTTTCCTTCAATTTTTAAAAAAAGTAAAAGAAAAAAAAATTAAACAAGAAAGACAAGAAAAGAATAATGAAATCAATTACTTAAGCATTTTCAAGTTTCATATTTTCTCAGTTTTTAGTTACCCAATCAGGTTAACTTGTTATCACTGTGCTTCTCTTCAAACAAACAAACGAAACCCCTAGTTTAATTATCACGTCAACTTGGCTTAATAACTGGTTATGTTAAAAGAACTAACAGTGAAATTCAGTAGAAAGACCTTACCTGGTTGCTTGAATAATAGCACTTAGAATTAGTTTAGTTTAAACTTAACGGGCAATGAATTGATGAAGTTCAAATTGATTTAATTGATGAAGCTTAAATAAAGATTTTTTTTTTTTTGCATTTTTCTCTTCAATCAAGGAGAATGCAACTCTCAGTAGAAAAATATTTTATGAATTCTCATACACGCAGCAATTTTGGGGGGAAGAGAATTCAGAGAACCATGTCCATGGGCTTTTATATAACCCAGAGTTAGTTACCTTAAGAACATCCACTAAATACGCCACCTCTGCACCCACAATCCGGATGTTCTGTGTGGCTTGTGTGTACCCTGTGCGGGAGCCGCCTTTCCAGTCCACACAGATGCAGTTCACACTTTCCACGGTAAACAGGTTCTGGGGGGAGGGACACAATAAATAGGTAAATAATTCAGGATCTTAACTAACTACTAATTAACACTCTTGAAGACTAGGATAAATTCTCTTCTTGACCTATACAATATCAAGCTCGCTTTTTAACTCGAAATCAGTAAACAAAACTTCTGTTACAGTTATGGAATACTTTTTAAAGCTTAATACGGGCTCTAAACTAGAGGTTTGGCCATAATGGGAAATGGATTCTTGGGATATCTACAACAACAGATGCGTGGATGTTTGTTTCGGGGAAAAGTGTATAAAATGTGGTACAGTGGTTTGTCTCATTAGCACATCATCGACTTCACAAGACTACATTGTCTCTTACTAGAATGCACCCCAGGACATCGCCTGTCTTTTTCACTGATGTATCCTCAGTGCCTCGGATAGTTCCTGGCATACAATAGATATTCAGTAAATATTTACTAAATAATGGAATAAGTGAAAGACTGTGTTAAGACCCTTTAAATAAAGATATTGAAGGCAAATGAATAGGCTTTTCCATGATGGAAAGATAAATCTAAGTTTTTGTATGAACGTGTTTTATTGTACATCACTGAAGTTATTTCAGAGAAAAATACAACCTTCCAGATATCTACTGGAAGTGAGGATCAGTGATAGTCTCATGAATGCTAGAACTGGCAGAAATTTTGTTTATTTGAGTATGTATTTATGCATATCCCCACCTTTTTGCCAAGAAGAATTTGAGAACGAAGCAATCTTAGAATCCATCTCCAACTCTTTCATTTTACAGACTGTAAAATCCAAATAGGGGAAACAATTTGCTAGTGTCCTGGTTAGCTAAGGATAGAGTCAGAACTGGAATTTGGGGCATTTGATCTTCTAATTTAACATACTCACTCCTCCATCTTGATGACCAAAGCCGATCACATGCAAGAAAAACACAGCTGCATTCGGGATCTCAAAAATAAACTATACATATATCTGAAAATCGACATACCTTTGGAGTTGAGAATCGTAAACTTATTTTTTCTTCACTGTAGTATATAAATCTATTACTTACCTTCCCTCATTCCCCAGTTCAATAATCAACTATAAAGTATTTTAGAAGACAAGTTGTGACTTTACTGATTATTTCTAACCTTAACTGTCTTCAGGATCAGTCAAAACTCTTGGAGTTAATTTAGCCTTTAACTTGAGTCATAGGCAGGCCTGAAATAAAACCTCTAAAGAAAAGACTGCATCTTGGTGCCACAGTTGGCCACAAAAGCTTGATGAAGAAATGAATCAACAATAATGTTCCTCCAGCACTAGCAGTTACTCAGAAAATGTACTCTATTTGATTTTCTGTCATTTAAATCTTCATTATCACAGGGCACATAGCCAAAGGCAAATTCAAGAAAATAGGATCACTACTGTTGAAACAACAGGAGCCAGAAATGAAAATCTACACAGTTTTTCAAGCTATCACTACCATAGGAGATCAAGGAGTAGCAAGTGAAAATCACAGGAAAATAATTAGTTTGGGCAAAATGAGCTATCTTAGTTCTTCACACAGAAATCAAAGCCTATTGAAGAAATGAAAGCTATCGACAATGCAACAAATGCTGCATCAATATGGCAGCATCTGTTGTGAAAATTTTGAAATATCTCTGTATTAGTTACTAAATAATCATTATCTAGAGCCACCACGTGCCTGCCAGCTTTGCTGGTCTGACCTCCACCCTGTGTCACCTCCTGGACCTCCTCTGGGAACCCCAGGCCCAGTGAGGTCAGAGGATACTCCAACCTCCTGCTGACAGGAATCTGTCCTCACTGGGTGGGGCCTTGCCTTCTACGTTGTTAATTATCACCCTGGAAACAAATTTCCTTAAGAGATTTACAGTCTCACCTTGCAAATACCCTGCAGCCAGTTTTCATCTCCCTTGTCTGTGAATCCATGAATAACAAAGCGGGTTTTTCTATTTGTTTTGAAATTGGAGCTTGCAATGACTGATGCATCTGCAACGATTTCCTGTTTGGGGGAGAAAAATGTTTAACGTCAAGTTTCTGAGAGTATCCAGTAGGACTGCCTGTACGAGGAGGGAAGTGGCAGGTGGGAGAAGACTACTGAGTCTCGGGGTCCTTGGGAGTAAAGAGTCTCTCATTACAACCAAGCTATTTCCAAACATTACCAAGTCACTACTTTCCAGATGTCATAAAATTTTTGCATTTGCTCTACTTGGGTAATATGTCTGCTATGATATTGGAGGCAGGGGATCAGATGATTAGATAGCATCACTGACTCAACGGACATGAATTTGAGCAAACTCCGGGAGGTGGTGAAGGACAGGGAAGCCTGGCGTGCTGCAGTTCATGAGGTCACAAAGAGTCAGACACAACTTAGTGACTGAACACAACAACACAATACTGGTGGTGGGGTCTTGTCTTTGACCAATGGAAAACTACATATGTATGTATTTTATAGATACAAAATATGTTGGGAGATTACACATGACATCTGGAGATGTCATATATATATAATAACCATTTTTAGAATATGGTATTAAATGTACCATAGAGGTAGAATAAGAATAATACCAAGTAAATGGATACTTTAAACAAGTTACCAAACAAGACTTTTATAAACAAGTTAGATGAAATAATACTTAAGCTCTCTGCCCTAAAAATCTCCACAGTGTGACTTGTTCTTTTTAGAAGACAAAATTCAGTATCCTTATTACATAAAGCAGATGAAACTTAGTTCTGAAAACAATGAGCGTTCTTACTTGAAAGTTGTCTGGGTTCTCATTAGTGTACAGGAGGAAGCGAGTGTTGACTTCTTCTGGAGACCAAGGCAATACTTTGAGGGGTCTTTCTATAATTCCCGCCCAAGGGGAATCATCACTGAAGCAGCCAAGTCTATCGTAGCAGACCTCCTTTCCTACAATCACACAGCAGTGTTAGTTTCAGCAGAATGCTCTTTTTAATGGTCTCCCTGCCAATGTTTGAGTTAAATTACTTTTTGTGACATGTTTTCTTCCTCCACATCCTCAGATACCTTCTTATCCACACACTCACAAAACAGCTTCAACACACAACATCCCAGCTAAGGACACGCTGCTGCTTCTCGTTTCTACCACATAGGACCGCCTCACTCCACTTCTGTCCCTGTCCGGTCCCATGCTAGGGCTTGATTAAGACTCTCAACTCAGATGTCTTCTTTGGTCCTCTGGTGCCCAAGAAAGGAGTAGCTTTGTGTCCCTAGGCCTTGGAGTAGGGGATGAAGTGCTTACCTTCTTGTAACCATCTTCTGACTTTGGGTTTGGGGTTGAAAGCTTAAGTTTCATGCAAATGCCCAAACTTTATATATCCACCTGGGTGAGTATTTAGGTCTCACCATATTGGATATATTTAGGGGCATCCTAGATTCTTGTGATAAAAAAAGGCTGCTCACAAATAATCAAATATAAAGCCCATGGTGGGGCTTCCCTGGTGGCTCAGTGGTAAAGAATCTGCCTGCCAATGCAGGAGACACAGGTTCAATCCCTCATCTAGGAAGATCCCACATGCCATGGAGCAACTAAGCTCATACGCCACAACTATTGAGCCTGCTCTAGAGCCCAGGAGCCACAACCCCTGAGCCCACGGGCCACAACTACTGAAGCCCCCACACTCCAGAACCCGTGCTCCACAGCAAGAGAAGCCACGGCAACGAGAAGCCCACGCGCCACAACTAGAGAAAAGCCAGTGCGGCAACAAAGACCCAGCACAGCCAAAAATTAATTAATTAATTAATTTAATTAAAATTAAAAGAAAGTCCATGGTGTGACACAACTCTGCACTCGAATGTTAACCCCTAAAAGAACAATACAAAGGAAGGGTTATCCAGGAGTTACTCCATCAACATTAGGAGCAGCAGTTGTTGTGGAGGCTGCATTCTTCAAAACTTACTGTGTGCCAGGTACTAGGCAACATGATTTACATACATTATCATACCTACGTCTCACAATTATCTTACAGCGAGGTGGTACTATGTGCCCAGTTGACAGATGAAGATAGGGACGCACAGAGAGGTTAAGAATTTTGCTCAGGGAAATGCAGTTGTGGCTGGTGGAACCCGGGTTCAAACTCTACACATGACTCCAAGCAAGGAGTGCTAAATTCAGAAAGAAAAATGCAAGTTAAATTGGAGTTTCAGATAAACAATACATTTTTATTGTAAGAATAGCAATAAACTTAAATTCTATTTTTTATAATGATAAATTTTACTATTTATATGACTGTGGCTTATATTCTTGGTTTTATCTGAAATTCAAATTTAACAGGACATCTTAGCTTTCACCTAGCAGCCTTACTCCCAATACCTATGCTCCTAATCATGAATCTCTCCTACTCACTTATTCCTCATCCTCATAGTGGCTTGAATTCAGCTGTTGTAGCCTTTCTTCCAAGTATTGAGCAGTAAGTCTCTTCCAGCATGACATAAATATTTTTTCTTACCTACGACTGTTCCCAGCAACACTGAAAATGTCCAGATTAGCAGCATCTAAATAAAAGTTTAAAATATAATTGAGTCCAGGGAAGTAAGTTTTTAAAAGATTGGCATAATACAAGTCTGAATGGGTAAATTTGAATAAATTAGACAGTATGCTTCAGACTCACCGTGGCAGTTCTGTCGAGTTCTGCGCACAACCAGATAGCACCTAGAGGTCCTTTTATGGGCAAATCTTATCTTTTTGGGCAGTGCCATGGAAAAGTAGCAAGAGAAAAGAGGAGGTTCCAAGGATGTATTTCTAATTTTAGTCATAAATAAACCACGACTGATAGAGTAGGTAAAGTTTTCCACCATAGTTTTCGAAAGAGGAGAAAACGGTAGATATGAATCATTCTGTTTTAATGGGACTATAACGGTTAGAATCATCCTAAGTTCATTGTAGTGAAGTTTCTGGTCTGTCCCTTTCTTAGTTTGCAGTTTTCTGGGCTGGTCTGTGGGTATGTATGAAATTAAATTGTTTCCACGGATTTGACAGCCATAGTCTTGACAACAAATACTAAGAGCTTACCAGCTCATGCAATTTTGTACAATCTTGCCTTACCCTCCAAAACAATGAAATAGAGGCAATTCTTCAAGAGATTTCATTTCTTTGGGGAAAGCTGTTGATATTTTATTTTGATAGTCCACAGGAATAGTTTATTTCTCAACAATAACATGGAAGACAGAATAAATGAACTGATGAAAGGAACCAGGGGTACTTCTAAGAACATAGAGGTGAAATCAGTGACCCTATCACCAAATGAAATTACCCATAAGAGAAGAACCAAATCCAACTTGGAAGAAAATGGTCTGGGAAATATAATATGGAAGAGAAGTAGTTGATAGAAAAGAACTAGGATGTGTTCATTGGGTGACAGATTGCTTAAAATTAATTTTAGAAAGACTATGATAGGATACCATAATTTTAAGATACCACAGCATTTGGCCTGACAGCATCACAGATATTGGTTGAATGATTTGAAATAGCCACGTTTGTAGATGAAAAATGGTCAAATGGTCCAGTTCCCTGACAGAGTTTACAGATACAGAAAAAAGGCACAAAATGATTTGTGCATGAAGAAAATTCAGGAAAGTTGAGCAAGGGAAATATGAACACCAGGACAGAAGTTGCAAGGAAGGAATTCCATGGATGGGAGCCGTGGCAAAGTCCCACTGGATCCTTCCGGTCTCAGCATTTAATCCCATCCTTAGGGACTCTTTTCCAAACCTGATGAGGTTGGTTTCCCTCTCCCCTCTAGAAAAACTTCCCTTCAGAACTAGCCTCACATGACACCCATCACAAGCAGCTGTGGATCAGAAACTCTGACCAGGCTGGGATTCTCTAGGCCATGTCACATCTCAGTATCTAGCCAGGCTGGCACAAAACGGTCCCTGAACACATCCCCCTTGAAAGAACGGCCAAACAAATGAGGGAATGAATACAAAAAACAATACAGTTTGAATCACTGCTATACTAACAACTGCCTACACAAACTCACAGAAAAGAACTGTGATTTTTAACCTAAAACAAGCAAACAAACAAACCAAAAAAAAAAAAAAAAGAGGTAGGGGAAACAAAGTTCACACTGGGGTTTCAGTTCAGTCAGTCACTCAGTCATGTTTGACTCCTGGCAACCTCTTGGACTGCAGCACGCCAGGCCTCCCTGTCCATCACCAGCTCCCGGAGCTTACTCAAACTCATGTCCATTGAGTCAGTGATGCCATCTGACCATCTCATCCTCTGTCGTTCCCTTCTTCTCCCGCCTTCAATCCTTCCCAGCATCAGGGTCTTTTTCAATGAGTCAGCTCTTCGCATCAGGTGGCCAAAGTATTGGAGTTTCAGCTTCAACATCAGTCCTTCTAATGAATATTCAGGACTGATTTCCTTCAGGATGGACTGGTTGGATCTCCTTGCAGTCCAAGGGACTCTCAAGAGTCTTCTCCAACACCACAGTTCAAAAGCATCAGTTCTTCGGTGCTCAGCTTTCTTTACACTGGAGTTTACTATAAAATAAAATACATTCCATGTGAATTACCAAGTAATTCATACAGAATTTCTAAGTAGGCATTTTAGATAGTACAAATTTAATCCATAATTTAGGTGATCTTTGTTCAGTATATATTGTAGACTTAGGACTAAAAGTCACTAAGTTCTGAAACATAGAGTCCATGGAGAATTTTTTTTATGAACTGAGATAGGCTTAAATTTTAGAGTGCTTTGGGAAGAGTCAATTTCCACAACTGTTATAAAAGCTAAGAAAGGAATTGTACATAATCAGCAGTCTATCAAGTCCACTCTGGATGAATAACTTCCCTTAAATTCAGTCTTGCTGCATGTGTTAGTTGGGTTGTAAAATTTTGTAAACCATATTGTTTCATTCATATCACAAAAGTGCTATCTAGGAATGGCTGTTTATAGGGTTTGTAGCAGAGATTGCGCGCCTCTTCCCAGAGAATAGAATTAAACTCTACTGCTCAATCTCTCTTGCAACAAGATGTGCCACAAGACCAACTGGCCAATAAGATGTGAGTGCACAGATGTGTATCAGTTCTAGTCCTGTTCATAAGAAACCTCACATGACCCTCCATGCTCCTTCTTTCCCATGGCTTGATGCAGACAAAGACAGTGACCTTGAAGACTGTGTGTTGAAGCTGGCGGAGCCACAGCTGGAAGGAGCTTGGGTTCCCTGCTTAGAGGAAAGCTGCTCATCAATCACAAACACCCATTTTGAACTTTACATAAGCATGAAATAAATTCCTATTATGTTAAGCCACTGATATTTCAGGTTATATCAACTAGCATTAACTTAACTAATGGAGATTATTTTATTGTATAATTTCTCCTACTTCCAAGAACAGCTTTGGTACCAAACACTGAATGTGTGTGTGTTCAGTAGCTTTAGTCGTGTCCAACTCTTTTGACCCCATGGACTGTAGCCCACCAGGCTCCTCTGTCCATGGGATTTTTCACCCTGGGCTGCAAACTTTACCGTGAGATTTGGATGCAAAACATTAATACTTTGACAGATTATTTTCCAATTCTTGGTTTTAAAAAACTCCTTTCTTCCTAAATTATAAAAATTAATTTCTTCACTCCTTTTTTAAAGAATTTTAATTTTAATGGACATTTTCCCATTCAGACCCTGATGGTGACCATTGTTTTCAAAAGCAATCTGAGGCCAAAATGATACCTCGAGTTTTAGTAAAATTTCAACCAATGTTGCCTGGGTCCCCAGATGCAATTTATGTGTAATTAGAGCAATTCGGTGTGCTGGACACAGAGGAAATTCTCAAACATCATAGGTAGGTGGCTTGTAGCTACCACCAGAACTCTGCTCTCCACCAGCTTTTATTACTCCTGACATCTCAGGATTGCAGGCTACAGGGTGGGCCCTGGGAAGGGTGATAGAGCCATAGTAGTCCTTCCCCAGGTATTGTATGGCACTGAAAGTGGCCTTTTATTGAAAAATAATTCAAAACACTCCTTTCTCCTGGATTCAGCAGAGCACTACATAACATTGATTCAGTTTTGACCCTCAATCCTTAGACATTTAAATGTAAAAAATCCAAACTTAGAAGTTTCTAAGCCAGTAGCTATGTTTGCAGAGGAGTTAAATATTGACATATTAATATGTTTAGGCTTTGATTCTGGCAACCTCGTGATACCAAACACCAGGTGAGGGAAAGAAAGACCCTGGGACACCTGCGTGGCCAGATAACCAGCATGTTAGCCAGAGTCTCATTTACTTAACCTTCAGAGAGCCTGTCCTATCTTCCCTTATCTGGCTCCACCCACCACCAAGGCCTTCAGCGGCATGCAGAACACACCTGCCTGCAAAGCCAGACGCCCCCTGAGCAGACGGAGCTGGCAGTCATCTGGGGGTCACTGTGTCTTAAACCTTCCGGAGCATCTGTCCCGCCAAGTGTGAGGGGTTCCAGGTCTCCCAGACTCAGGGACTGAAATTATAGCTAACCCTCCTCTGTTATGCATGAAGATGGTTTACATTGTGAAAAAGAAGAACAAGCATAATTGAAATTTTAGAGCATTAGATATTCAGTTTTACGTACTTCTGAAGTTTTAGTAGTTAATCTCCTGCAGAACCCTTGACACTTCAGCTGTTTTACTGATGAGGACAGTGAGACTCAGAGGCTTTCCAGGCCCATGCTGTTGGTAAGCATCAGAGGTGTCTTGGGGATAATTTCTTTCCTCCAGCCCCAGATGACTTATGTAAATTCACAAAAGGTCACGTTCCCTCCAGGACTGTGTTAGTCTAGAGGTGATTAAAAAAAATGGTCAGGAATGGGCATAGTAGGCGATGTTAAATGTGTATGTATATATTTGTGTATAAGACTGGGTATCTGTTTTCCAAAAGAAAATAACACATATTTTTTGGATAACTTGCTTTATTTGTATTTTGCTCTGTTACTACAAATGCAGCAAATGGCAATTTTTTTTCCAATGGAAATAAAACCATTGTGATATTAAATATGATCATCATTTATCTCCTGGACCATCACAGTAGTCTTCTAACTGCTTTCCTTGTCCCCAGGAGAACAGTGTATATCCTCTACACTGCCTGACAGTCAGGTTTAAAACACAGACTGGCCACACTATTGCTCTTAAAACTTGAGCCTCCTTCCCTGCCCTGTGCTTTCCAGATCAGCACGGCTTGATAGGAATATTGTACTGTAAGCCACATTTTGAAAAGTAAAAAGAAGTAGGTGAATATATTTTAACAACTTACTTAATCTAAAATGTCCAAAATATTATCATTTCAACATGTGTTCTATTTCAAGTGGCCACGTGTAGCTAGTGTCTGCTGTATTCCTCACTTCAAGTAAGACTTTATATATATGATTAGACCTCATATAGATATGAGGTCTCCAACCTTGCTGCATACCCATTTGGACCTTTTTCTAGCCAGTCTGAACTTCTTTCAAGACATGAGCTCTCAAGAGGTTTTAATAGGATGCAACTACAAGGTACTTAAAGAATGAAATAACAAGATTCAGCAGATGTCATTGAGCAGGAAGAAATAGCAAATAGGTAGAGAGATGCAAAATTCAACAGACTCAGAGGTCACAGCTTGGGTACTGAGAGCTACGATGAAAGAGGGACAAAAGAGAGATAACAAACAAAGGAAAAGAAAAATACTAAACTAATAATTTGTACAAAAATCTTTTTTTTTCTATACCTGAGATGTTTTGGGAATCAAACAATTAGAAAAGATCTGAGGAAACTGACAGAGGGCAGGCAAAGCCAGAGGCTGTCTCACCATGTGCATTTCATAAATAACCTTTTAAGGTTGGCAAAATCCACTTAAAAGATTATAAGCTAATGGATTTCTCTTTCAAGTCATGATGAAGCATCAGGACTGTTCTTTTACCATACATAATTAAAAGCTTGGACAATATAACAATGATTTGCAAAGACTGAACAATGGGTAGTGCAAGATTGTAATAAATGGGGTAAATAGGTAATAGGTAATAAATAGGGGTAAAATAGGTAATGGGTAAACAGGTAATAGGTAATAAATGGGGTAAAAGGTAGATAGGTAATAAATGGGGTAAAAAGAAAAACAAACAAACAAAAAAAAGAAAAACAAATGAGGTGAGGCTTTTGATCACTCGAGCTATATGCCTAGAGGCATTTCCTGAACCTCAGCACAAGGAGGGCGGTTCCAGCTGGAGCAGGGCAGACTAATTGAGCCAAGGAGAAAAAGAGCAGAGTTCACGGAGCCTAAGGTAGTTAGAAGGTGCAGAGCAAAGTACTGGAGTGCAGGAAGCTATAAAGATGAAGAGTTTTCAGAAAATGGCGTGGGGGTCTACTTGAATCTTGGATAATCTGGAAAACTCAGCAGTGGCCACAAGCCTGGAAAAGGTCAGTTTTCATTCCAATCCCAAAGAAAGGCAATGCCAAAGAACGCTCAAACTACCGCACAATTTCACTCATCTTGCACACTAGCAAAGTAATGCTCAAAATTCTCCAAGCCAGGCTTCAACAGTACGTGAACTGTGAACTTTCAAATGTTCAAGCTGGATTTAAAAAAGGCAGAGGAACCAGAGATCAAATTGCCAGCATTTGCTGGATCATCGAAAAAGCAAGAGAGTTCCAGAAAAACATCTACTTCTGCTTTATTGACTACGCCAAAGCCTTTGACTGTATGTATCACAACAAACTGTGGAAAATTCTTCAAGGGATGGGAATACCAGACCACATGACCTGCCTTTTGAGAAATCTGTATGCAGGTCAAGAAGCAACAGTTAGAACTGGACATGGATCAACAGATTGGTTCCAAAATGGGAAAGGAGTAGGTCAAGGCTATATATCGTTACCCTGCTTATTTAACTTATATGCAGAGTACATCATGTGAAATGCCTGGGCTGGATGAAGCACAAGCTGGAATCAAGATTACTGGGAGAAATATCAATAACCTCACATATGCAGATGACACCACCCTTATGACAGAAAGTGAAAAAGAACTAAAGAGCCTCTTGATGAAAGTGAAAGAAGAAAGTGAAAAAGTTGGCTTAAAACTCAACATTCAAAAAACTAAGATCATGGCATCTGGTCCCATCACTTCATGGCAAATAGATGGGGAAACAATGGAAATAGTGAGAGACTATTTTTGGGAGCTCCAAAATCACTGCAGATCGTGACTGCAGCCATGAAATTAAAAGATGCTTGCTCCTTGGAAGAAAAGCTATGAGCAACCTAGATAGCATATTAAAAAATAGAGACATTACTTTACCAACAAAGGCCCATCTAGTCAAAGCTATGGTTTTTCCAGTAGTCATGTATGGATGTGAGAGTTGGACCATAGAGAAAGCTGAACGCCAAAGAATTGATGCTTTCGAACTGTGGTGTTGGAAAAGACTCTTGAGAGTCCCTTGGACTGCAAGGAGATCCAACCAGTCCATCCTAAAGGAGATCAGTCCTGGGTGTTCACTGGAAGGACTGATGCTGAAGCTGAAACTCCAATACTTTGGCCACCTGTTGAGAGTCCCTTGGACTGCAAGGAGATCCAACCAGTCCATCCTAAAGGAAATCAGTCCTGAATATTCACTGGAAGGACTGATGCTGAAGCTGAAACTCCAATACTTTGGCCACCTGATGTGAAGAACAGACTCATTCGAAAAGATCCTGACGTTGGGAAAGATTGAAGGCAGGAGGAGAAGCGGATGACAGAGGATGAGATGGTTGGATGGCATCACTGACGTGATGGACATGAGTTTTAGTAGGCTCTGGGAGTTAGTGATGGACAGGGAAGCCTGGCGTGCTGCAGTCCATGGGGTCTCAAAGAGTCAGACCTGACTAAGTGACTGAACTAAACTGATTAGGGAAAGGTCAACTGTTTGGGGAAAAATTTATAATCTGAACAACTCCTGCAGCTCACACACAATTGGGAAACATCTGGCATAACAATGTAAGAGATTTAATTGAATGATCAAGGCATTCAATAGATACCTTCCAAAAGCCCATGCCATAGGAGGAGAGTTAACATAGCCCAAGAATAAAGGTTAATCCTAATCTATCTTAGCAAAACATAAGAACAAATTTCAAAAAGATTAGACTGATCTGCAAGTAAATTAACTGAGTGCCCCCTTCAACTAAAAAAGAAAAATTAAACTCATAAGATTCTCTTTGGTAGAAGACAAGAATATACTCAATAATGTAAAATTATAAATGACCAGCAATAATGATAAATTACTAGACATGCAAAGAAGCAGAAAAATATGACTTACCAGTTAATAGGAGGAGATCCAGAATTAATGGAAATAATAAAATTAGCAAATAAAAATTTAAAAATATCTATCATAAATATAACTTCCCAAGTGGTGCTAATGGTAAAGAATCTGCCTACCAATGCAGGAGACATGAGTTTGATCTCTAGGTGGGAAAGATCCCCTGGAGGAGGAAATGGCAATACACTCCTGTATTCTTGCCTGGGAAATCCCATGGACAGAAGAGCCTGGAGGACCACAGTCCATAGGGTCACAAAGAGTTGGACATGACTGAGCACACACACACACATCATAAATATATTGAAGATCTAAAGGAAAACATGGACATATGAGTTAGGAATAGAAATTTTAACAATGGATATAACAAAAGATTGCACACTACAGAAAAAATGGTCAGTAAACTGAAGCATGGCAATGGAAACTATTTTATTGAAGTAGATAGAGAAGAAAAGGCTGAAAAATTGAATAAAACCACAGTGACTGGTGAGAAAATAACAAGCAGTTTAACATAGACAAAACTGGAATCCTGGGGAAGATGCTAAATTAAATATTTGAAGATATAATGGCTGAAAATGTCTAACATCGGTTTTTAAAAATGAATCCATACATACAAGAAACTCAACAATCCCCAAGCAGGAAAAATCCAATGAAAATCACACAGATGCTCATCATAGAAAAACTAATGAAATCTAATGATCTTTGTGTTTCAATTTCCTCATCTATAAAATAGAGATGCTATAAAACTTATCTCACTGTGCTCCTGTGAGAAGTAAATAAAGGAAACTGTGTAGAATGGGGCCTGGTATAGAGTAGATGATTTATTTATTTATTATTATTATTGTTGTTATTCTGATGAACTTCTCCTATTTTATTTGTGCTTCTATAAGGCTTTGCATAATTTACTAACAATTAATTTTATTTTTTTCTAATTAAACTCAATCTTTAACCCTTCTAGGCCAAAATATCTTACCTCTGATTAAAAATACATGCTTAACACATAATTTGATATTTTAATTGTGAAACGATACATATTCACCAAGTCTGAGTTTAATAAATATGTGTATTTTTATACTTGACTATGAGAAATAATTGACAAGTAATTGAAAGCACATAAGGAAAATCACAGTTAACACAGTAAGAGATAATTAAGCCAATTTGTTTTCTTCATTTACAGGATGACTATAACTTTGTTTAGAGAGTACTGAGCACGTTGCTGAAAAGTAAATACTTTAGATAAGGCAGTCATTTGGATAACTTAAGTTATATTAAATATTGTTTAAAGTTAAATTAAAATTCCACTTTCTCTAAAATACCTTTTCCTGGATAAGCAGTTATATAAAGAATTTCTTAAATGTATGAGAAAATTGTATGAGTCATAAAAATTACTGGAAATACTGTCCTATTTTTTATGGATGACATCCATTCCCTAGTCATCTCCACGTCATGATAAATACTTTTCTCAATTAAACATTACAGGAAGGGTAAGGATATCCTGCAAAACTCTCTTGAGTTGAGAATTCTACTAGAATAACTACTTCTTAAATGTTTAGACATCCTAAATTATCTAGTGAAATCAGACTTGATTATACATTAAAGATAGTTTTCTTTTTTCCTAATTATTACCCTGGTCAGGATACACCAGTGGGATAGATTACTATCAGTTGGATTATAATCAGGGGACTTAAATGCATTGCCTTTCCTACTCGGAGCTGCAGGATGGACAGGCTGTGATTTGCCTGGTGGCCCCATCCGTCCTCCTTTCAGCCCTCCCAGGAGACTGGGAGCCAGGAGTCTCCAGTGACGTGAGCCTCAGAAGACAAGTGTCCATTTTCAGACAGTAAACTGCTTCAGAACGTGCCCAAATGAGTCAATAATAAAATAGCCTATGCAGTGGAAACCTCTGGCACTTTGACTTAACAAGATAATCCGACGGTAATATCTAAGAGGAACAGTGGGATTTAGGTCCACTCAAGGGAAGATATAAAAGCATTCCAAATATTTTTAGCCATTTTTTTTTTTCCTTTGTTTTTAATAAAGAAAATAAGAGTACATCTAACTCTTAAGGTAGTTACCATGAGTCATTATCTTATCCCTCTACTGTGAAAAGAAAGCTAAATTTATTGATGAGTCATTTAAGGTTCTTCTCATCAGAAACCAATTTAGGAAACTGTTTTAAAACTAATAATGAAATAGTTACTTGGTGGTGGTTTAGTCACTAAGTCATGTCCTTCTCTCGTGACCCCATGGACTATAGCCTATCAGGCTCCTTCGTCCATAGGATTTCCATGCAAGAATATTATAGTGGGCTGCATTTCCCTTTCCAGGGGATCTTCCTGACCTGGGGATTGAAGCCAGGTCTTCTACACTGCAGGCAGATTTTTTACCAACTGCACTACCAGGGAAGCCCTAAAATAGTTACTTACCCCCATGAAATTCAAGTCTAAGATGATTTTCATATCTCTTTCTGCTAGGTTCAGTTTTTCATTTGCCGTTTGAGGTTCCTTTTAATACAACCAATTTGATATTTTAGATGGATTATATCAATTTGTTAAAGCTAAAACTAATAATGGATTGAAATTCAGTATAAACACCAGATTAATTAATTAAATTGCTTTAGATATATTTATATCTTTTAAGTATGCTGCTGCTGCTGCTGCTAAGCATCATTGACTGAAAATAAGGTCAAACTGGCTTCTGAATGAAGCTTAAAAATCATTGTCTTTCACAGGACTTTTCTGCTGAATTAAGGGGAGAATGTGTATAGATTATCACACTTAATGCAATTGATTTAGAACAAACCCCTAAGGGTGAAACCTGTGGAACCTGGTAACAGGTCAGATTTTGTCTGTTTGTTTTTCATAAGGCATATTTTGTAGTTATAAGTGTTTGTGATTCTCCTTTGACCATGTAAGCAAAAGGGGAAATGCCTCGGGAAACCACTTTATAGTGTTACCCCACTCCGCAGTTACTTGGCTGACACCCACAAAAGATGCGTGTTGGCTCCCACCATCACTCTGTGAGACCCAAGTTTGGGTCCTAGGTGTACTTTCTCTCCGGTCAACACAGTCTTTATTTCACCTGAAAAATGCAGACACTCTCTAGGAAAGAGGTGAATGATATGGGACTCAACTGTCTTTTCTTTGGACACATTTTTGGGGAATAACATAATATCACTTCTATTTTATACATTCTCATGCATAATCTAATGGGTAGATTAGATAATGTGTAATCAAACAATAATTGGGACAGAAAATTTAACTTATAATCTTATCTATGCAGTCTTATATTTTGATATTGAATTCACTAGAAGTTTAATTTAAATGAGGGCCTGAATTTTGGGAATTTTATTGTAATATAAACATAGATATTTTATTTTTTAATGTATCAGTTTAGTTCAGTTCAGTCGCTCAGTTGTGTCTGACTCTGTGACCCCATGGACTGCAGCACGCCAGGCTCATCTATCTTGGGAATTCTCCAGGCAAGAACACTGGAGTGGATAGTCATTCCCTTCTCCAAGGGATTTTCCCAACCCAGGGATAGAATCCAGGTCTGCTGCATTGCAGATTCTTTACCATCTGAGCCATCAATCTGTAAGCATCTTTAACTACTGTAGTGCTATATTCAAGATTCTTCCACTAGAGGGCCCCTTAACTAAATGTATTGAAGGGAAGTGAAAAAAGTTTTTTTTTCTCCCATGATTAAAAGACCATTAAAAAAACATCAAATGACTTTTACATCTCTACCATTAATACATATCAATGGAAAGTTATTTCGAACGAAAACATACAGATATTCACCAGAGCTTTATAATGTGGGGAGTCTATGATAGAGGAGAATGTCATAAGCAAAATAAAAAATGAAATCATACTATGTTAGAGCTTGAGGGAAAGCTAAAACCACCAACAACAAAACTTAAAAGTAATTAATTTAGAAATATCCTAACCTCATTCCAAATCCTGTTCGTTTAAATGAAGCAATCTTAGAAATAATCTTTCAGTCAGTCAGTCAATTTAGTTGCTCAGTTGTGTCTGACTCTTTGCAACCCCATGGACTGCAGCACGCCAGGCCTCCCTGTCCATCACCAACTCCCAGAGTTCACTCAAACTCATGTCCATTGAGTCAGTGATGCCATCCAATCATCTCATCCTCTGTTGTCCCCTTCTCCTCCCACCTTCAATCTTTCCCAGAATCAGGGTCTTTTCAAATGAGTCAGTTCTTCACATCAGGTGGCCAAAGTATTTTGTGAAATAATCTTTAACATTCTCAATTTCACCAAAATTGGAGTCGAGCCTCAAAGAGGGAAAGTAATTTGCAGAGGGAGAGAGCATCAATTACTGCAGAGTCCAGACCAGACTCCAAGCCCCACTGCCAGGCTTTCCCCAACTGTCTGTAGCTTTATTCTCCACCTCTATTGATATCTGTCAATATCTGTCAGTCTATCTAACTACCTAGGAAAAGTCCTTGAAACCTCTGACTTTGGGGCTGAGCACTAATACTGCTGTTTTCATTGAGGTGGAACTGTGTTCCTCCTCCCACACACCTCTGGCCTTAAGTTATGCCCCAGGAGTCCCTTCAGGTATTTATTTCTGATTATACAAATTCATCGACTTTAATTTCTACTGTGTTATTTTAACCCCTCTATTGGCTGTTAGCAGTTGCTCTAGGGAGACATGTATCTTTAACTTTTCACAGTCTGCTTAGAGTTAACATTGTACCACTTCACATAAATGTTAACAACTTTGCAACTATGTAGGTTCATTTCGTACCATTCACTGTCCTTTTATGCTATAGTTGTCATATCTATTACATGTATATAAGACATACCTCACAGGATAATGTTACAATCAAGCCACAGATTTAAAAAATTTTATGGGTGGAAAGATAATCTGTTTTATTTGCCCACATATTCACCATTTCTGATGTGTTTCATTGCAAGTTTCCATCTTTGGAATTTCTTGTAGTCTAGCAGGCCTACATTCGCTTTGTTTTCTTTGATCTAAAACTGGCTTCATTTCACTTCACTCTTGTTTTTAAAACACATTCTTTTCTTTTACAACTGCTTCCCCACATGATTTTCTCTCACAGTAACCTTATCCCCATTTCATGACAAATTATTGAGAACAGGTATTAAGTGACTTACTCAAAACAATACAGATTGTACGTAGAGTAAGTCAGCACTTAAATCCAGATCCTCTGACTTGAAATTCCACAATCTTTCTACTAAGCTAGTTATTTATAAGCAAGAATATGCGTTCATGCTTATGCGGGTGTGCTGAGTCACTTCAATTGTTTCTGACTCTTTTGTTACCCCATGGACTGTAGCCCGCCAGACTCCTGTCTATGGGATTCTCCAGGCATGAATACTGGAGTGGGTTGCCATTTTCCTCCTCCAGGAAATCTTCCCCACCCAGGGACTGAACCCATGTCTCTTATGTCTCCTGCATTGGCAGGCAGGGTTTTGTTTTTTTTAACCACTAGTGCTACCCGAGAACCAATGAAATTGCAGTAACTCAGAAAATTAACTAATGCATGGATTAGAGATGACAAGAAAAGGAAGAAAAACCTCTTAACAAGAAAGACTTCAGATTACTGAGGAAAGTGCTCTGGATACAAATGCAAGTGTCCTCTAAGTTAAAAGAAATTCAATATAAAGATACTGTTCTTGCCTAAAATCATGGGACACAATAAGATTCAGGCCACAAAAGAAAGGTTGTTGAGAGCAGAGGACTTTTGCATTGTAAAAGACTTTACCAGGAAACTTCCATTTCTGACAGCTCTCAAGTTAACTCAAATTGAGAAATAGCAATTAGGAACAGAAATAGAAATAGAATGAGGAATAGAAGTATAGTTATTAAGCCCTAGTCAAGACAGACAGGACAGAAGGCTTATATTTTAAGAACTGGTATTATGTCTTTGAAAAAGGAGAAACTTTTCTGCAAGCAGAATGCCAGCAGGAACCATCTCAAGCCAGATCTACCAATGGAGCTTGGATTTTAGAGCTCCTTTCAGGTGCATGAGTCTTTTCAAGGTTTTATGCCTAATTTTACACTCATAATTTTGCATTACTCTTCTTAGAGAAGGCTCCCTAATTCTCTGAACTGTTTTTAAAATCTTTTTTTAAAAATCAAGGTATAGTTGACATGTTGTTCAGTCACTAAGTCATGTCTGATTCTTTGATACCCCATGAACTGTAGCATGCCAGGCTTCCCTGTCCTTCATTATCTCCTGGAATTCGCTCAAACTCATGTCCATTGAGTCAGTGATGTCATTCAACTATCTCATTCTCTGTCACCTTAACAACTTGGCACACCACTTATTTTTTAGTGGGGAGGAGCTTCCCTAGTGGCGCTAGTGGTAAAGAACACGCCTGCTAATGCAGGAGACATAAAAGACACGGACGGGTTCGACCCCTGTGTGAGGAAGATCCCTTGCAGGAGGAAATGGCAACCCACTGCAGTATTCCTGCCTGGGGAATCCCATGGACAGAAGAGCTTGGTGGGGTCACAAAAAGTCAAATACGACTGAAGTGACTTAGCACACCATATATAGCTGACTTATAACATCTCATTAGTTTTAGGTATACAAGATAATGATTCAATATTTGTATATACTGAGAAATGATCACTACAGTAAGTCCAGTTAACATCCATTTCCATACATAGTTACAATTATTTTTCCTATGATGAAAACTTTTAAGATCTCATCTCTAATCAACTTTTAAATATGAATACATAGTCACCAGGCTGTATATTACATCCCATGAATTATTTATTTTATAACTGGAACTTTGTATTTTTAGATCTCCTTAACCCGTATCACTAGCCCAATCCCTACCCCCACCCCTGGCAACCACTGATCTGGTCTCTACCCATGAGCTTGGGGTTTTATTTGCTGTTGCTTAGTTTGGTTTTAGATTCCACTTGTGAGAACATACAGTATTTGTCTTACTGTCTGATTTATTTCACTTAGCATAATTCTCTCAAGGTCCATCCATGTTATTGCAGATGAAAATATTTCATTCTTTTTAATGACTCAGTAGAATTCCATTGGGCTTCCATGATGGTTCAGTGGTAAAGAATCCACCTGTGATGCAGGAGATGCAGGAAACTTGGGTTTGATCCATGGATAGGGAAGGTTCCCTGAAGAAGGAAATGGCAACCCACTCCAGTATCTTTGCCTGGAAAATTCCATGGACAGTGGAGCCTGGTGGGCTATAGTCCACGGGATTGCAAAGAGTTGGACATGACTGAGTGACTGAGCATGAGTCTTCCATTGTTCAATTTTTGTGTGTCTGTGTGCTGTATCACATCTTCTTTATCCATTCATCTGTTGATGGATACTTAGGTTGCTTCCATATCTTGGTTATTGCAAATAATGCTGCTCTAAACATGGGAATGCATGTATCTTTTTGAGTCAGTATTTTTGTTTTCTTCTCATGTCAGTCTTGAAGGGTATTTTGTTGGATACAGATACACGGTTGATGCTTTTTCCCTTCAGCATTTTAAAGACATGCTGTTTTCTTCTGGATTTTAGATTTCCAGTGAGAAGTGAGCAGTTATTTAAATCATGTGTCATATGTTGCTTTCCCCAGCTGCTCTCAAGAGTTTACCTTCGGTTTAAGCATTTTGATTATACTGTGCCCAGGTGTGGTTTCTTTGCATTTATCCTCCCTGGAGTTTGCTAAGCTTACTGAATCTGTACATTTATATCTTTCAGCAAATTTGGGAATTTTTCTTCAAATATTTGTAATGTACCATCTGTCCCTTTTCTTCCAGGGTTCAAACTGTGATAAGTATGTGAGACTTTTTTATATGGTTCACCAGGTTGTTAAGGTTCTGTTCTTTATTATTTTTCAATACTTTCTCTGTTCTTAAAATTGGATAATTCCTACTGATCTATAGTCAAGTTCTTCCGTCATCATCAACCTATTAAGCCATTTGTGGAATTTTTAATGTATTTTATGGTTTCATGCTGGAATTTCTAATTGATTCTTTTGTATAGTTTTTACTTCTCTTCTAAGATTTTCTCTGTGTTCATTTCTTATGACATAATTTCCTTTATACCATTGAAAATATTAGCATAATCAGGGAAATGCAAATTAAGATCATAATAAGATACCACTATACCTATTAGACTGGCTAAAATTTAAAAGACTAACAATACCAAGTGTTGACAAGAATATGGAGAAACTGAAAAATACAAAGCTAGTAGGTATGCAATAATATATAACCACTTAGGAAAAATACTTCTTGGTTTCTTAAAGTTAAATATACACTTACCAAATGATGCAGCCATTTGATTCCCAGGTATTTACACAAGAAAAATTAAAATATGTACACAGGAAGACTTCTACATGAAAGTTCATAGCGTCTTTCTTTCCAATAGCCAAACCTGGAAATACCCAGTATCCATCAACAGATAACTGGGTTAACAAATGTGGCATGTCTATACAATGAAGTAATGCTCATCAATGTAAAGGAGTGACTTGCTGACACACACAAGAACGTGGATGAATCTCAAAGTCATCACGTTGAGTGACAGAAGCCAGAAACAAAAGAATATGTATTGTCTGACGCCATTTATTTAAAGTTCTAGAAAATACAAGTGAATCTTTTTTGCATATACAAAAACATAATGGTTGCTTAGAGCCAGGGTGGAGGGAAGAATGGACTGTAAAGGGGAAAGAAGGAAATTTTTGAGGGTATATCTTCATTATGGTGAAGGTTTTAACAGCTTATACAACTGTCAGAACTCATCAAATCATCTACTTTAATTGAATGCAGTTTATTTTAAATAACAAAATTTATGACAAAGTTGATTAAAAATAGACCTATGAGGAAATGTTACCAAAAGCCTCATTTCATGGGAAAAAAGCAATTAATAATAGAATCTATTTATTATATGGAAGAACAAAAATAATACCAATGTAATATATTAATTAACATTAAATTACATAAATGACTTGGGCTTACTGACTCTAAAGATCCCCAAACATACAATTTCACTATTTGAAGTTTTCTAGACTTTAAAATTTAGCATTTTAAAAATTAAGGGCTTATATAGAAAAAAGCACACCACCTGATGAATTTTTATGCATGTATACATGCATGTAACCATTACTCAAATCAAGATATGGAATATTTCAGCACCCAGAAGACTTCCTTAGGACCCCTTTGAGTCAGAAATTACTCCCAAGAATCCTATTCTGACCTATATCACCTTTGTTTATTAGTTTTGCCTGTTTTTATGCTTCATATAAGTGGACTCATATGGTATGTATTATTTTGTGCCTGACAGTTTTCATTAAATATTATGTCTATGAGAATAATTCGTGTTGTTGAATATATCAGTGACGTGAAGTGAAGTGAAGTCGCTCAGTCGTGTCCGACTCTTTGCGACCCTGTGGACTGTAGCCTACCAGGCTCCTCCGTCCATGGGATTCTCCAGGCAAGGATACTGGAGTGGGTTGCCATTTCCTTCTCCAGGGATCTTCCTGACCCAGGGATGGAACCCGGGTCTCCCACATTGCGGGCAGACGCTGTACAGTCTGAGCCACCAGGGAAGCCCAGTATACTGATATACTGAATATATCAGTAGTCCTTTCTTTCTAAAAATTGTGTGTTACTTCATTGCATGAGTATACCACAATTTATTTAGCCACCTTGTTATTGGCAGATGATGAGATGTCTCTGGTTTTTGGCTACTGCAGTATACTACGAGTTGGGAACACATCTCTTTGGCAAAAATAAACTGTAATTTCAGGTGAACATATATCAAAAGTAGAATTACAGCATCATAAGTAAAAAAAGTTTATAAGTTTAACTTCATTTTGATTAGATAAAATACATAGGCATTAAAAAAAAAGTAGTCCTGAAAGTTTGCTTCTGTTATCCTTAGAGGAGCAGATATTCAAATCTTTCCCCGAGGAGGATTCCAAATGGCTGCTCATGGAAAATTATGTGGAAAGCATTCCAAAATGAGCTTCAAGTTTATCCAGAACATAATTTAAGGACCTTCCTCTGCCAAATGGTACATGGAGAGTCAAAATAAAATTTGTTTACACATCTCAGCTATTGTGAATAATTCTGCAGTGGACATGAGGATGCTAATACCTATTTGAACTCCTGACTTCAATTCTTTTGGATAATTAACTAGAAATGGAATTGCTGGATTGCATGGTAGTCCTATTTTTAATTTTTTGATGAACCCCCATATAGATTTCCACAGCAGCTGTACCATTTTGTATTCCCATCTACATTTTACAAGGGTTCCAAATTCTCCACATCCTCACTAAAGCTTGTTGTCTTTTGTTCTTTTGGTAATAGCCAATCTGACAGGTGAGGTTATACCTCATTGTCATTTTGATTTGCATTTCCTTGATGATTAGAGATACTGAGCACTTTTTCATAAATTTTTAAAAATTTTATTTATTTTTCAGTTGAAGGATAATTGCTTTACAGAATTTTGTTGTTTTCTGTCAAACAGCAACATGAATCAGCCACAGGTGTTGGCCATTTTAATGTTTTCTTTGGAGAAAGGGATACTCAAATCTTTCACTCATTTTAAAATTGGGTTATTAGTTTTTATGATATTGAGTTGTGTCCATTGTCAGATGATTGGATAAAGACATGGCGCATGTGCACAATGGCATGTTGTTCAGCCTCTAAAAGGAAGGAAATCCTGTAACATGTGACAACATGGATGAACCTTGAGGACATGAACTAAATGAAATAAGGTTGCAGAAGGAAAAATACTGCATGATTCCAGTTATATGAGGTACTGAAAATAGTTAAGCTCACAGAAACAGAGTGAAATGGTGGTTACCAGTTGCTGGGAAAGGGAAATGGGGAGTTAATAATCAAAAGGCATAAAATTTCAGTTAAGCAAAATGAATAAGCTCTAGAGATCTGCTGTATAGTGCTGTACGTATAGTCAACAATATTGTATTGTACACTGAAGGACTTGTTATCAGGGTAGATCTCATACTGTGTTCCTACGCGCATGCATGCGCGCGTGCACACACACACACACACACACACATTGTAGCAGGTATGTCTTTCCCCTCTCTCCTCTGTCAGAGCAACTCATATCCAAACATCCAAACAAATGTGTCAACAATTATCTGCAATATCATCAGCAAAAATGCTCTTTCCTAAGCACAGAAGTATCTTATCCCTGACATTTTTCAGGTCAGTCATACTTTCAAACCTTATTTCCCACTGAATGCTGGTGGCCATGACCATTAATTCAGAGGCAGGAGAAATACTGGGTTTTGATTTTTCTTGGTTTAGGCTTTAAACTCGAGCATAAGAGTCCTATCCTGGTCAGAAGACTTCCCTTTTCATGCATCAACTTTTCCATCCCTGGCTTGATCTGGAGATATCCTGGATCCAAATGCACTTATAAATAAAACAGTGTATGGCTTTCTTTCAAGATTCTAAGGCTATTTTATGAATACAGACTTTAAATTTAAAAAATATGCAGCATAACCAAACTTTTACCTGTTGAGTAATTTGAAAGTATAGGGTTTTAGCACTTTACAAAGGCTTTCATTAGATAACTCTTGAAACACAGTATTTGTGTTTCTCTGCCATTGCCCCCAACAGCAGCATCTACAAACAAGTGCAAAAAAACTGTTGAATTTAGCTTTCAAAGACTGGAAAAATGACTGAAATAATTTGATTTAAAAATTGTGGTAAAATACTAATAACAAAGTCTACCATCTTAATCATTCTGATGTTTATAGTTCAGTGGCATTAAACATATTCACATTGCTGTGCTATCATCACCACCATCCATCTCTTTCAGTTTTATTTCACTTAAACTGATTTTCTGTGCCATTAAAGAATAACTCTACAGTTCTCTTCTCCCCATGGTTCCTGGCAACCAACATTTCTATTTTCTGTGCTATGAACTTGAGTACTCTAGGCACCTCATGTAACTGGACTCACAGTATTTTTCCTTTGGTAACTGATATATTTCACTTTGAGCAGTATCCTCAAGTATCATCCATGATGTAACTTGAGTATTCTTTTTTGCCTTTTTAGTGCTGAGTAATATTTTTATGTACCACATTTTGCTTATCCATTCATCCACAAATGGTCACTTCATTGCTTCTGCCTTTTGACTATCGTGAATACTGCTGCTATGAACACGGGTGTACAAATATCTGTTTGAAGCCTTGCTTTCAATTTCTTTGGGCCTATATTCAGAAATGGAATTCCTGGATCAAATGGTTATTCTACTTAATAATTTCAGTTTTAAAAACTTTAAAACATGTGTAATAATATTGTATGATTCCTATTATATGAAGGTCACAAACAGAAAACTATCAACCGGTGACAAAGTCAGAGAAGTGGCTACCTCTGAGTGGGGGAGGCAGAGAGCAGGGCCAGAAGGGAACACTGTAGGGTGATGGAAATGTTTTACATATTGATCTGAGTAAAGGTTACACAGTATACATAAGAGTGCATCAAGCCCTACACTCAAGCCATATCGTACACTTTGCTTTACGTAAATTATACCTAAAAACTCTCAAGGATATTTAACAGTGACACTTTTTAAGAGTATATGACACAGAATACTCAAAGCCATGATATATTTAAATTTAACTTAAAGGTAGATAGGTATGAAGTATGTTTTATTCTTTTAAGAAAAGCATTTGCAATATCTGACTAAATAGGACAAAATTTCCCCATTCACCAGGCAGTTTCAGGAGGTTCCGTATACTGTGCTAGAATAGAAATGTCCTTTAATGGGTAAATGTTTCCCTTTGCTTGTAATTCCAAAGAAAGAGAACACAAAATGTTTCCAATATTAACCATTGAAAAACTTTTATCATTAAACATTGAGGGAAAGTCATGTGTATCCATTAAATTTATCTTTACATTTGAGTGTGTGTGTACTTAGCTGCTCCGTTATGTCTGCTCTTTGCGACCCCATGGACTGCAGCCCGCCAGGCTCCTCTGTCCATGGGGATTCTCCAGGCAAGAATACTGGAGTGGGTTGCCATGCCCTTCTTACATCTGAGTAAGCAATGCTTAAATGAGTCACTATTTCACTGTGGTTCTTTTTAATTCCATAATTCTGGAATATGCTTGTGGTTGAAAAAGACTTTGTTACCACGGAGGCTGTTAGGGAAGGCTGCCAAATAAACCCTAAAAAGTACCTGCCCATGTATTTTTTCTATAAACAGCTTGACTAAACCACAGTAAATTCAGAAACAGGAGATTGAAGATAATTCTTCACTGCAAACTCAACCAAGTCATTCAGTCATTCTAGAAAAATGAGTGCACTTTAAGTTAGAATAAAGGATGCCCGACCAATTTACCTCTCAACAATAATGCAGAAGAAAAAGTGAGCTAAGTGAAGGAGCTGTGGTTAACGCATAATGGAAGAACAAGTTATAGACCATCGGATGAAATTATGAGGGAAAGAATAAGCTGAGATTCAACTTGGAAAATTCTGTCCAGGAAAAAAAAAGTCAGAAAAGATATTCTCTTGAAGAGAGTTGGAGGTTTATGTGTACAGCATCTCTCTAGTCTACCTGCTCAGATGTGCTCTGTGAGGCCAGGAGCCGAGCCTCATGACAAAGAGCCGGTGCCTTTGAGTCCTGAATATGTGTCCCTAAAAAAGATGACTCCATACCCAGATAAGAGAGTAGGTGCAGAAAAAAAGAAAGCAAGAGGAATAAAAGGGCAGAGGCTTTTGTGTATAATGAATGATCGAGAAGTTTGGTGAGTGACCTGCTTGTAGTGACACACACAGAGAAAAGAACCAGTTCTGATAAAGTCAGATTAGTTATGGATAGAGGAAGAGTGAATTATCGTGTTCAATAGGCATCATCATACCAGCTGTCTGTAAAATCTTGCATGGGTATTTTAATGAGCTCTCGTTATCTCAGAACTAGGTTAAAACATCAGAGAACAGAAACTTCTAAGAATCACAGTCCTAATTCTTCAAGGCATTTGGTCATGTGAATATCAAGCTAACCTTTCAGTCACAGCCAGAGACTAAGTCTGGGCTTGTTACAAAAGTGAGTTCTCCATAGCTTCTTTTGGCTGCTTTAGAAAGCACACCTTCAAGTCTCTGATGACTATTGCTATTTATAGTTGTGTTCAAAGCTTATTTACTAATTAAACATTTGAGTTGCATGTTCACCTGTCTCCTGTTTCATAAGTCCATGGAATAAAGCAGAGAGAAGGAGAGAAGCAGAGGGAGAAGGACTTACTTTAGTTCTTAAATACGCTTAAAAATTCATATTGAATTGTCACAAAAGAATACTTGTAAAATATGTGTGTGGCATAAAGAATCATGATAAAGGACGGTTAATTCGTTGCTCAAAACCACAATAGCATCATGTTGCCCTCAGAATAAAACCAAAATCTTCCTTGTGATGCACTCCCACCTGGCACCTTCCAATGTGTCTCCTACTCACCCTCCACCCCCCACCCCTAACCTCCCCACCCTCCATCCCTCAGCTGGGCTCCAGCCACCTGACTTCTCCCTATTCCTGGAGGGCTGATTGCTCCCACAGCAGGCCTCTGGCCTTTCTCTTCATGCAGCTCTCTTCCCCACACGGCCACAGGGCTTGAGTCACACTGCCTTCAGGACTTCATCCAAATGCCACCTCTATAGCAAGCCTTCCCTGGTCAGTTCAGTTCAGTTCAGTCGCTCAGTTGTGTCTGACTTTTTGCAACCCCATGGACTGCAGCACACCAGGCCTCCCTGTCCATCACCAACTTCTGGGGTTTACTCAAACTCATGTCCATAGACTCAGTGATGCCATCCAACCGTCTCATCCTCTGTTGTCGCCTTCTCCTCCCACCTTCAATCTTTCCCAGCATTAGGGTCTTTTCCAATGAGTCAGCTCTTTGAATCAGGTAGCTAAAGTATTGGAGTTTCAGCTTCAACATCAGTTCTTCCAATGAATATTCAGGACTGATTTCCTTTAGGATGGACTGGTTGGATCTCCTTGCAGTCCAAGGGACTCTCAAGACTCTTCTCCAACACCATAGTTCAAAAGCATCAATTCTTTGGTGCTCAACTTTCTTTATAGTCTAACTCTCACATCCATACATGACTACTGGAAAAATGCCACCTCCACAGCAAGCCTTCCCTGGTCACCCTACATAAAATTTCAACTCATCCTAGTCAACACTTCCTTCCTCATCTCCTTCTGTACTTCATTTTAAAAATCTTTAGTTATTATCACTAAATAACATATATTATTTATTAATCATATTTTTTGGTTTATTTCTAAGCTCCAGTTGTGTGCATGCTCAGTCGTGTCCAACTCTTTGCGATCCCACGGACTGTAGCCTAACAGGCTCCTCTGTCCATGGGATTCTCCAGGCAAGAATACTGGAGTGGGTTGCCATTTCCTTCTCCAGAGGATCTTCCTGATTCAGAGATTGAACCCACGTCTCCTGCATCTCTTGCTTTGGCAGACGGGTTCTTTATCACTTTAGCGCCAAAAGTCAGCTCCAAAGAGCACAATGTCTGTCTTGTTCATGGTCGTCTCCCCTCATACACAGAGGGCTCTGGGTAAATATTTGCTGTGTGTGTATATGAGAAGACACCCCTGTATCTAGCACCCAACTGAAGGAACAGGACAAATCCTCTCCGTGACCCTCCTCCACTCCACCCTTTCCTCCTCAATCAGCGGTGGCCATGAATCTAACCTTGTTTATCACCACCCTGCATTTTTAAAAACAACTTTGTGTGTTTGAAATACAATATGTGTTTGTATGCCTAAAAACATATGGTTTAGTTTTTCATATCTTTGACTTTCTATAAATGCAATCATACTGTATGTATGCATTCTTCTGCGATTTGGCTTTTCCATTAACACTGCGTTTTTGAAGTTCATCCATATTGTGAGTAGCTTTGGCCTATAAAATTTTGTGATTATACCACCACTAACTTATCCACTTCTCTCTGTTTACTGACATTTGGATTATATCTGGTTTTGGTATTACAAAAACTGTCACTGTGAACACTCTTACACACTACCTGTGTGACTGTGTGTTTTCAGATTACATATCTAGGAATGGACTTGATAGGCTGTTGGGTCTTTTGTTCTTGCTCTTTAGTGGTTGTGTCAAATTCCTGATATTTCTAAAGAGGCTGTTCCAATCTACATTTCCATCAGGACTGTACATCTACTCTAACCAGAGATGCTCCACATCTTACACTAACTTGATGTTATCAGACTTTGACAGTTTAGCCAGTCTGTTGGCAACAAAACCACCTCGTGGTTTCAGTCAGTGTTCCCTGGATTATCAATGACATTCAGCATCTTTTCTTTGGCTATTTAGGTTTCTTCCTCTGTAAAGTGCCTCTTCACCATTTTTATTGGGTTATTTTTTTCTTTCATATTTGTAAGGATTCCTTACGTATTCTGGATATAAATAACTTATCAGTTACACATGTCACTATATTCTTCTGACTATGGGATAGTGGACTTTTTACTTTATGTTTTCTTTTCATGAACAGAAGTTCTTTTTTTTTTTTTTACATTGTTGTTATTTTTATTAGTCAATTATCTTTTGAACATATTTAGATAATAAGAAAATAAATCACATAACAACTCACGCATTTAGTTACTACTTACTATGTACTTCAGTCTCTTGCATGGATTCTGATTTCAATCTGGTTTCATTTTTATCTTGCCTAAATGGCTTTCTTCAACATTTCTTATAGTGCAGGTAATGAATTCTTTCAGGTTTTGTATGTCTGAAAAAGTCTTAATTTTTTAAAACTCTTTTTGCTGGGTGTAGAATCTTGGGTTGACAGTTTTATTTCTTTCAGTACTTTAAAGATGTTGACCCACTGTCCTCTCACTTGTACTGTTTCCAATGAGAAATCTATCATCATCCTGTCTTTATTCCTCTGTAGGTATTGTAACTATATCCCTTGCTTTTAAGACTTTCTCTTATCACTAACTTTAAGCAATTTGATAATGATGTACATTGGTCTGATTTTCTTCATATTTCTTGTGTGTGGGATGTGTTGAAATTCATCACATTTAGAAAATAAATGACCTTTATATCTTCAAATATGTTTTCTGTTTCTTTCTCTTTACTTTCAGGACTCCAATTATGTGTATATTAAGCTGCTTAAAGTTGTTCCATAGCTCACTGATATTCTGTTCATTTCAAAAGTTCTTCTCTTTTCTCTCTATGTATCATTTTTGGTAGTTCCTATTACTCTGCTTTCAGAAATGCTCTTCTGCATTGTCTACTCTTAGTATCATTCTGGTTTTTTTTTATGTGTATGGCTTAATTTTAGTGTAATTTTAGTGTAATTAAATATGTATTTCCTTTGTCAGTTATCCTTCTTAAAGAAAAAGTTGCAAAGATATTTGATTTATAATATCTAACTGTTTTGTAGTTATTCCTTTAATATGTAAGTCTTAATCCACCTGGAATACATTTTTTTTTTAACTACACAGTATGATGTAGAGGTTCCAACCACATATGTATAACCAATTGTTCAAGCACTATTTGTTAAAAAATCCAATCTATTCCTACTGTTCTGCAGATTCCAGTTCAAAATTGTACCATTTCTATATTTTTGTGGGTCTTCATCTTTTGTTTCATAGATCTCTTTGTCTGCTTTTTTACTCAACATTTATTATTTTAATTTTTATTTTATTGTGATAAGAACTCTTTATATGATAAGAACACCTACCCTCTTAACATATTTTAAGTGTACAGTACAGATAGCTATCTATAGGCTGAATATCATACAACAGATCTCTCAAACTTATTCATCTTGTATAACTGAAACTTTTTGCCTTTTCATACGTTCATGGGGTTCTTAAGGCAAGCATGCTGAAGTGGTTTGCCATTCCCTTCTCCATTGGACCACGTTTTGTCAGAACTCCCCACCATGACTCATCTGTCTTAGGCGGCCCTACATGGCAAGACCCTGATGCTGGGAAAGATCGAGGGCCGGAGAAGTGGGTGACAGTGGATGAGATGGTTGGATGGCATCACTGACTCAATGGATATGAGTTTGAACAAACTGGGAGACAGTGAAGGACAGGGGAGCTTGGTGTGCTGCAGTCTATGGGGTCGCAAAGAGTTGGACATGACTGAGTGACTAAACAGCAACGAAAATAACTGAAACTTTACACCTGTTGACTAACAACATCTCATTTAAAAAAACAATTTAGAGAGTAAGAATAGAAAGCTACTTCCTTAACATAACAATAATACCTCTCAGGAACTAATGTTTAATGATGAGAGACTAGAAGCATTTTCATTTACACCAGATGTTCGTTATTTACCATAATTTAAGTTGTTGTGAAGGTGCTAAATAATGCAACATTTCAATAACAAGTAATATACCAGCTGGGAAGGAGGAGGTGATATTTTCTTATTTCCAGAAGCTATCATTATATTTATGAAAAAAATCACCAAAAACAATAAGAGAATTCTGTAACATGGCCAGTTGTAAAAGTTAAATGCAAAATTCAACAGATTCATTTCTATGGAAGTAATTCACATCACAAAAGAAGAGATTCTGCTCACTGAAACAATGACACTAAATACCTAGGGATTCCAAGAGTAACTAATGTGTGCTAAGTCACTCCAGTCATGTCTGATTCTTTGCGACCCTATGGACTGTAGCCCGCCAGGCTCCTCTGTCCATGGGATTCTCCAGGCAGGAACACTGGAGTGGGTTGCCATTCCCTCCTCCAGGGGATCTTCCCAACCCAGGGATGGAACCTGAGACTCTCACATCTCCTGTGATGGCAGGCGGGTTCTTTGCCACTAACGCCCTTATTGAGGGTGAGGGATTTATCACTTAATTCTCAAAGCAAACTATGATTATGCGCAAGTACTATACTCATTTTGTAACTGAAAGACTGAGCTGCAGAAGAACTCAGTAACCTGCCAAGGTCATCCATGGAACACAGTAAAGATTTGAACCAGCGTTCACGATCTTAACCAGTAGGTAAGTCTTGACCATTTTTATTGGGTTATTTTTTTTCTTTCATAGGTTCCCCCCCCCCACCCCTACTATTTACAAAGAAAACCAAAGGACTCTACTAACAGATCATAAAAACACCTAATTCAGGGAAGATATGTTGCAAAGAAGAGCTTCCCTAGTGACTCAGACAGTAGTAAAGAATCTTCCTGCAGTGCAGGAGACCAGGGTTCAATCCCTGGGTCAGGAATACCACCTGGAGAAGGGAATGGCTATCAACTCCAGTATTCTTGCCTGGAGAATTCCATAGACAGAGGAGCCTGGTGGGCTACAGTCCATGGAGTTCTAGAGCTGCACATGACCGACCAACCATCGCTAACACATGTTGTGAAGAGGATGGCTGAACGTCATGAAAGATGTCAGTTCTTAACAGATTATATTTGAATTAATTTAAACCTAATAAAATTCTGACAGAATTTTTAAATGTAAAATTGTATTGATTTATAATCATTCATGTCAGGATTTTTTTCTCAATTTGCCAAATGATTCTAAACTCTGGAAACCTAAACATGGAAATTCTGAGAAAAAATAAAGGTAACTTGCCTTGTGTGTGCAGTCACTCAGTTGTGTCCGGCTCTATGCAAAACCCCTGGACTGCAGTCCACCAAGCTCCTCTGTCCGTGGAATTTTCCAGGCAAGAATACTGGAGTAGGTTGCCATTTCCTACTCCAAGGGATCTTCCCGACCCAGGGATTGAACCTGTGTCTCTTGCATATCCCACATTGGCAGGTGAATTCTTTACCACTGCACCACCTACACTATAAAGCTGTAGTTATTAGAAAAATGAGGTACTGGGGTAGATACAGACCAGGGTTCTCAAACTAGTGCAGCTTTGCCCCTTAAAGAGTTGGCAGTATCTGGAGGCAGTTTTGATCATACAACTCAGGAATGGGGACTGGATTGGTATACAGAAGTCAAGGATGCTGCTAAAAATCTAACAGGACAACCCTCACTCCCACCCCTGATAATCATTTGGTCCCAAATAAAGAATAATCTGGCCCACAAATGGCAATAGTGGAAGGCAGCGAAACTAAAACAGACAAAAATGAATAGAAGAGAGTAGAGAAAGGAGCATTAGATCTAACTACCTATCAAAGTATAATCTAATAAAAGGTGTCATTAAATCAGTGGAACATCATAAATTTTAGATAATTAATGGACCATTTGAAAAAAAAATTAAAGTCAATCCTAACCTCATTTCTTACACCAAACCTGACAGTTCATAAGAGTCAGAAACATCTCCACAGTATAAAAACAAAATACAGATCACAACCTGGGGAAAATAAGTGCAATATGTAGGTCAGACAAAAAATTGAACCTCTTATATACAAAGAGTTTTTATAAACCAATAAGGAAAATACAAACCATTCAGATAAAATAGGCAAAGCACATAAAAAGGATATTCAGAAATTAAAAATCTGTGTAAATGTAATAATGAAAAGTGGAAATTATATGTAAAAACAAAATATATAAAATGTAAAAATGAAGTATAGTAATGAGAGGTGCAAATTAAAATGAGATATCAGTTTGATGAGGTAAAAAACATAAGCCCATCATGACTAAAGACACAGACTTTTGAGTCAAATCTCCTGGAACAAATCCTATAGAGCCCTCTCTTACTGGCAGTAATAAGTACTACTAGCAATGTAAGCCTTCTAGCCTCCAGTCTCAGAAAAACTACAAAGGGCTCCCACTGAAGGTGTGGTTACATAATGAATAGTCTAAATTTATGTTGCCCCCATGCTGGATAAACAGCAGTCTTTCATATAGACTGACCTTATTTGGTTGTATAAATCTGTGGAAATTCAATCTTCCTGGTGCAAATTTACAGGAGACAATATCAGGAAATTTTATTAGCTGTAATGATTTATTCAGGCCTCTAGAGTGCCATTTATTTCCCAGTAGAAAAGTAGTTTAGAATATTTCAGTATTTCATTTTCCAATGATTTCCCCCTAAAGTCCATTAAAAGTTCAAATGAAACAAAAATCTCCTACAAGTTGCAAACATCATTAATGGTTTGGGCCATTCTTTTCAGTATTTCTGAAGAAACGGTATTCGCTTATAACCCTTATATCTTAAAAAGAGCATATGAGAAAAAAATCCCTTTCCATTTGCTGTCACTAAATTAAAATCCATGATTTGTAGAGCATTTGTTACAATGCTTGTTACTTATCATGCCTGTGGGAACTGTGATTCCCAGGCAGTTTGAGATCAAGGGACACCCAGTGTCTGCCTGGGTCTTCAGACACCATTTCTGTGAGGCTGAATTGCCCAGTGGATCAGTAACACAGACAGCACTCAGATACCAAAGGTGGGCTGTGTGGACTTGCCACCAAAACCTGTCCTCCAAACACACATCACATCTTGAGATAGCCCAGCCATGAGCAATCTCCCTTGCCCAGCTCAGGTCCACATCCATTATAGCTGCTGGAGGAGGGAAGACAGTTCTAATGAATTTGCTCTCCTTTCTGAGCACAGCAAAGTCACTAAGGCTTGTGGGTTGGAGGAAAGAATGACTTGGAAACAGAAGCATTTAAAAAAGAAAAGATGTTTACTTGCAAAGAAGTTGCAAGGAAGTCATTCTTCAAAGGAATCAATTCACTAAATAAAACACCCAATAAGAAGTTAAGAATTAAAAAAGCATACAAGATTACCAAATTTCCCAGGCTGATATAGTCTGTTAATAGGAAACCTCTTCACAAAAATTGGACACATCTTTAGCCAACAGCTCTGCAAAAGTTAATGGCAAAGTTATTTTATTAGGGAGTTAACTTTTAGAAAGCACAAAATCTTCCACTGGTCCCCCAACTTTCTTCAAATGAATTCCAAATTTCTCACCACGTCTTGTAAGGCTGGTCACTCTGCTCCCTGATGTCATGTCCTCTCACCTTCTTCCTTGTGCTCTGGGCTCTGACCACCCTGAACCCTGCACAGTTCTTCAAACACAAAAAGCAAGTTCTTACCTGAGGCAAATATTTGTTGAATAAGTAAGTGAGCATGAGTTTGAAAGTATAAGAAACAAAGACTTGCAGAAAGACCAACAGTTGTTCTTGTGTCTTCCCACATGGATTCTAGAGAGGTGGCAGAGACTGGATTCCGAGAATGAGGCTCAGCAGAGGAGTGGCATTTCCCAAAGGCCAGGAGATACAGGGCTGACACTTGTATCACCTCTCCCCTCTCTTTTCTCTCCTTCATTCTGCTCAAGCAGAAGCATTGCCTCTTGCCTCCACCATACCTGGTAACACTGGGGAGCCTCCCTCATCAATGATTCAGGCAGCTATGCTGGCATTACGAGGGTATCTGTACAGTAATTCCCTCCTGGCCATGAAATCTTGCCCTTTGGTGTTGTGTTCCAGCCCAGTTCCACTGTGATTTTTTTTTTCTCAACCTCTTTTAAGTATTCTATGTCTATTTAGCATGCCATTTGTCATTAAGAAGATGATAAGGAGATCAAACCAGTCAATCCTAAATGAAATCAACTCCAAACATTCATTGAAAGGACTGATGTTGAAACTGAAGCTCCAATACTTTGGCCACCTGACGTGAAGAGCTGACTCACTGGAAAGTTGACTCATTTCCTGATGCTGGGAAAGATTGAAGGCAGCAGGAGAAGGGGGAGACAGAGGATGAGATGGTTAGATGGCATCATCAATTCAATGGACATGAATGTGAGCAAACTCTGGGAAGATACTGAAGAACAGGGAAGCCTGGCGTGCTGCATGCAGTCCACGGGGTCACGAAGAATCAGAGTTGGACAGACAGTGATGAAACAACAACATAAAAGGACACTATGCCTATGCATATAGGGCTTCTGGGGGACACAGGGTAGGTGGAGGAAAATGGCCTTTCACACTATCTCAAACTTCATCAGCAATTATATAAAGCTAGGTTACATCCTAGAGTCCCCAAAATGGTAATGAGAAGACTTGTCAAGTGCCACACTCAGTAAAGGGATCCCAAAAAGAAAGAGGTAGAACTCCTCAGAGCCAGTGAAGATAGTCTGGTCACTGAGAGCTGTGATTTAAAAAAAAAAAAAACGAGGAGAAATAAAACCAAGCTAACAACTTGTGCAGAAATTTTTCTTTTTTTTCCTACTTAAATTAGCCTTGTGATCAATCTTTGTTTCTGCACATTGAAATCATCTGAAGATCTTTAAAAAAATGCTGATGTCTGGGACTCACCTCCAGAGATGCTGGTATCAACTGGGCTAGAGACTGATCTAGATGTTGGGATTTTTAAAACTCCCATGAGATTTTGGGGTGTATTTTAATAGTTAAAGTGAGATGATATAATCATTCATAAGGATGATGGCACAATGTTTAAACTGGGTCCCTATACCAACAAGTTACAATGGGCAAATATCCTTGAGATAATGCAGGAGTATAGGCACATAGCTGAGTCACTGTGCTATAGATACCAGTTGATGTGTATTACAGAAAGAATAAAGAATATCTGAGAATCCAGCATTCTAAACATCCTAACAGAGGGTGTTTAGGAGGTTTCTTCTTTATTCTTAAAAATATGTCTATTTTGGGGGCAGGAATAGGGATTCTGGGGATGGAGGGGGAAATTAACAAGTGTTGGGAAATATTGAAATCTTGGAGATTAAGCAGTTTTCTACCAGAATTTGCTCTTTTTTAGAAAATTTAAAATTTTATCATCAACATTAAAACTTATGTGTTAAGTTACCGAAGAAGTGAGAAGTTCAGGCTATTCAGGAAAAGGAACACAATGTCGAGGTACCTCACTTAAAATCCAGGATCAGGTATCACTGGGGCATTGAAAACAGGTGTTGAAAGTGTTTTGGTCTCCTTCATGTGAACACACTTCCCCTTGGAATTTAAGCATAGTTCTCTGCACACAGCACGCCAAACACAGCTTCCACGGCCACAACACGATCAAATTCAAAATGTCACCCCTTTTTTCAACACTAAGTCAGGATCAGAAGGCGTTTTGTCAACCAACTGTTCCCCATGAATCCAGCCACGCGTCAGCTGGCCTTCTGGTGACTCTCAGTTGTGTAGTCACAGTGTTTTTGCTGCCAACACAGCTGATGCTGTTCATACTGTCCCCAGTATACTTTTTCCAGTTTATCTTACGACTCACAAACTGGTCGTTTACAGTGCTTCTGCCTGCAGCATGGACTTTTAGTAGGAGGAGAAGTCATCAGACATCTTCCCTCACACAGCTTTACATGTCTGGTTTTCTACACCTGTATGCCTACAGTTCACATCAATTCAGTTGCTCAGTCGTGTCCGACTCTTTGCGACCCCGTGGACTGCAGCACACCAGACCTCCCTGTCAATCACCAACTCCCGGAGTTTACTCAAACTCATATCCATTGAGTCAGTGATGCCATCCAACCATCTCATCCTCTGTCTTCCCCTCTCCTCCCACCTTTAATCTTTCCCAGCACCAAGGTCTTTTCCAGTAAGTCAGTTCTTCATATCAGGTGGCCAAAAGTATTGGAGTTTCAGCTTCATCATCAGTCCTTCCAATGAACACTCAGGACTGATCTCCTTTAGGATGGACTGGTTGGATCTCCTTGCAGTCCAAGAGACTCTCAAGAGTCTTCCCCAACATAAATGATAGCAATTCCATGAGTTGTGTGCTGTGGGTAGCAATGGGGTTTATAGGACATACTACACCAAAATATGACCCTTCGGCATACTGAATATTTTAAATTGAAGGAATTTGAGAAAGGGCATGTACAGGAAGGGTTTTCTGCCCTTCCCTCGAAGCAGGTTATTAAACCCCCATATGAGACGTGATTTTCTGTACTCAGAAGAAGGGACACAGAGAGGAATGTGAATGAACAAGCCTTGACAATTTCCCCCAGTTTACTACACTTAGCTCCTACTCTTTGCCTTATCACATCTTTCCATGACTTTCCACTCTCATCAAACCTCACCAAACAGCATAAAAGTGCTCAAGTGTAACTGTTTGTTCAAGTCTTCATTTCCTTAGGAAGGTTCCTGTGTCACATTAATCTTATATTGTCTGCTTTTCTCTTGTTAATGTTTTTTGTTACAGGGGTCCCAGTCAACAATGCAAAGGGTAGAGGAAAAAGGTGTCATTTTCCTCCCCTACAATGCTATGCAAGTCCAACAATTTCATCTGATAAAGGAATTTCACCAATAGCTCATTCTGTGCTCTCTCAAAAATGTCTGTCTCTGACCTTGATCCTGGATTCATAAGCTTTTCTGTAATACTGTGACTTGAGCCTGTTTTTACTACAAGGAATGTGAGCTCAAAAGATATCTTTGGGTTCTTGATCTCATCCCCTATTAATAAACCTCAAGCTGGAAGGTATGGTGCTTTGCTTGTTTTAAAAAATACTAGCTGAGAATCTTTTAGAACTGATGAAAACCACAGAGTGGTGTGAGATATCACTACACACTCACCAGAATGGCTAAATTAAAAGAACTGACAATACCAAGGTGGTGAAGATGTGAGGGCAAAAAACCAAAAAAATAAAAACAGAAAACTCTCAACAGTGCTGATAGGAGTATGAATTGCTACACTCACCTGCAGAGCTTCCTGGCAGTTCCTAGTAAAGCTGAGTATGTGCACATTTCATGAATCTTCCAAGTCTATCCCTAGGTTTATACTCAAAATAATGCACCCAAAATATAAATACTCACACATACAAAAATAGCTACAGCAGCATTATTTGTAATAACTTCAAATTAGAGACAATCTAAGTGTCCACCAACAGGCCACACTAAGAATGAATAGATGCTTATGACTGCATTTACATCAAATTAAGAAAATCAAGCAAAACTAACCTATGGTAATAGGAATCAGAAGAGGGGTTACCTTTGGGTGAGTAATGATTGAGACATGCACAGAGGAGATTTCTGTAATGTCATTAGTGTGTTTTTTTTTAATGTACAAAGTTGTGTTTACCTTTTAAAAATACACAGAACTGCACATTTATGGTTTGCGCACTTTCTTGTATGTTTGTTGTACTTCAGTAAAAATGAAGTGAAATGAAATGAAGTAGTGAAGTGAGGAAAATGGAAACAAATCACCTAAGTCCTTCTCCTGGTGGTGTCCATGTTATATAGTGGCCTGGGTTATACTCACTTTACCAACATATGATTCACCCACCAAGGCCCCATTTATCCTCCCTCTAGCACCCTACTGGGCTTCCCTGATAGCTCAGTTGGTAAAGAATCATCCTTCAATGCAGGAGACTCCGGTTCGATTTCTGGGTTGGGAAGATCCGCTGGAGAAGGGATAGGCTAGCCATTCCAGTATTCTTGGGCTTCCCTTGTAGCTCAGCTGGTAAAGAATCCACCTGCAATGCAGGAGACCTGAGTTCAATCCCTGGGTTGGGAAGATCCCCTGGAGAAGGGAAAGTCTACCCACTCAGCCCAGTCTATCATCAATGGGGTGAACAACAGAAGGATAGGATATAAAGGGTGAGGATTAAAGATGCAGAGGATCCCTGCAAATATAAGTCAATCTAATGACAAAGGCTACAAAGAGATGGTAAGGTTTTGCCCTGTTCAATGCAAAGAAAAAAAAAATCAGAGCCTCAGATTCATTAACCATAAAATCTTTCCATAAAATAGAAATGTATCTCACGTTAAATCAGTTGTCATAGAGCTACTTATTTTCTGTCCTTTGCTGTGAGGAATAATCTAAATTTAATATGAAGAGTTGTTACATAAACTTACTATGTCAAATGTCACCCCATAAAATACTACTCAAGGTGGCTATGTAACTCTGTGACATTCAAGTTACCATATCTCTTTACAGCTTTCTATTTTCTCCATAACAGTCTATACGTACAACAAATGTTATCTTTTTGGATGAACTAGTGAATTGATATATTATTAATAAAATTAAATCAATAGCTGGTGAAATTCTGTTTAAAAAACTAACTTGCTGCTTGACTAAAATGCTTTTGTTAGTTTTCAAAAATAAAACTGGTTAATTGTGCTAAATTGGCTTGTGGACAGAGCTTAAATGTTGTGTTTACACACTGCTGGGTGCTGTTCAACCAAGGGGAAAGTTCAGTCTCTGGAGAGAAATATCTTTATTGATTACTACACTAAGAACAATTACACTGAAACAGAGGCTAGTGACTAAGACCTCTCAGTTCCTATACGACCTGAGGACAGACACCTGAAGAATGCCCACAAGGTCTGCTGTTTCTCCTCCTGTATACTAGACATTCTGAGAAGCTGAATGTGAAAATGAAAGTGTTAAGTGCTCAGCTGTGTCCGATTACTTGCAACCCTGTGGACTGTAACCCACCAGGCTCCTCTGTCCGTGGGATTCTCCAGGCAAGAATGCTGGAGCGGGTTGGGTTCCCATTCCCTTCTCCAGGGGATCCTCCTGGCCCAGGGACTGAACCCAGGTCTCTCGAACCCAAAGAATCTCGCAGATTCTGAGCCACCAGGTTGGACCATCACTATTATAGTTAATGCTCAGCTTCTTAGTTCCACGGGTACACTCCTTGTCTGACCTGATATGTATGCTGGGAAAACAAACAACAAACCAGCAAAGAGTCCAGGACCACAAGCTTCTCCTTCTTTACTGACATAATTCATGCATTTGGTAAACAAAATGTCCTCCATGTTTTATATAATCCAGCGCACACTGTTCCTCCAAGAGCAACAATTCAATGATCAGGGTGGGGGTTAAAAATTATATTCTACCTTTAATATATGTTGTTATTCTTAAATTTCAGGTTCAAAATCAGAATTTGGAGTGAACTTAACCAGAGTGATATATATTTAATTAATTTTTATTAGAGTATAGTGCTTTACAATGTTGTGTTAGTTGCTGCTATATAGCAAAGTGAATCAGCTATATGTATACATGCATCCCCCTTTTGGATTTTCTTCCTATCTAGGTCACCGCAGAGCACTGGGTAGAGCTCTATTTTATACATAGCACTATATATATGTCAATCACAATCTCCAATTCATCCCCCTACACCCCGCATGTCCATTCTCTATGTCTATGTCTCTATTTCTGCTTTGCAAATAAGGTTATCTGCATCATTTTTCTAGATTCCACATATAAGCAATATTATATGACATTTGTTTTTTTTCTTTCTGACTACTTTACTCTGTATTCCAGGTCCTTTGATGTCTCTGCAAATTGCACAACTCCATTCCTCTTTATGGCTGAGTAATATTCCATTGTATATATGTATCACATCTTCTTTATCCATTCTGCTGATGATGGACATTTAGGTTGCTTCCATGTCCTGGCTATTGTAAATAGTGCTGCAATGAACACTGGAGTGAACATATATTTTTGAATTATGGTTTTCTCTGGGTATATGCCCAGGAGTGGGATTGTTGGGGCAAATGGTAATTCTATTTTTAGTTTTTAAGGAACCTCTATACTGTTCTCCATAGTGGCTGTATCAATTTACATTCCCACCAACAACGTAAATGTTCCCTTTTCTCCACACCCTCTCCAGAATTTATTGTTTGCACATTATTTTTTGATGATGGCCATTCTGACTGGTGTGAAGTGGTACCTGATTGTAGTTTGGATTGGCATTTCTAATAATAAAACACATCTTTTCATGTGTTTATTGGCCATCTTATGTCTTCTTTGGAGAAATGTCTATTTAGGTCTTCCACCCGTTCTTTGATTGGGTTGCTTCTTTGATATTGAGCTCCATGAACTGTTTGTATTATTTTGGAGATCAATCCCTTGTCAGTTGCAAATATTTTCTGCCATTCTGAGGGTTGTCTATTCATCTTGTTTATGGTTTCCTTTGCTGTGCAAAAGCTTTTAAATTTAATTAGGTCCCATTTGTTTATTTTGGTTTTTATTTTCATTACTCTAGAAGATGGGTCAAAAAAGATCTTGCTGTGATTTATGTGAAAAAGTATTCTGCCTATGTTTTCCTCTAAGAGTATTATAGTGTCTGGTCTAACATTTAGGTCTTTAATCCATATTGAGATCTTGAGAACTAAAAATTTCACTGCATATAGCACAGAAGTTTGATTTATTAAAAATGTATCGTGTCGTTCAGTGGTTTGTTGACATTAAGCTATCACTGGATGACATAAAACACTCATTCCTCCACTAGAGGGCAGCTTAATAAATAATATATTAAGTAAGCAAGGCTTTCTACAATAGAAAGATAAATCAAACTTTAAGAAAACATGAATTTATTAGGGACAATTACTGTACATTATGAAACCATATAATGAGAGCATTATATGGTTGGGAAAAATTATTAACACTGAAAAAAATCTAAACTTTATTTTTAAATGATTGATTCACCCATCTATCCACTCATTCATGTATACATGTGTGTATTAGTCACTCAGTCATGTCCAACTCTTTGCGGCCTCATGCACTATAGCCAACCAGACTCCTCTATCCATGGAATTCTCCAGGCAAGAATACTGGAGTGGGTTGCCATTCCCTTCTCCAGGGGATCTTCCCAACCCAGGGATTGAACCTGGGTCGCCTGCCTGGCAGGCAGATTCTTTACCATCTGAACCACAGTGAAGCCTTTGTGTTTGTAAAGCCTCACCTAATTAGCCAAAGGATTTAAAAATGAAAAAGCAATCCCAGAAGTCATAAATATGATCTTCATTTTAAAGGTGGACACACACGGGGGCTCAAAATGAAACTGTTTGCCTGAGTTCACTTTGTTAATTGATTCTGAAATCAGGACCAGACCTCCAATTCACAATTCCATGCTCTGTATTCACTACATTAAATCTTAAGATATTTTGGAAGTTCAAAAAGAAGTAGCCTTCTGTTTCTGAGATTTCAGAAAACATCATCCGCATTGTTGGTACAAAACAGTATGTGTCTTATATTCCATTTGTTTTCTGCAGTTTTCTTTCTCCAAATTGTGTGTTTTGGACTCCTTGGGCCTGTCTCTCTTTTTGTGACAACCAACAGAATTACAATTTTTACCCTTGAAAATCCATGAGCCTTTGGAAATACTGGTAAAAGAAACCTCTGCAAATAATACAGGAAAAATGTTGTATTGTCTCCTGCAGCTTCAGAGAAAAAGCAAATCGCGTTGTGTATAATGAAAATGTTAGTAAAATACCTGGAATTTAGATGGTGATGTTATATCCTGTGAAAATAACCCTCGCCCTATAAAAGGTCTAAATCTGATTGGTTGACTTAAAAACATTCGGCTGTGGAGATAAAATTTAAATTCTGTTCTGCTTTCCAGAAGCTCTAAGTGTGCATATCTTTTCATTTTAAGCCAGAAGGGAATCACTAACACTTCCTTTTTTCTCACTCTTGCATGTTGTGTTATGATTGGAATAGAATTCTTATTTAAACAAAGAGCTTGAGGGTCTTGTCTCATATAAATGAACAAGGTTCAAAAGCATTACCTGCTGCCACAAGCTCTTTGAGATAAAAGTCCAGAAAAAAAATGGTGTTTCATTTACTTTAAAGCAGCATTCACATCTCTCTGGTGACTCAGATGGTAAAGAATCTGCTTTCAATGCAGGAGACCAGAGTTCAACCCCTGGGTCAGGAAGATCCCCTGGAGAAGGGAATGGCTACCTACTCCAGTATTCTTGCCTGAAGAAGTCCATGGACAGAGGAACCTAGCAGGCCACAGTCTAAGGGGCTGCAAAGAGTTGGGCACGACTGAGCGACTAACACAAATACCCATCTCTATACACTCATACATCTCTAGCCTTCAGTTATTTTAAATGTTAGGCTTGCTGTGCATGTGAAGTCTCTTCAGTCATGTCTGCCTCCTTGTATCTCTGTGGACCTCAGCCTGCCAGGCTCCTCTGTCCATGGATTCTTCAGGCAAGAATACTGGAGTAGGTTGTCATTTCTTTCTCTAGGAGGTCTTCCCGACCCAAGGATCGAACCTGCGTCTCTTATGTCTCCTGCATTGGCAAGCAGGTTCTTTACCACTAGCGCCATCTGAGAAGCCTAGGTTTGCTGTGGTTATACCTAAATGATGGATTGAAGTTTGATAACTGTATCTGTGTTCATGTCTCATGGGCACTGTTCCACAGTTGATTCCACTAAGACCACTGGACTGTGTCTTAGAGGAGCCTGAGATGAGCAGACTAGTCATGCTCTGGTTGGCATCATCCTAAATCTACTGTGCATGACATTTGCTCTCTCATCCTGGGACCTTCAAGGAAATTATTGCTCTTTTGGCCACAGCTGACAGTCAGTGGATCTGTGATGGATAGATTTATGTGGAATGTTTGAGTGAAATATCAGTTCTGTTTCTCCAGGACCAAAGACACTGGAAAAATAAAGTACACTGAATTCCAAAATAGAATCACTTATAAAAATACTTATGACAACCACAGAATTCAGAAATGAAAACCTACTGCTCTGTCTTTATCATTATTGCTTTTATAGGAGATCAATGAGCGAAGGGTGAAGGTGTGAGATTAGCTGAATAAGCTGGTTTTTTCTATGTCACTGTCACCTCTGTGTCTGCTTCTATATAGTTCTTATCATGATGTATTATGATCAAAGATTTATTTTCCTATGTCCTCTGCAATGCTCTCTTGTATATTTCAAATAACCCCATGACTTAGCCACAATGCTTGGCACGTAAAAGGTAACTCATTAAATGTTTTCTAAATGAATGAATTTTTAAAAGCCTATGAAAATAAAAGAAAGATATATGACTATGTAAAGGTGAAATGTTTGCAAAACTCAAACTTTGAAAATAGACTGGGATTCCCTTGGTGGTCCAGTGGTTAGGAATCTGCCTGCCAGTACAAGGGGAAAAGGGTTTGATCCCTGGTCTGGGGAGATTCCACATGCCTCTGAGCAACTAAGCCCGAGCACCACAACTCCTGAAGCCCACAGTCCTAGAACCCATGTTCCACAATAAGAGAGGCCACCACGATGAGAAGCCGGCTGAGCACAACTGGAGAATAGCTCCCACTCATCGCAACTAAAGAAAGACCACACGCAGCAGTGAAGACCCAGCATAGCCAAAAATAAATAAAAATAAAATTTAAAAATAGACTGTATAAGTGAGAAAACATTTACCAAAGATCTTTGGCCCAGTCTATATAGGCATTCAGACATTCCCTCATATTGGAGTCAAATCTAGTAGAAACATTCCACTCTCCTGAGTATAAGACTTAAATCACTTAGAGCAGAACTCTAGAGAATCACATGTAAAATCAAGAAGCCCATCTGGTATTGTAATATAAGTATGTATTTGGGGGGAAAAATCACACAACATAACACAAAACACACCTATTATTTTTATTACACTATCTGCAGAAAGCAAAGATTTACCAAATCTTTTTAGCCAGAGGGTATAAGAAAAAAAAAAATTGATTTTCCCAAGTAGAAGAATAAAGATCCCAGAAGGGACATGAGATTTTTATGTTTATCTAACATGAGCCTAGATTTTAAAAGGCTGGCAAACAGTAACTTGGCATAAATTATACTTCTGTTCCTGAAATGCTCTGCTTGTTCTGAAGACTTGCAGAGTCAACAAAACTTGAGGGCTCTTTTACACAGGGTGATTTCTATTATTCACTTTGATCTGAGGAGCCTGGGGAAACAGACACACAACATAAGCAGCTATGTGAATTTTCCTTAACTTCTGCAGAAACATTTATGATGCACCTCCTCCAGCCCTAGGCATAATGCAGAGGTCAATGCCTCCTCCGTAACTGGATCTTTACACAATTTGCCCCTTTCTTCCAGTCCTCCCAGAGCACAAACCCTTGTAAACCTTCTTCAAGTCACCTTTCTCCTCTTACCCTGCCATTTAGCAACTAAAGTCAAAGACATTCACTGTTTTATTTTACCTACAACTCTAGCTGGTATAGCCCTTTCAAATCTATGAAGTGCTAGTACAGACATAATCCTTTGAATGAATAAAAGATGACCAGCAGGGACTTCCCTGGTGGTCCAGAGGTTAAGACTTCGCCTTTCAATGCAGGTGGTGTGGGTTTAATCTCTGGTGGGGGAGTTAAGATTCCACATGCCTTGCAGCCAAAAAACTAAAACAAAAAACAGAAGCAATACTGTAACAAATTCAACAAAGACTTTTTTTAAAAAGAAAGATCACCAGTTAACTTGAAAGCTGTAAGTAAGGTGCAGAAAGTGTCTATCCTGCAGACAAGCATGGAAGGGGTCAATGCCCACCTGAATCCCAACAAGTATCCTGACCTAAGTAACTAGTTTATAGGAAATACACAGGAGAGAGGAATGTACTAAAAGATATCAAGGGGATCCCATCAGTTGAATGTGAGAAATTTTACAGGACAAGTAATTTGGTTTATTTAAAAACTTGTGTGAAAAGAAGGGGGAGGGGAAATCACTAGAGACAGGGACATACTAATTATATACAATTTTTGGATCTTGTTTGGATATAAATTTAAACCAGTCAATGGCCCAAAGACCTTTTTCAGACAATCTGGGAAAAGTAAAAACAACTGGAATGTAAGATAATATTAAGGAATTATTGTTAATTTTTTTAATTAATCTTAAATCCATTTTTAAATTACTGTCAATTTTTATAAGATAGATATTATGGTTATGTTCAACAAATCTATTGTTTACAGATTCATACTGATATGTAGGTGGGAGAGATGGTATTACATGTAAGATCTGAAGTTCACTCCATTGGCCTAAAGAGGAAGCAGATATGGTCCAAGAGCAAGATGCTCCCACGTGCAAGTTTAGAGGCGGTGTTTGTGGGTGATGTGATGACAAGTTAGGACTGTAAATCGATGGCGATGGGCAGTGAAGGAAGTGATGGCTAATGGGATGGGAAGTCACTTTTCAGCACTAAGGGCAGTTCACTCAAGAAGCAGAAGAATTTCCTAACGGTCTTCACCACAAATACCCTTCTATAGTAACGCAGGGCACTCAGAGAGAAAAAGAATTTTTTAGAAGGAGCTTTCCTAGGTCGCAATATACAGAGAAAAGCTCCAAAATCTCTTCTACCTCTCACTCACTCTGAAGACCAAGGAACACTTTGAAAATACTAATGTGCTCTCATTAGTTTTCATTATTAATCAATAGATGTACCAACCCACGGGGTTACCATGCACTATACATCATGAGCTATAGACATAATTTGTCTTAGCAAGATTTAACAACATAGTAAATATTCTTCAAATCGTTTTGAACAATGGTTATTCCACCTGGAAATGCTCTAAATGTACTTCAGTGTTGTCACCCTGAACTCTCAGATCTGCCTGGCTGGCTCCTGCGCTGTTTTTCATACTTACAACATAAAAAAAAAAAAAAAAAGGGGACAGATATAAGAACAATAGGACAGAAATTCTATAGTTAATTAAAGTAGGGATCCCAGAAGTTAATTGACTCCACTTTGTCTTTTCAAGCTAAGAAAGAGCCAGCCCAGAGATCCCTTGAACAAGGAAGCAAGCCAGGACTCACAGAGTTTAATGCAGCATCCTGGCTCACAATTCTTCCTTCCAGCTGGGGAGACCGTCCTGAAAGGAAGAAAGGCTGAGCAGAGAGTGGTGCAGGCTTAGGGCAGCTGCTCTCACAGGCGGTTTCTGGCCCCTAGAGCCAGGCAGCTGACTCTACTGCCAGGGCGCTCAGGAGTACCGGGGCTGTGACACAGTGAGTAGGGGTCAGGCCCTCCTGCGGGGGCTGCTCCTGGCCACCCTGTTCCTGGGCTGGCGTGGGCCTCGGGCTGATACGGCACCAGGGAGTCAGGACGCTCAGCCCGACCGTGCTAAAGACATCCTCATCTCCTTTCCTCCTTCCACTACGCCTGGCTCTCCAATCAACCTTCTACCTCCTCCTTGTTCAATGGGAAAGTAACCCCACTCTGTTCTCTGCTTTCCACCACAACTCAAGCTCATGTACAGCCACAGGTCTCTTCTTAAGATTCAGTTGGCAGCCAGGCACCAAGGAGAATCAAGAAATACCCTGCAGAGCATCTGTCGTTATTTCTTTCCAATAATATTTATAGCCTAGTGCTAAACACTGAGCCCAGTGACAGAAAACAGAACAAATAAAAACGCTCGTCTTTTATTTTCACTGGGTGAGGACAACTGAATTAGATGAAATTGAAGCAAAATAAAAGAGAAAACACATTTAGAAATTACAATATTGTTATTATAAATGCAAAGTATTCATCAAGTGCTTTGGAAATGAAATGCTGCCTTAGAATAAATACAAATTTGTAATGGGACCTTCAAGGCCCAGAGGGATAAGTAATTCTGTGATAGGAGGCTTCTAGAAGAAGATGCTGAAGATCCTCAAGACCTATTACTTACTGATGCAAACATCACAGATAAGCTCCAAAATCTCTTCTACCTCACATTCACTCTGAAGACCAAGGAACACCTTGAAAACACTAATGTGCTCTCATTAGTTTTCATTATTAATCAATAGATGTACCAACCCATGGGGTTACCATCTACTATACATCATGAGCTATAGACATAATTTGTCTTAGCAAGATTTAACAACATAGTAAATATTCCTTAAGCAGTTTTGAACAATGGTTATTCCACCTGGAAATGCTCTAAGTGTACTTCAAACACTCAGTCAGACAGAGGCTCATTTTCACTGACAAGTCTGTACCACCATTCTTGGAGCACCTCTTCTTAATTCAGAGAAATTGTAACACAACTCTATTTGGTCACTGAAAACCAGAATCCTATAAGTCACAGTACTGTACTTCGTCCCAGGGCTCAGTCTGGTTTTAAGGTTCAGATAAAAGCTTTTCAATAAGAAAAACATCCTATTTAGAAAAAAGGCAACTGTACCTTTCTATCTTATTTACAAGGGCCAAGTTTGGTCTGGATGCCAGCTAGAAGGAGATTAATTTTCCCATTGCTCCCATTAAATAAATCCATCAAGATTATATCTGAAATTAGCATGGTTTCAGGATCTGGGCAATATTAGGTCCTACGATGTTTTGGCTACAGAAAGCAGATCTGAAAAATTTAAAGGGGGAAAAAAGACAATATTAATATGATTCCAGTGTAGGTGAGGTAGAAAATGTAGTTAGGTCTTCTAATTTAATGAGTAGTTATTATTTTATAAACACTTTCACAAATACAGTATTGGTTTCTTAAATTTTTCTTCTCTTTAACTGCAAACATTTGAGGGGCACACATTTCTATCCTATTTGCAAATTTAAAATTATATATGGATTTTAAATGTCATTTACAAAGTTTAAACTGTGTTTGAAAATGCAAAGGAAAAAGTAAGACTTACTTATATCCATATTTTCCAGATATATCTATCACCATTTCTGCTCCCAGCTTACTCTGAGAACGTTCAAATGAATACTCCTTCCAAATGAACTCAATGCTTGTAATGTTTCCAACATTAATGTCTGCATCAATTAAATCTGTATAAGTCATGCCTGGCTTCAGTGTTCCACTGTCAATAGAAAAATAAAACTCATAAGCTTGCACTGGGTATTCATAATATTGAAGTTGAAGACAACATCTGTGTGTATCATGGAAGAGAAAGTTTCATTTCCCTGCATTTGATTATAGGAGATTTATTCTTGCCGTTCACCTTGGTCAGCATCTCAGAACAGCACAATTCTAAAGCTTAAAAAAAGAGTGAGGTAAATGAGAAGCCTGACTAGTTGATTTTTAGGGGCTAGTTCTCCAGTGAAGCTCTGGTCTTGGCTTCATGGTATCAGAAACTAGAGTTTATTGACACCCCAAAAATCATTGGACTATCAATGATAGACTAAATTCACACAAAAATTAAAGAAAACCTAGAAGCCTGTTATCAGCTCACAGTGGTGCAATGCTTCCTTTTCATTAACCAAAATGTACTCCTAGCCTTCCCTTGCTACCTTCTTCATCTGTACAAAAAGAATTGGGTAACCAAACTAATGATATAGAAAGGTGTTTTGGTGAGTGTGGAAATAGATTAGAGAGAATAAGTCATAAGAGACTTGAGACATAAGACATATTTTATGCAAGCCAAAATTACTCTAGATGAGATATCTTTAGTCCTGCTATTTCCTTACTTTGTTAATGTATTGCTTGTCTCCTCTAACTGGAGGAAAAGTTCCATGAGAGCAGGACCCGTGTCTGTTTCCCCAGCAGTTATAACAATTCTTGGTATACAACAGGCATTTAAATGTTTGCTGAATGCATGAATGGATGTTGCTATTCCTAGGGTCTGTCTTGTTCCATTACATGTAGAATTAATTGATTTCATTACCAGAGGACAACTTTTTTTCAGGTTATAAGGGGTCATTTCCCTGTTGCTCCATGAACTGCCTTCACTCAGCACACACACAGTACAGCTCGTCATGATGGTGTCATTGGAAACCCAAATAACTAAAATATAATGTACAGTGAGGGCTTCCCTGGTGCCTCAGAGGTAAAGAATCTGCCTGCCAAGTCAGGAGATGTGGGTTCGATCCCTGGGTTGGGAAGATCCCCTGGAGAAGGAAATGGCAACCCACTCCAGTATGTTTTCCTGGGAAATCCCACGGACAGAGGAGCCTGGCAGACTACAGTCCATGGGTTCACAGAAGAGTCAGACACGACTGAGTGCATTAGCATGCAAGCATGCAATCTATGGTGAAGCCAGACTCAAAGCTTGACTGAAGAGTGGGACTAGACCAGCACACAAATTCATTTAGCAGACTTCTATGCAAGATGAAACATTTACTGTGGACCTGAAATGCTTAATTATTCTTAAAAAAGAGGATTGGATAATTATGCAAGGATATGACAAATAGTTTCTTTAGACATTAGCAAAAGAAGTAGAGAGATGACAAAACATTCTCACAAATTTTAGAAGGGGTGGGGACCACGCACTTCTCCTCACCTGACCCAGGTCAGCTGCCTTTGTGCAGAACACAAATCCCACAGCCTCAGGCAATGAGTGCACTGTGGGCCTAGAGCCACAGACACAAGATTGTGTTGAACTGTCCTCAGAGGAATAGCTTAATGCAGATGTGAAGAACAAGTGGACATGAGACTTGCTAAGACAGGGAAGGGTATTTGGAACATGGAACAGCATGGATAAAAGTCAGGAAGGGAGGAAAGGGTGAGATGTATTTTAATGCTGGGTAGTGTAATCAGGGTAATGTGGCTAAGCCAAAGATGAACAAAGCCAAATAGTGGGAGGCACGGCTAGAAATCATGGGTTGGAGCCTGTGTGTGAACCGGGATCCAGACAATCACTGACTGAACTCATCTTTACAGGCAGCTGCACCAAGGCAAGATAACAAGCACAAAGGCTGCCAGAGTGATTAATCCAACATATCCCTCAACCGACAACCACAAAGCCTCTGCTTTTGGTGCCTCTGCCTTGTATTTGAAGATGATGTAAATCACAGAGCCAAAACATCTAATTAATTAATCAGTTCACAAAATGGTAACATCTAATTAGTGTGTACAATGTTAATTCTGAAATGAGTTGCAGAATTAAGTGATGGAAGTGGAAGACATAATTCAAAAATTTTAAGGCTGATCAAAGAAAAAATTAAGGAAAACTCAAGATAAAAGGAGACTGTAGCCTTTTATGAGAGTGCAGGGTGAATGTCTCTACTGAATTATTCCTACCTTTGACTATCTTACCACATATCCTATACCTGTAAGTACTACTTAGGGAGCTTATTAGAAATTTGGCCATTCATATAAATACTTTATTTCATATGGAATCTATAAAAATAAAGTGATATGCCCAAATTTGTATAACAATAATGGACTGAATTAAAAGCATATATTGTTTTTGCGACCCCATAGACTGTAGAGTCCATGGAATTCTGCAGGCCAGAATACTGGAGTGGGTAGCCTTTCCTTTCTCCAGGGGATCTTCCCAACTGAGGGATTGAACCCAGGTCTCCTGCACTGAAGGTGGATTCTTTACCAGCTGAGTCACCAGGCAAGCCCAAGAATACTGGGGTGAGTAGCCTATCCCTTCTCCAGTGGATCTTCCTGACCCAGGAATCAAACCAGGGTCTCCTGCATTGCAGGCAGATTCTTTACCAACTGAGCTATTAGGGAAGCCCTAAAAGTAAAGTGATATCCCCAAATTTGTATAACAATAATAGACTGAATTAAAAGCATATCTTGTTTCCTGTTTTTTTCCCACTTGCTTTATTATCTAGATCTGTATTTCCATCTTAACATTTCCTAACATTTTCTGTTTGTAGCTGGAACTGTGGATGAAATAGATACTATGATTTCTATTTTATATTTGGGAAAAAAGAAAAGTTATTATCAGATGATAGCTGATGGCACTGTAGGAAAAGAAAAGACTGAGCCTTACTGAGCATGACGAACTCAGGGCAGCATTGTTACCTGCCAGGTTATCATCCTTGCCTACCTGACAAGCTCAAACTCCCCGGTCTTCCCAGTCATTCCACCTACACGGAGAAATATACTTCCTTGAGTGACACTGTTCCCATCAAGTTTGACAGACAGTTTGTGCCTCCAACCTGGAAACAGAGAAAATAGGAAAGACAGAGAGAGAGAGAGAGAGAGAAGGGTTTAAAACAAGTGGAAAGCATGACATCTTTGTTATTGTTGTTCAGTCGCTAAGTCGTGTCCGACCCTTTGAGACTCCGTGGACTGTAGCACAGTAGGCTTCCCTGTCCTTCACTATCTCCTGGCTACTTTAATGTAAAAGTAACTTTCAGGGTTAAAGTGGAAGAGGGCTGTTCATGTTCATGAGAAAATAATAATACAACTTTATATAGCTTGAGTGAATTTGGTGAGATTATATTTTTAAAGACATATAAACTATCACATGTTGATTTTGCAGAGTAAATAGTTTAATGATATTTTTTAGAGAAAATTATTTACTTTTCCATACATTTTTTGGACTTTAGAAAAATGTGTGTGTCTTCTTCCATCCATTACATTTGTATTCTGTGGTGTGTATGCTTTCCATCAGTTCAGTTCAGTTCAGTCGCTCAGTCGTGTCCAACTCTTTGCAACCCCATGAACCACAGCACCTCCCTATCCATCACCAGCTCCTGGAGTCCACCCAAACTCATGTCCAATGAGTCAGTGATGCCATCCAACCATCTCATCCTCTGTCATCCCCTTCTCCTCCTGCCCTCGATCTTTCCCAGCATCAGGGTCTTTTCAAATGAGTCAGCTCTTCGCATCAAGTGGCCAAAGTACTGGAGTTTCAGCTTCAACATCAGTCCTTCCAGTGAACACCCAGGACTGATCTCCTTTAGGATGGACTGAACGGATCTCCTTGCAGTCCAAGGGACTCCTTGCTTTCCATAGCCAAATTCTAATTTGCTATAGTTTGACAATTAATCCAGAAAAATATCTAGAAAACCTATTGAGCAAGAAAGTCTGGTTTTTTTTAATGACTCAGAGGCAGAATGAATTGTCCCTTCCTCTCCCACCAGGCTTTGTGCTAGGAATTCCCAGTCAGTACAGATCTGAGTCAACACAAAGCGTGCCAGTAGGATAAATCCCTTGCAAACAGTCCAGTGTAACTTTTAAAGAACTCTAGAACTAAACAGATCTTTCATTCTGAATTCTAAAATTGTTGTATGCTTAAAAACACAGAAAAAAATGCAATTCTTCATAAAGTTGTTTGAAAAGTCTCTGAAAGAGGAAAAAATTTACTAGAATTTTCAGTTCACAAATTAATCATCGTCAGAAAGCTCCGTTTCTCTCCTTGACCATTCCACTGCACTATGGCTGCCACCGTCACCTCTCCACTGAAAGCTAAACTCACCAGTGACGGGACTTATCCCACGAACTCCTTTGGGCTCTGTCTCATTGGACCTATCTTTGGGGACAGTGAATGCATTCTCCCTTCCTCATCATCTTTCTTTTCTTGACTCCCACATGGTTTTATCTTTTCTCTCTTTATTCATTCCTCAGTGTCCTTCACAGGGACCACTTTCTCTGCTCTCTTTCTTCTCATCTGATACATTCTTCTTGGGTAATTACATCATCCACTTCATAGCTTAGGTTACTGTCTAAACATTTGAATCTTTGACTGTGGACCACAGTGATCTCCAGAGGCTGACACCCAATCTAACTGCACATGCCCAAATCCTAACAACATCTCAGACCTAATATGTAACAAACAGAGCCCATCAACTTACTTCAAACCAGCCTCTCTGCCTGGTTACCAAGTTCAGCATATGGTATGTCATTCACCCAGTTAGAATCATCCTTGACTTCTCCACTTTCTGCATCCCTCAAACCCATTCATTGAGTTAGACAGGGCTGACTCTCACATCCATATAAGACTCCTGGAAAAACTAGATGGACTGTCTAGTCAAAAGTATGGTTTTTCCAGTAGTCATGTATGGATGTGAGAGTTGGACTATAAAGAAAACTGAGCACCAAAGAATTGATGATTTTAAAGTGTGATGTTGAAGAAGACTCTTAAGAGTCCCTTGGAATGCAAGGAGATCCAACAGTCCATCCTAAAGGAAATCTTTCCTGAATATTCATTGGAAGGACTGATGCTGAAGCTGAAACTCCAATACTTTGGCCACCTGATGTGAAGAACTGTCTCATTGGAAAAGACCCTGATGCTGGGGAAGATTGAAGGCGGGAGGAGAAGGGGATGACAAGAGGATGAGATGGTTGGATGGCATCACCGACTCGATGGATATGAGTTTGAGTAAGCTCCAGGAGTTGGTGATGGACAGGGAAGCCTGGTGTGCTGCAGTCCATGGGGTCACACACAGTCGGATACGACTGAGTGACTGAACTGACAAACCCATTCACCCAGTTCCTTTTTTTTTGTTTAATTAAAACTCTTTTTATTTGTTTTTATTTATTTGGCTATGCCAGGTCTTAGTGGTGGCACTCAGGATCTTCCATCTTTAGTTACAGCATGTGGGCTCTAGTTCCCTGACCAGGGATTGAAGCCACGTTCCCTGTATTGGGAGCATGGAGTCTTAGCCACTGGACCACCAGGGAAACTCCTCACTCAGGTCCTTTTTGCTTCTTCCTGCCCAAAAATAAAACCCAAACTTCCCATATGGAGCACAATTTCATTTTGACCCGATTTACCTCTCTCATCTTACCTGACTCATATTACCTCCCTCCTGGTCTCTACAATCTCAGCAGGGGGATCTTTTTTAGATTCCAGCTCTCCCTTATCTCCAGGCATTTTCATATGCAGTTCCTTTTGCTTGGAACACTCTATTTCCTTCCCTCTGTTACTCACCTTTCAGGAATCAGCGTCAAAGGCATCTTTCCTTGGAAGGCTCCCTGATCTGAGTGCAGAAATTCCTTCTTTGCATCTCCCAACAGAAAGTTTATTACTCAGGGTTGAAACTGAGAATTTTCCTTTTCTTTCCCCCAGCCTAAACTCACTGTGTTGTTCTTCACTACATCCTCAGAGTCTGGCCCGATGCCCAGTGATTTAGTAGACACTCAGTAAAAACTGTTGAATATTTAAAGGTAAGTGCCTTAAGGCATTACAATAAAATTCAGCTATGATACTTACGGGCAAATGGCGCAAGAGTCCCTGTGTTTAAAAAATAATATAATCTATTAGGCTTCATTTTTTTTAGGTGAAATCTATCAGCAAAATGACCCATTGTAGGGCAACCTTCCTTGGGACAATGGAAGCAATTTCCCTGGTGACAGAAAATAAGAGGTAATTAGACATGTAATTAGAAATGCTGACTTTCAATAAACTCAGAATGTACTATTAAACTATAATAAATCTTTCGAGTCTAAATAAAGTATATGCATTTAAGAATGACTAAGTTGCCTAATAGACCATCCTGCCTGTTTTCAAAAACAAAACATAATAAAACAAAAACAACGGAGGGATAAGGGAAAGGGGCTGGCTGTCAGAAAAGTGAGTAAATAACATGAATAGACAGAGAGTCCATAGAAGAGGAAAGTCAATAGTCAATAGCTATGTAAAAAGATGCTCAATCTTACTAGCTGTCAGGAGTGCAAATTAAAACAACATACAATTTCATACTCAGCAGATTTGCAAAAATTAAGGCAATTGGAAATACCAAGTATTGGTAAGATATGGAGTGGGGAATTCTCATTTGCTTCTTATGGGAATATAAATTAACAGACGTTGCAGACAGACATTTGGTAATGTCTAATAAAGATGGAAATGCACATATGCTTTGACAATTTCACTTCTATTGTATGTCATAAAGCAACTTCTACACTAGTACATAAGAAGATACGCAAAGGTGTTTATTGCAGAATTGCTTTTAATAATGAAAACTGCAAACAACCAAAATGCACGTTAGTAGGGGAATGAATAAATAAAATGTGGCCGATTCCTACAGAATTCCTACTAAATGCAATAGGTCTATGTATGTCAATGTAGACCTTATAAATTTTAATTTAAAAGCAAATTCAGAAAGACACTTATAGTTAGATACTCTCTCTATATATATATATTTATATATATATAAATAAATGAAATATAGTAAAGTCGTTCAGTTGTGTCGGACTCTTTGCAACCCCATGGACTGTAGCCTACCAGGCTCCTCCGTCCATGAGATTTTCCAGGCAAGAGTACTGGAGTGGGTTGCCATGTATATATGTATATAAATTTCCCTCAAAGTTTGCTTTGGGGAAGGGCATGAAGCAAATATAAGGTACTTAAATTTTATCTGTGTATTTTAAAATCTAAAGCAAAACTAACAAAATACTAATTTAATGTTGGAATATTTGCTATTTTAGGTTTTTGAACTTTCAGACTTATAAACTATGGATATTTAGGCTAGGACTATAGTGCACGCGTGCATGCTCAGTCACTACATTCGTGTCCGACTCTTTGTGATCCAGTGGACCACAGCCCTCCAGGCTCCTCTGTCCATGGGATTCTCCAACCAAGAATATTGGAGTGGGTTGCCATTTCCTCCTCCAGAGAATCTTCCCAACCCAGGAATCAAATCTGCCTCTCCTGCACTGCAGGCAGATTCTTTACTGCTGAGCCACTGGGGAAGCCTAGGATTATAGTAAAACACCCCATTTAAAATTCCATTTTTAATGAGGAAAAATACTAACAAAATAATGAGGGCTCATATTGACTGACCGAGTGCTTACCATGTGCAAGGCACTGTTTAATGCACTTTATATGCATTTAGGTCAATTAATCCTCACAAAATCACTTATTATTATAATATTTTTAGTCTCCTTATTTAGCAGATGAGGAAACTAAAGCCCAGAGAAGTAAGCAATTTGTCTGAGTTTGTTTGTCTATTAAGTGAAGGCGCAAGAATGTGAATCAGATGGCGTAGCACTAAAACCCCTATTATTTTATTTACTTATTTTTTAAAATTCCATCTCATTTTTTATGACTGTTGGGTAAAAGCACAATAAAACAAGTCAAGGAAATTGACTTAACATTCTCTAGTTTGTTGCCATAATTAGCATCTATGTGGCATAGGAGCCTACGGTTCTCCAGTTTTTAGCCAATAGAACCCCACTAACTCTGAATATACTGTGACTCTGAGAACCTGCTTTCACCTGCCTTTGATGTAGTGAATGTCAGGATCCCCTTAGCCATTCAGAGCAGCACCTGGGGCTTGAAGAAGGATGAGTTTGGGGAGAAGGCGGTTTAGGGGAAATGTCAGTGCTTGTCTGGCAAGGTTTCTGAGAATAGCAGTTCACCAGCCACATTATGAACAAAGAAGACATGCCCAGGAACTGAGAAGACAGCCTGAGGGCTCACTCACCTTGATCTGTAACAGGAGGGAAACACTTACTCCTGTCCCAACACTGTTCTTATTCACAAAATGCTATTGCTTATAACACACTTTGGTTTGAAACTCCACATTTTTCTACCCTGATAAAGCAGGGGATAGGTCTCTAAAGCACAAGCAGGAAAATCTTTCTACTTTCCACTACAAAACAGATTTCCTCTTTACCTTTTCATAGTGATAAGCAAATGAAAAATATGGTCACTCAGATCTGGCACCACATGCTTCATGACTCAAGTAAAATCAGATTTGGTATTTTGTAATGTATATTGATCTGCATGGAATTCCTGTGAGCTATCTATGCTTCAGTTCTGCTCTGTATGAATAATCAAATTTTAATAAAATAATTCTCATGTTCCAGGTAAACAGTAATATGTTTGATAGTACCTATTAATTGGTTCAGCCTTCTCAGGGCATCTTAGAGGATGACATTTAAAATATATACACACAAAAATTTTTGCACTGGACTTATGCCTGGTACACAACATCTAATAACTGCATAACAAATGACCAAAAAAGCAAAATTGGATATAATTCAAAAGAACTGAAACAACCAGAATACAAATAGTTGGTTTAGTTATTTAAGCCCTTCAGGAACCCCAGCTACTGTTCAGTACTCAGCACAGAAACAATCTATTATTTACCAAAATGGCAGATGCATTTTTTTTGCTACATACTCAATGTTCTAATTTTTAGTTGGCTGATCATGCTTCAAAAAAATGACTTGCTAATTGAATTACACGGCAAAATGCTTTACTTACTGCTTTAAAAGATTTGTAGGATCTACAAGGATAAGCAATAAATGCATCAGGATTGAGAATGCTTTCAGCATAAAAGCGATGACTTCGGGCATGGTTGCAATCAAAGAAGGAAAACACTTCTGTGAAAACAATTTCCAATTAACTGGTAGCAATGAACTGATAACTGATAGTATGAAACATTTCCTAGAAAGAGTAATGTTAAATGATAGTTTCTTGACTTGGATCTGGGTCACCAGACCTTGTGTGTAGTCTTAGATATTGCACATTTATTAATATTACATATAATTTTCTGGTACCAAAGAATTCTTTGTGTGAGTCTAAAGGGACATTTAATGTAGATGACTGTGTTCTGATACTAATATCCCCAACACTTCCCAGATATCTGACGTGAGCACTTAGAGGTTTAAGTATCACTGTGTACACAGTATCTCTGCCTTAGACCAATTAATTCTCTTGTCTCCCTGTTTCTGCAGGAATGACTGAACTCTCTCTTATTCAATCATAAAACAGCCAGTAAGGTTAACCAGTGCACACCTTCAGCTGAGTTTCAAGATGTGACAGGTGGAATGTATTGTAAAGAATGCTATAGACAAATTGGTTTTGTCATTGTCAGGCACAGCATTACTGCCACTAGTAGTTAGGATTACTGCAATAATTCACAAAAATTCTAAGTACATTTGTGTTATTCTGAAATACACTCCAGTCATTTATGCTCTCTTTTCCTTACATAACAACATTTTTACTACATGGCATGGGCTATTCTTGTCATGACCTACATGACTTGGCTCACCTTTGAGTCACTAGATGTTGGTTTTGGTATATGTGGCAAATCACTTATCTATAAATGTGGACTCCAAACAGTCACTCCTTCCTAGGTCCTCACCTCTTTGCAAAATAATGTTACTAGTCTTTCCATCAAGAGATGGAACTGACTTTTTGAAAAACCTTTCTGGATTACAGGCTAGTCTTGGGACTCCTTTGACTAATAGAATGTGGAGGAACTGACAGTGAGCAAGTATCAAGGCCTTGGTCTTCAGTGACCTTCCAGTATCTATTCTTGCTCTATTAGAACCCAGTCTCCATGTTAAGAAGTTCAGGTGAACTGGCTGGGGAGAGAGGCTCCAAGGAAAACAGACCACTTAGAGAGGAGAGCTAGTACCAAGACACTGCACGTGGAAGGCCATCTTGGACCTTCCCACCCAGCTTGGCCCAGCCCAGCCCAGCTCCCAGTTGGATGCAATCATGTGCATTCACCCAATGGACACACAGCAAAGCAGAGCTCTGCCTGAATCTTGAGCCTCATAATCATGGGCAATAAACCATTGTTCTCTTAAGCCACTATGGTTTGTTATACAATAGATAACTGAGATCATTTCAGAAATGCAACATAGCAGTGATAAAGAATTGTCATCATTTTTTTTAAGGAGGACTTCTCTTATATCAGGTTTCTTTACATACAAATTTGTATTCATAACTAATTGTGGTTTAGACAAGATGGTTCTTTAAGACATAGGGAACTATGAATTTTAAAAGTAAATGACTTCTTAGTAATAAATATAATATAAAATAAAATATTTTGAAGCTGGAAAGTCATCTAAAGATATGAATGATAAATATGCTTTTAATCTAATAAAGTTGTAGGAATTATAGTATCTCAAAATGATAGCTTATGATAAATGTAGGCTTATTTTAATTCATTATTTTACAGAATTTCAAGTACTCAGTATATAACAATTAATATAGTTATGTCAAGGAGTCTTATGATCTATGTTTTATCCCAATAGAAATTATTTCAAATCATAATAAAACAAATAATGAGAAAGAAGTTTTATAATAGATCTTTTTTGAAAGAATTTTGCTAACCAGCACTGGATAGAACTGGCTTTAATTCTCATTTTGAGTATCTATAGTTTTACCAGTTTTAAGCAGTCATTGCAAATGGATAGTTCTAATTACATTTACTTTCAAAACAGAGAGTAAAACTTTGTAACTTAGTGCCAGTTAAGAGGAAATTCAAGCTACTCTCAATGCCGGGATCTGTGTTTTTTTTAAACCTCTACAACTGCCAGATGGAAAATAGAATAATTACATCATCTAGACATTCTGACCACATGGGATCAGGCAGTGGGATATTTAGAATCATCCAAAAATTTACTATCATGTCATCAAACATTATATTACTGGGCTTTATCATATATTATGGATGATACATATCATTATTTACATGATAATGATATAGAGATAGGGAGGAATGGAACTCCCAAATAATAACTTTCTGGTGTCTTATAAAGTGCCTTATTATTATTATTGGAAACTGCTATAAAGGGCTAAATACTATTTGTTTAATTTGTGATTAAATTAACTTGTGATCCAGGGTGATTCTGTCAAAAAGCAAATCAAACCATGTACTTCTTCTGCTCAAAATCCTCCCGTGGCTCCCATCCCGCTTAAGTAAAAGCTGAAGTCTTTGCTACAGTCCATAAGACCCTACATTATCTCCCCCTGCCCTGTTCCTTCTCCAACCTCATGCCCTGCTACTCTCCTCTCTTTTATTTCACTCTGGCCACAATAGGCTCCTCGCTGCCATGAAACTCACAGGCTCCTGCCCCAGGCGCTTTGCACTTGTCATTCCCACCCCTCAGTCTGGAATGCCTTTCGCCCAGGTACCTGCATGGCTAACTCCTTCAGGTCATCTTTTCAGTAAGGACTTCCTGTCCACTCTATCAAAAATCTCCTTCCCCTAGGTCACCTGCACTATCACCAACACATCATATTCCCGTTACATGCTTCTTTTTGTCTCCTTAGCACTTATTCTATTACTGTTTTTCTAGCAAAGTAGGGTATTAACTCCTACTAATTTTTGTCTTTTGTATGCATTCCTACATCTGCTATTCCTAGAATAATGCCTGGCACATAGTAAGCACTCAATACATACCTATTGGATGACTACATCCTCCTTGTTCATACTGAGTGAGACATTCTGTTAGACCCTGGGGTAACAGACTTAACCAAAACATGGACCCTGGCCTTGCAGACCTCACGACTGCTAGGAACTTCATACATGCTACTGTGTTTTGGACTAAAATATATTTTTACATTATATTATATTCAAAAGCATATTCTATCCAAGAAGGGTGCTCATTGAGTTTATAACTGCAGTTTAGAAAGTATTTACCTTCCTTGTAAATACTGAGATCAAATTTAAATAAAGGTGTAATTAAATCTTCACATCCTGGCATGTGCTTCCCTCCATTTGGGTAAAAGTCAAGGTGACCACAAGCATTAATAGTTCCAGCACCTGAAATTTAAAAAAGCAAGATACATGCTTCTAAAACTCTCCTCCATCTTTCAGTGCACTTTCGATTTGTGTTAAAAACTTACCAAGCTCAAAGAAGAGGCGAACCGCATTTGTATGGATAACATCAACAAAGTTGGCGTCTGAGGGATCCAGCCTGACTTCATTTGGAGTGTCATGGAAACACGGCCCTGCTGGGTCCAACCCTAGGAAAAAGCATAATGTGTATTAAACTAAGACATATAAAAGTACACTGACAGTGTTGCTATTTTGGAAGGATAGATGGTGAAGGCAAAGTATTCTTTCTTATATGATTTATGTAGGTCAAACACCACTCAGCCTGAAGGACAGATACATAAACTGTAGGATGTGTTTATATTTATAAATGCAGGATCTGTATATACTGCAATGTCAGATTCCTACACACAAGCAAGGCTGTGTCTGGACAATACCAAACCAGCTAACAAAGTCAGAAAAGTCAAAGCAGCTACTCTAGGGTCTGTACATGGAATACCATACAGACAACTAAGGTTATGGATTGCAGACCACCTTAAAAGCAACATTTATATGTAAAAAAATAAAAAATAAAAGCCAAGAACTCTTTAAAATGTAAAGATGAATCACAAAGCAACACAATAAAAATAACAGAATCATAGTCCTCAGTTAAGGCTCACTTAGTTCCACTCATTGTATTACAAACAAAAGCCTGAAGCCCAAAGAAGTGAAGGGGCTTGACAAGGCCATCATATGTTAGATGCAAAATGGACCATCATATATTAGATGCAAAATGGTGGTCAGACTTCAGTCCATTGTCTCCCATTCAAATGTCTACTAAAGCAAAGGTTAAGATATCTAAGGTCTCTAAAATGTTATGATCATTCACATAACTCTTCATTTACATATTTGATGATTATTTATCAAGCACTTATTATGTGCCAGCAACAGGGTTTTGCAACTGGATACAAGGAATAAGGTCCTCAAGGAGCTTTCTGTTTGGAGGGGAAGGCATCGCAATTCAATGTGCTCAGTGCTGAGACAGGCGAGAGCAGGTGTTACGCAATACAGAGAAGCAACAGGCAACCCAGTCTTGGGAAACTGGGACATGCTTCTGCTAGAGATGAGAAATGCAAGCAGAGATCTGAGGGAGTAGAAGAGTCAGCCAGGGTGAAGATGAGGTCAGTAGCATCCTGGGAACAGGACAGAGAGTATACGTGGCCATCAGGCGAGAGGGTTAATCACATTTGGGAAACTGCAACTAGCTTTCAAGGGCCGGTGCATAGGATTTCAGAATTTGGTGAGAGATGAAGACAGCATTGTAGTCAGGAGCCAGATGTAATTAGCTGAGCCACGATGAGTTTGGACATGACCTGGTTGTCAATGGGCAGCTCTTACAAGTTTGCCAAAAGGGAGGTTTACAGTCAGATTTGTATTTTAGCAAAGCCTCTTTGCTGTGAAGTGGAGACCAGGGCTCAGAGCGGAGGGGACTCAGAGCTGAGCTGTATCTGACCCCTTGGGGAAATGCAGCAGGAGTGAGCGATGAATGTGCCACAGCTGTGGGGTGTTTAATACCTCGGCATGATAGACTGTTAAATGATTCCATTTTTGTTTTTATTTTTCTGAATCATATAATCATGAGAAAGAAATGATAGAACGAGAGGAGGCAAGGAGAGGAGAGAAGAGGGGGCCTAGATAGAACCTTGAAGAACACCAACATGTAAGGAAAGGTGAAAGAAAAGGAACCTGTGAGGGAGCCTGGAAAGAAGCTGTCAGACAAGAACAAAGACAACCAAGGAGATGCAAGACGGGGAACCACAGGAGCCAAAAGAGGGTGTTCCGACAGCAAGGAGGGGTTAGCAAGTCAAATTCTGCAGAGGGGCCAAGGAAAGTAAAGATGGGAAAGGCCTGGAAGAGTCCCACTAAGAAGCTGTTGGTGGTCATAGTGGTTTTGCAAGCAGGACTGGGGAAGGAACCAGACTGCAGTGGGTTGAGGAGAGCACAGCCCTCAGGGAAACATGGCCACTTCCTTTTAGAGGAGTTGGAATCTGAGTGAGGCAAGCTAGGGTATTGGTGAGAAGAGGCTGTGGCCTAAGCAGGAAACGGCACACATGTTTTTTGTTTTTTTTTTTTTGACATGTCAGTTCTAATAGAGTTGAGGAAAAGAGCTTGACAAGATGGGAAGAAAAGCAGACAAATGACAGTCAGGTCCCCAAAGCTGGCAAGGGACTCAGAGCACAGGTGAAAAATAAAATTAGACAGAGAGCCAATGAAGCAAACCAACAGAAGAAAGCTGCCCAAGTATTTGTCTCACAGTTAATCTTCAACTCTAGGGAGAATTGTTTATGCTAATGTACAATTGCTAATTAGATAAATCTTCGGGAGCTCAGTAGAGATGTATCCAAATATAGCAGGTACACCTCAGATGATGTTGATGTGAGGACAAGGCAACCAGATATGTTTTTTTTAAAAAGACAACTAGTGTTTTCAAGATGCAGGGAAGAGAGAATCTTGGATCTGTGGTTCTAAAAGATCTCAGGAGGAAGATCAACAGAGGGGAGAACTAGAAGGTTCAACCTCTTCATTGATCTCAGTTGGGGAGGCATGACCCCTATTGCATGAATGAAAGCTTCACCCTTTGGAAGCTGAGTTTTGTATGTATTTGGATGCATGAGTGTATCAGCATAGAGAATAACCTCTTCTCCAATAGGAAAACACTGATGCTATTTATAGATAAAAGGAAAACAAAACCTTGACTGAGTAACCCCCATGCTATAGTCATCTATGATAACTGCCTACCAGTTATAGAGAATGACCAGAGACACAGAAACTTATGCATGTCCTAAAATCTACCATATTTTAACTGGTTTTATTATAAAGCCAACATTTTTTTTTTTGAGATCTCGGTTCTTTTGTTATCCAAGGAATGTGATTATTCAAAGACTAACCACTTAGAAGGAATATAGACTGAAACATCCAAATTATGCAGATCCTTCAGATGTTTAGAGAGCCTTTAAAAACCTATTATTGTCTATTTATTCAATAGGATAATTCACTTGGCAGGAAACCCTGAAGTTAAAAATTATCCGAGTTGTGAAATAAGAATTCAGGAAAACAAAATCTCCATAAATTTATTGCAACCTAGTGTGAATTTTTGACACATTTATGGCAATGTTCTTCCTTTTAATTTACAGCTGAAATGCTCCCGTAGGCTGTTAGGCCCCATGAGATTCCATTCGTACACGGTGGGCCCATTTCTTCCATTCTCTGGCAAAGATTTTTGCTACACAATAACTTGGGAACCGACTCATTGGGAAAGACCCTGATGCTGGGAAAGATTATTATTGTGAGGGCAGGAGGAGGAGAAGGGGTGGCAGAAGATGAGATGGTTGGATGGCATCACCGACTTAATGGACATAAGTCTGAGCAAACTCTGGGAGATGGTGAAGGACAGCGTAGAGTGGTATGTTGCAGTCCATGGGGTTGCAAACAGTCGGACACAACTTAGTGACTGAATAAAGAACAACAACTTCAGGGTAAATATACAAATTTTAATATTCTATGTAGAAATGGTAGTGGTGGGCTAGGGCTGGAGTTAGAATCAGAGATCTGGGAAAAAGAGGAAACTTTCAGCAGGAAAAGCCTGTTATACCATGAGACTGCAGAGGCAATATATTAATACTTTAAACCCAATTTAGAATTTGGAAAAAATATTTTAAATTTAAATCTGAAATTAAAGCACGTGTGTGTGTGTGTGTGTGTGTGTGTGTGTGCGTGTGTGTGTGTACACCAGAGCTGCAATGTATTGTTTCGATGAACACAAAGTGTGTACCTACTATGTGCCAGGACTGGGATGGGAGTGCAGTAAGAAAGTCTTTCTAAGTAGTTCAGAGTCTACTGAAAATAACAGGCACATGAATAATTAATTAGACTTTGTGATACAACATCTGTGTCTTCATATATAATAAAGGCATATTTCAAAGAGTGTGGGAAGCAGAAAATTAACTTTGTCTGAGGAAGAAATATCTGAGAAAATTCTCAAAGGATGACCAGCGGGTGTTTAGGGTGAGGGGGAACAGGACTTGCAAAGGCACAGAATCATGAAAATATGTGAAGAAACATGAAACATTCATACAACAAGTTCAGATGCTTTAGACAATGAAAAGTTTCAAGCAGTGGAGTGGCACAGCCCGTGTTTAGAAAGATAATGACACTGGCAATACCTGTGTAAGACTGGAGTACCAGCCTGTTCTGAGGAGTGTCCAACTCTTTGCAACCCCATGGACTGTAATCCACCAGGCTCCTCTGTCCATGGGATTCTCCCAGCAACAATACTGGAGTGGGTTGCCATTTCCTACTCCAGGGGATCCTCCTGAACCAGGAATCCAACCCACATTGCGTATGTTTCATTGGCAGGCAGAACTAGGCAAGGCACCAGTCATGAATGGCAAAAACTCAGGAGATGGAGAGGGCCTGAGCTGGGACAGGGACTGGGCCACAAAGAGGCACAATGCAGATGCAGGAGAAGATTGAAGGATGGAGGAGATGAGGGGTTTGATGACTGACTGTTGGTAGGGGATACAGAGTAGGGAGGGGTCAGCCCAACTTACCAATAATGGAGCTGATATTTTGATTTCTAGTCAATGGACTCAAGTAGTTTGGAAGTCAAGAGTACAGGGAAGGGATGCAATTAAATATCATTCCCAACACCTTGTTCGTAGGACTCACTTCGCAACTTGTTTTCAGGTTTAACATTATACTCAGGAACAATATTCAACTTTAGTATATGTGTTGTTGAAGCAGGCACACTCAGGGACAACATTCAAAGTTTAGCAACTAGACTAGCATGGGCCTTAAACAAAACAGTCCAGCATTACAGCTACACTGGGTGAGCAGGACCACGGTGGAGTTTCTGTTTCGGTCTGTGTAGAAGCCATTATGGAATCGCAAAGCATGGAATGTGTCATCCTTCAGTCGACCATCCCCGACAGGTGGATGATCACAGGTCCCATTCCTCTGTCACCACAGATAATGCTACGGTGAACACTCTTGAAAATGGATTCACACACTCACCCTTTGGAAGCATTTCATGTTTTAGTTTAGGGAAGGTCACATTTTCTCTTGTCTTCCATTTGCTTCTGTGACCTCCTTGGTGTTCAGATATTTGATACTTTGTACACAAACAAAGACATAAACAAACCCAAGGACCATTTGCAGGGCAGGCTTACCAGTTATCCTTCCCAGGCCTGGCGTCCTTGACCCAGCTTCCCCAGCCAGATGAGCTCCCAAGCTGTGGCCAATCAAGTGTACTTTAGAAGCAGAATATCCAAATTTTTTCTGAGAGGATATTTTAAAAGGAAAACAGAACAAGCATTATTATTTTTTTTTTTTAAAGCAGGTGGAATGGCTGAAACTGGCTTAAAATGAAAAAGGAGCTGACATGTTTCTCCCTCTCCCCCTCCAGGATGAGGAGACTGGTAAAATGACAATGCAACCCCATGTCCACCTACATCCTTATCTAGCTGAGGGAGAGAACATCAGGTGGGCCGGAGGAATACCTTCTGTCGGCGCTTTCTCCCTGTGCTAAAGGGCCTCGCAGTTCTTGGGAACAGGAAGGAGACCAGCCCAGTGACCCTTCTGTAGCTTCCAGTCCATGTTCATCCTTCCTGAGGCCCAAACCATCCCGCACACCCCCACATGGGCTAAAGGCAGCTCACACCCAGGGGGGGCAAACGATTCACTGAACATTTAAGTCAGCCAACACGTTCCCCTTCAGTTCAGCAAAATCTCCTCCGACTTTTTTTATGCGCCTTTAGGAGCCCACAGTTCAGGCCCCAAGATCAAGGAAGAAATTCACGAAAGCTTAGTTAGACCTGGATTTTCTCTGAAGAGGAGGGGTGGATGGAGAAGAGGGAGGGCAGCCGTGAGTATCCGGCTCCCTGACTCTGCTCCGGCCTGAGTCCTAACTGGGCTCAGTGTTGGGCCCGCTCTCCTGACCGACCCTCAAAGTGAGCTGCAGCGCCGGCCAGTCCCCTTCCCGCTGCCTTGCATTTTCCCACAGTCCTGTCCCCACACTCCGTCAGGGCAGAAACGCTGTCTCGCTCACCGTGTCCCTTCAGTGCCGAGAAAGGAGCCCGGCCCACAGCAAGTGCGGAGCGAAATATTTGTTGACTGTAAGGAGTGAAATCTTAAGAATCTGAAAGGGTCATAAATCTTTAGATTTTTTTTTAACTTCACCGCATTGCATGGTGGGAAACTACTTTCTATTATGGTGGAGCATTTGGAGATTTATAAATGTCTCAGAGTATAGCCCTCATAAATAGCAAAGCTTATTTTATTCTCTTTGAAAACGTGTAGGTTCAAGAGTTGTGCCTGGACTGGCCGAGGGACCTATTTCACTGCCATAGAACCCAGTTTCTGTGGGGAAAACGCACTTCACATTCTGCACAGATAGCGCCCATAACGCAGAAACGGTTTCCTCTCTACAGTTAAGGACAGGTTTACCTTGTGCTCAAAGGAACCGAGATGGTCCTCCAGGCCGACCCAGGCGGCGACCCTGAGGGGCGGGGATGGGTTTGGTGAGGAGCCGGTGAAGACACACTGCCACCAAGTGGCGATTTGTAGAACTACAGGCACTTCTTTCACCAGAAGGAACCTAACATTCCCTTTTTGGCTACCATACACCAACGCTTATTATTTTACATGTTCGGTACTTGTGTAAACTAATAAAAAAGTACATAGAATTGCCCCCAAATTCTCGGTGTTACGATACAAAGCTGGCTCAATGTAATGTTAAAGCAATCAACTGTTCTTACCACAAGAACATCAATAAAATAAGCCACCTCAGCACCAACAACGCGGAGATTGTTTACAGCGTGGATATATTGCAGTGAACCGTTAATCCAGTCTAAATTAATGCAATTCACATCTTCCACTTTTAGCAGCACCTAAAAAGATTTATTGTAAGTATTAAAAATAAGAATTAAAGGAAACCAGAGTGCCCAAACAACTGATTCTACAACAAGAAATAACATCTGCAAGTATTGAGGACCTACTGTGTGCTTGGCCCTGTCCTAACACTTGTACATATATTAACTTATTTGATATTCACCTAAAGATAAGCAAACCTAGGCAAATATAGGTTAATTAACTTGCCCATGACCACAGAGCTAGTCAATAGAACCATAATATTCCAGACAGCCTGACTCTACCACACTGTATGGCTTGTAAATAATTAATTGCTTACTACGTTAGCAGTCTATTAATCTTGAGTAGAAGAGAGGAAAATTAATTTCCTGGAGTGAACTTGGAAATGTTTTCCTTAAATTAAATGAGAAATTTATCATACCATTCAATCTTTTGTCAAAAATGAAAATTTACTAAGAATAATTATAAAAATCTTCTATCATAATCTGTGCAATTCATAACCAGTGAAAATAAATGGGAAATGGGTAATTCATTTGGGTCTTGGAATATGGTTAATGTGAATAACTGAATGGAGAATTTCCATGAATACACGTTAGTACCTTGCAAAGTACATTCACATTAAACATAAAGCTTTAATACACCATAAAGAAGAGATTATTCACATCATACATTGCACATGTCTTGCTGCCATTTGCCGTCTGATTTCCATCCAGGTATATTGATACGTGTGATCTTGTCTGTTGCGAAGTGTGAGGCTTGGATAGTTAAATAATTAACTGCACTGACTTCCTGTTTCAGGTGAAAAGAAATTAAGGTAAAATAATTGAAAATTATTTAACATTTAGTAGAAATATTCTAAATTTGCTAAAAAGTTTTCCTCTAAGTTTGACTTTAACAACCATCTTTAATACATTTTTATCAAAGAAATAGTTACTGCTACATATTGCAAAAGTACCAAGGAATTATTAATGCATTACAAAATGCAACATACAAATTTTATCATATGGAAAAGAAATCAAAATGTTTGGTTTCAAGGTAATGCTTGTTAGAATTTCAGTAAGCCTTACTTTTGTACAGCATTTTTCAGTTGTCAACATAACTCATGAGAATTACCTTATCCAAGGCTTAGATGCATATTCCAAAGGTGACAAGATAAAATTGTCCACCACACTTTATGAATGAGGAGTAGAGGTTAGATCCTTATCACATGAAATACAACAGCATATTTAAGATATTTTATGTGATGGTGTTAAATATTGTTTTGTATTTCTTGTACTTTGTTAGATGGTTTTTATGACAAAACTCTTGAAGGCTTTAGAATACTATTAATTTAAGTGATTTTGTTATTAAGAGAAAAAGTATAAGTCAAAAGTATAAGCAATTAAGTAGAGAAAAAATAAAAGGTCAAATCAGCAAATAGCAAGTTTGACAATGGTAATCTTAAACTAAAAAACAGCAAATTTAGATACTCATGAAACTGAAATGAATGGCTGATTACTAGCTACCTGTGTTTAACGGTATATACGATTAATCATACGACCTACTAAAGTCTCTCCAAGACTGTGAACAAACAATTAAGAGAATCCCAAGCTGGCTTACAAATGGCAATAATTATAATACAGATAAAACTCGTATCTATCTACATTATAGGTACTCTGTGAAAGAGTGAAAGTGTTAGTTACTCAGTCATTTCCGACTCTATCCAACCCCATGGACTGAAGCTCACCAGGCTCCTCTGTCCATGGGATCCTCCAGGCAAGAATACTGGAGTGGAGAGCCATTCCCTTCTTCAGGGGATCTTCCTGACCCAGGGATCGAACCAAGGTCTCTTGCATTGCAGGCAGACTTTTTACCCACTAAGCCACCAGGGAAGCCCTGTGGGTACTGTGTAGAGTAGCTCATTTGGCCTTCTCAATGCTGTGATGTAGGTACGAACTTTACAGGTTAGGAAGGGGTGTAATGAGAAAGGAAGTCACTTGTCCAAAAGTACTGCAGCTGATGAATCCTGGAGAAGGATTCAAACCCACATGGTCTCTCTCTAAAGCCATGCACTTCACCACTGGGCTTTCAAGTTGTGATCTGATCATAGTGCTTTCCCCTGATGGGATGCATACCAGCTGAAGAATTTGTGATGTAGATAATAAAATCTATTGTATTGGGGCTTTTCAGCAAGCACTTCTCTGTTAAATAATCGAATCCAAGTGCAAAGATGTTTGTATATCTATGTATTTAAAAGAACTCAATGCCCATTCCAACTCTGGCTGGAGCCCCTTAAACACCTACTGTATTCCTGTTTCTACACCAAAAAAAAAAAAAACCTATTTAGGAAACGTCATTTAGTAGAAAAAGTACGTATAGTTTTCCACTGTCATGAGAATAGTTGGAAGAAGTGGGACCTCGAACAAGCCTCAGAATGGCAATCTGACAAGTATTATGGTATCCAAGAATTCTTTGTTGTCACAAAAGCCATTAAGGATTTATTAACATAGGAAAAGGCAACAAAACAACTTTGTTCACTGTGCATTCAATCTAGCACACCACTTTAAAATGACACACTAACTTAGGAAATGGGAAATTCCCAAACAACATCATGGAATCAAAAGCAGACAACTTGGATCCCACAAGGACAGAAACTAAAAAGGGTGTCAGGACAGAACAGGTTATCTAGAGATAAGAGTAGAGTATTGATGTCTAGCTGGGTGCTGGGGTGTTTTCTCTTAACATTCTTATTTTTGAGTGGTCATGGAGCCTAACTGACATGGAATCAACCCATCCTATAAGTGAGGCAAAAACAGTCACCAGTTAGGCATGTTCTAGCCTTGACAAAAGCTGCAGGAACAGGAACCACTGTAATTACACAACCATGCATCACGACTAGCAATGGCAGTGAGTCACTAAGGTTAAGAAGTCACGGATACTATACTCTCATGATTTAAAAAATAAAAAAAGAAAGAAAGAAAAAAAAAAAGAAGTCACAGATTGATGGGAAAAAAGTTGGTTTTATTCTTCCAGGAAGGTAGCTGAGACCTACGCCTCAGAAGACCATTTACATCAACAAATTGATCCTTGACAATTCACCAATTGCTAAGCCTTGATTACCAGTTCCTTATTTGGTAATTCCCAAATTGCTAAGTCTCAATTGCTAAGCTACTGCATGATTTACTTCTTTCTCATAAACAAAGGTAATCAAATGTATACAGTATAGCATGAGTCAAACCTGTGATGATCCTTGCTTTTAGCATCACACCATGACTCAGTCTACAACCTAGCTGTTATTAAAAACCACATTAACAACAAACCCTCAGGTGTCTATCTATTGCAAAATTCGGGTACAGATCTGTGTTGTCACACATGATTCTTTCCAAATGGAAGGGAGTGGGAAAGATGTGGAAAGCACTGTTTTTACGGCCCTTTTTTTAGGAAAGTATTCGGTTTTCTGATGTTCTCTCCACTGCCCATTGGGCTCAGCCTTGCCTGAAGACTGGTCTTCATCACCTTCTGTTTTACTGCCTATGCTCTACAAAGTTCTAGTGCATGTCTCTGTCCAGAAGGATAACGGATCAGCAAGTCCTACGAGGGCTGAGGGTCAACATCAGGGGATACAGTTAGTCCTGAGCAGAAAAATTCACCCTGAAAGTCCCAAATGGATAGAGGTGCCCCCAAACATTTGTATTACCTTTTTTAAAAACGTGGTAACATACACATAACATAAAATTACTGTTTCATCCATCATTAAGAGTAAAATTCACTTGCACTGTCATTCACATTGTTATGCAAGCAATACCACCATTCCAGAACTTTTTCATCATCTCAGACTGAAACTCTGTACCCATTAAACAGTTAACTCCCATCACCGCCTCCCCCAACCCCTAGTGACTATTGATATTCTACTTTCTGTCTCTCTGAATTTGACTATTCTTGGTATGTTATATAACTGGAATCATATATTTGTCCTTTTGTGTCTGGCATATTCAATTTAGCAAAACACTTGCAAGATATTGTACCATCTATTAGAATTTCATTTCCTTTCTACAGCTGGGTAATACTTTTCTCTTTCCTTTTTGACAGTTATAGAAATCAAACTTTTGAAGAAATTTTCTTTATAAGTTTCTCTGTACTCAAATTAAAGTCTTGTCTTGTCTTCTTTGTTCTCACCAGAGCCGTAATCTATAGAGCAGATGGTATATTTCAGTAAAGAGTTATGTGTACATATGTATGTGTGAGTCTGGTAAGTAGATAGCTATGTTTGCAGGGTGTGAAGGCCTAGAAGAAGGCTGTCTTGGCTGGTGAGACCTGCCCTGCATGTGACGGGTCTGGTGGAAAGCAAGCCTCAAGGTTATAGAAGCAGGTAAAGACTGGAGATGACTTTTGCTCCTTCCCTGGCTCCTTTCCCACCTGCCCCCTAAATGCAGATGCTCCACCTGGGTCTCGTATCATGCTTTATTCTCTCCCCTGAGATCTCATGCACTCTGAGTTTCAACTCTCACTTCTGCGTAAAAGATTTTGAATGTGTTTCTGCAGCTCCAGACCGCCTGCCAAGTTGTACGACTAACATCTCCAATAGTCTAAACCAACTTCACTTGTCAAAAATTGAACTTTTTCTTTTGCCCTAAATTTTTCAGATAAGAGGGTCATTTTTCTTCCTATCATGCATATGTGAAATCTCAGGACATGTTCAACACGTCAGTTTTTTGTTAAAGTACTCACTCTCATTACTCTGGCTCTGGTTAGCTCCCGTGTCTGATCCAAATCGCACTAGAGCTTTATTCAGTGCTGTCAAATAGAACTCTCTGTGATGATGGAAATGTCCTATATTTGTGCCGTTCAACACAGTAGCCACTGGTCATGTGTAGCTCTTGAGCACTTGAAATGTGGTTGGCGTAGCTGAAGAACTGAATTTTTAGCTTTATTTCAAGAGCCACATGTGGCTACTGACTAGACAGCAGAGGACTAAACCAGCTGGCAGTGCCTCCCTCTCCCCACCCCCCAACCCCTGCTCTCCCAGCTCCAAGCCAGAAAGTACACTGCAGCTAGAATAAAGGTCCTAGAGCCTCCTAAAAACTCACAATGGGTCCTCATGGCTCCCAGGGTAATAGCCCATCTCCCCAGGAAGGAATTATACAAATTGTTTCTAAAACTGTGTTTCTAACTCACTCCACATTTGAAGACTTCCTCTCTGCCTTGTCTAACCCAACAGTGTATCATTTATCAAACACTCCCTCTTGTCTCTCTCCTCTGTGTGTGTGTGTGCATTCACACCATTTCCCTGTCTTTGCATTTGAAAACCCTGCCCTTCCTTCAGGACACACCTCAAACCCTCCTAAAAGTCCTTCCTGTTTCCCATCCCCACTCCCAAGGGGAAGGTAATCCCTTCCTCTCTCTGTTCCCAAAGTCTTTGATCTGTTACCTTACATCACAGACCAAAATCATGCTGCAACAAAGCTATTAGGTTACATATCTCATTTCTCCTAGTGCAGTAAATTTAAGGCACTGTCTTGTTTATTCAATTTAGTACATAATAGGTATTGTTGCTTCTTTAGTCTTACAATGTGGAAGGTTCTCAATTAATATATTAACTGAACGAAATATCAAATTTATCCCATATGAAAAACGTATTCAGAGCAATCTTTGTTTTTAAATAACAGGGCAAATAATGAGAGAAATATGTGGCTCACAACACTAAAAAGAAATGTTTCCCTTTAACTCAAGAGTTTCTACCAGAATACGTTATCTATGGTTTCTGTGCTTGGAGTAACATCTTCTATTTTAGAATAATACGTGTGTGAAGGAAGCGAGTTAACTTACCTGATGGACTTTGGGATTCTGTCTAGTGTAGAGCAGAAAGCGAGTGTTTATCTTTTCTGGAGACCAGGGTAACCCTGCAAACTGTCTTGAGAAGGTCCCAGTCCATGGCAGACCATCTTTAAAGCATCCCACCCTTTCATAGCAAACTTCTTCCCCTGCAGCTAAAAGATAGAGTGTTAGTATTATAGGAACCAGGCCCAGAGAACGGCTGTGTTTCACACTAAGAGGGTTTATTGAAATTAGTCTTTAAACAAGTGTGACTCAAGGAGAGTCTTTTCCAAAAACTGCTCTCCCTTCCGCCTCCCCTCCCACCCCTTCTCCATCTCACGGCCATGACCATGTGGACTTCAGCACCGCAGATGAGAGTGTGGGAGATCTGACACGACACATCCCTGACTTTGGATAATTATGTTACCTTTTTTAGTCTCAGTTTCCTTCTCTGTAAAATGGAGACAATTCCACTTACCTTACAGCCTGGTTATGAAGATTAAATGAACCATTACACAGGATAGTCCTCGTTAAAGTGGGCCAGAGACATAAGATTGGATACTGTGTCTTCCCTGAGGGTCTTCTTTTTCTTATAAGACTTATAACTCTTGGTGAAAGGTATCTTTGTGTCTCCAGAGCCTAGTACCATGCCTGGCACACAGCACACAGTCTGAAAAATGTTTCAGAGTGTATGCCTACGGGCTAAGTTGCTTCAGTTGTGTCTGATTGTTTGAGACCATACAGACTGTAGTCAGTCAGGCTTCTCTGTCCATGGGATTCTCCAGGCAAGAATACTGGAGTGGGATGCCATGCCCTCCTCCAGGGGATCTTACCCACCCAGGAATCAAACCTGTGGCTCTTATCTGCATTGGCAGGTGTATTATTTACCACTAGCACCACTTAGGAATCCCTTCAGAGAGGATAAATGAGAGCAAAGTTTCATTCAGCTTTAACTGTTTGTTCTTTCTGGAGCTCACTTTACTCATCTTTAAAATGAGAGGTTTGGGGAAAACTAGGTCTTGATCATTTCTTTCATTCATTGACTCTAATTCATTTTTCACTATGACCTTACACTTTCATTTATAGATGAACACAAAAACTAAAAGCTGGCTCTTTGAAAAGGTAAAATTGACCAGCCTTCAGCCAGACTCACCAAGAAAGAAAGAGAGGACTCAAAAACATAAATCAGAACAGAAAGAGAAGCCAGTACTGACACTGTTGAAATACAGAGGATCATAAGAAACTACTATGAACAATTATATGCTAACAAATTGGACAACCTAGAAGAAATGGATATATTTCTAGGAACACAAACCTACAAAGAGTGAATCATGATAAAACAGAATATCTGAACAGATCAATTACTAAGGAGATTGAATCAGTGGTCAAAAAGCTCCCAGTAAACAAAAGGACAAGATGACTCTACTGGTGAATTCTATCACACGTTCAAAGAAGTAATAGCAGCCCTTCTCAAACTCATCCAAAAAATAGCAGAGAAGAGAACTCTTCCAATTCATTATACGAGGCCAGTAATACCCTGAATACCAAAATCAGACAAGAATGCCACAAGAAAAGAAACTTAGGGGCTATTATTTCTGATTGACATCAATGCAAAAATTCTCAACAAAATTTTAGCAAACAGAATTCAATAATACATGAAAAAGATCATACATGTCCTGCATCTCTTACATCTCCTGCTTTGACAGGTAGGTTCTTTACCACTGGTGACACCTGGGAAGCCCATACCTCAACACAATAAAGGCCATATATGTCAGGCCCACAGCTTAATCATCAGGGAAATACAAATCAAAACCTCAATGAAATATCACCTCAGACCTGTTAGAATGGCTGTTATAAAAAAAATAACCAGTGTTGGCATCATGTGGAGAAAAGGCAAACTTTATGCACTGTTGGTGGGAATATAAATGAGTATAGCCATTTATATTGATACTATATATATGATATATATATGAGTATATTATATATTATATAATATTATATATTGATGTTATATATATGATATATTTATATTATATATATGAGTAAAGCCATTACAGGTTTCCCTGGTGGCTCAGTAGTCAAGAATCTGCCTGCAATTCAGGAGACACAGGTTTGATCCCTGGGTTGGGAAGATCCCCTGGAAAAGGAAACGGTAACCCACTCCAATATTCTTGCCTGGGAAATCCCATGGACAGAGGAGCCTGGTGGGCTATAGTCCATGGGGTAGCAAGAATCAGACACAACAAAGCGACTAAATCACCACCACAGCCATTATGGAGAGTAGTATGGAGACTCCTCAAATAAATAAATAAAACTACCATATGATCCAGCAACTTCACTTCCGGGTATTTATCTGAAGAAAATAAGAACACGAACCTCAGAAGACACATGCACACCCATGTTCATTTTAATATTATTTATAATAGCAAAAGGAGAGAAGCCATCTAAGTTTCCATCAGCTGGTGAATAGAAACTGTAGAACATACATTTATACATTTGAACATTATTCAGCCATTAAAAAATGAAATCTTGCAATTTGCAACAACATGAATGGACCTCAAGGGTATTGTGCTAAATGAAACAAATCAGATAATGATGATATATCAAGCTCATAAATACAGAGAACAGACCGGGGGTTGCCAGAGGCAGGAGGTTGTGGGCCTGGGATAAACGGGTCAACTGTTTTTTTTGTTTTGTATAAATAAATGCTTTAAAAACTTAATTGCATACTGTTTTTCAGAGTGATAGTTTAACTTATTCAATTATGATCTTAATTTATAATTATGATTTATTCAATTACTGTTATTCAATTCAAAAATTGATAATTTATTCAACTTATGATTATTTATTAATATTGGTTAGAGCTATTTGAAGACTTGAATTTGAGGATTTTCTTTCATCCCTTACCAAAATATATTAAATAAATCTCGATTTTCAAGTCCACTATTTTTTAACTTCGTAGTTTTAGGAAATTTTGCTTTGCTTCATTCCCTAAGAATAAGATTCCATAGTAAATATATATGAGATATATTTATTAATTAATATATTTTATTATACATTATTAAATATATTATAATATTTATTGTATATTTATTAATTTATATTTAATATAAATATAATTACATTTATATTAAATATAAATATAGATGAAAGGAAATTAAAACATTTTTAATCAAAGAAGTGTGTGTATGCTAAAAATATGTTCTGATCTTTCACCTACCCACCCATACACCCAACCCTCTCCCCAGAGGCAACAACTGAAAACACATGTCTGCAGTTCTTATGGTTACCTCCATATCTCTAAATAATGTGTTTACACTACTAGGTTTTGATTTATCAACGTCAGTCACACATGATCTATTAACTTGCTGCAATAATAAATGAGGATTTCATTAATCTACCTATTTCCTGGATCATCCAGGGCAAGAAACAGAAACCACTCTAGTTACTTTAACTGTGAGAGTTTAATACAATACATTGTTACTAATCAGGTTTTGGAGACCTGAAGAGGAAAGGAGGAACAACCTACAGGGAGCGGCTGCAAGCAGAAGGGCTGGTGAGAGAAACAGAAGAGGTGGCAGGGTTGGAGCTGGTATTCAGGCCTCTGAGAAAGGGGTGCTAGCTGGCTGGGGCTGGCCTCTTTGAGCGGGCAGCCTGTGCCTGGTTCTGGGAGTATTAGGGAAACGTAAACTACTGTTGCTGCTCCTGGATGGGTGTTTGTGCGAAGTGAATGTCCAAGAGTCATGTCCGACTCTTTGCAATCCCATGAACTGTACAGTACATGAAATTCTCCAGGCCAGAATACTGGGGTGGGTCGTCTTTCCCTTCTCCAGGGGATCTTCCCAACCCTGGGATCGAACCCAGGTCTCCATGCCTTTGCAAGACAAAGTTTGAAGAGATACTGCATCTCTGCCTGTCTTCCATCTCTGATATCTGTCTGCTGCAATTTTACATTCATACTGTCAAGACTGATAATATTCAGTCCTTGTTCTATGACGATAATTAAATCGCCCCTGTCTTATCTGTACACTGACTCTAAAAAAATTGAAAATCAATAAACCAAATTTATATTACTATGACCCGATAAATATTTCTTCCCTTCAGAGCCAGCCAGCATGCTATTTCCTTCTCGGCACTTCCATTGTTCACATACCCCTTCCCTTCAAAGGAGAATATTCAAATGAACTCTTATTTCCCACAATACACAAATTCCTCCAGGTCAGTGTCACTTGATCTGACTCCACATTCAGATCATGCTTTTTGTGTGCCATTTCTGTTTTCCAGGATTCTCTGGCTGACTTTGTTTCCTCCTGTTGGAAGTGTGAAAATGTGCCTTCTTCAATATATCCCTAGAACAGTGCCGCGTCTCATCAGTATTTCTCCTGCCTGGAATCCATTCTGTTTTTCCTCTTGAAGCACATATACATTCAGTTCCAATTTGAACCAATGATTTCAATTTGGATAATAGCTTTCTAATACAACCATCTATTTTTCATAGAAAGTCCAGCTGCCTTAGTTTTTCCATTCCATGCCCCACGCCCCCACACCCACCACTGCAACACTCTAAGTTCTCAACTACATTATTCAGTCAAGGAAAGAGAGTTTGGGTTTAAAAATGAAGATTGTAAATACTGCATGTTTTCTATGTTTGTAACTTATCAGGGGTATTGGTCATCAAGCCCTTTTCCCATAGGGCAACAGAAAGGGCATTAAAGTAGAAGAAATTAGATGTGGTTAAGAAATTAGATGTGATTTAACTGGCAACCACTCCAGTATTCTTGCCTGGAGAATTTCATGGACAGAGGAGCCTGGCGGGCTACAGTCCATGGGGTCTCAAACAGTCAGATAAGACTGAGCGACTAACACACAATAGCTTATCAACATCATAAGCTATTAAAACTATTTAGGAAAAAAATGGAAAGATTAATAGCTGTTTAAAAATACACATTTGGTATAAAATTAGTAACTTGAAATTGGGCCAGTAATTTAAATAGCCTAAATACCAAAGGATATAGTTCTAAAATTATAGAATTAAAGATATTATCTAGCCATTTAAATGTTTACAGAGAATTTGCAATGAAACACTTAAAGAAAGTGAGAATGATAGTGTTGGTGGGAAAAGACAGATAAGCAAACTACTTGGAATATACAGTTTCATTTAAAATGTATGAGGGAAAAGATAAAATTCAAAGGAAATTCACCAAAATATTAACAATGGTGTTAGCATTGTTTTTGTTTTTTTCCAACATATTATTCATTTATGGTCTCAAATTTTCAATAATGAATATAAATTACCTTTGTAGTAAGAAAAAAGCCACAAAACTAAAAAGTATTTTTCCGCCAAATTATGTCCACATTGGCTTTTTTGTCTTATAATAATGATAATTAAAAAAGCAAAAACAGATTAAGCCCTATGTGTCATGTGTGATGAAAGGAAGACTTAGAAAAGGTGATCACCTTGTTCAATGTTTCATAAGCAAAAATGAACCACAATGCAGGTCAATCTATCACTAAACAGAACTGGGAGGTATGTCGTCAATTAGTTTTTTCTAGGTTGCACTGTGGTAACAAATGATTTCCAAGTCTCACTGGCTTATAAAAATTAAGTTCATTTCTTATTCATGTTGTATTTTGACTGCAACGGTTTTAGGTTGGATGTGGCTCTGAGCTATCAGTCTTCTTTATTCCAGGATCCAAGCTTAAGGAACAGACCCTGTTCAGCACTCTTGGGGCCAAGGAAATGGACGTAACAGCCGAACCAGGCAGATTTTAAGCAGGCCTTCAGACTTGGCACTATTCTCTGCTGTACGGTGTCCTGTGGACAAAGGCGGCTCTGTGGAACCCTTTGGGGGCGGCGGCGGGGTAAATAAGGGGGAACAATAAAATCTACCGCAGAAGGGTATGCACATTAAATTCCCATATGCACCAACTTTTGCCATTTTAGTTTGCATTTTTTAACTACCTATACACTTGAACATCTTTTTGTGCATTTCTGGCATTTGCACATTGTCTAACGGGTGAGATTTTCATGCTGTATGCACATTTTCCTAAAAGGTTATTTTTCTTTATTTATGTTTAAAAACTCTTTGAACAGTTAAAAATATTTACACCCTTTCTCAGATATTTAGCAAAGACATTCTAGTTGTTATATATTTTTGTTTAATAGATTTTACTTTTTGTCATATAGAAGTTTGCATTTTATTCAACAACATAATCCATCTTTTCCTTTATGGCTTTGGAGTTTTTTCTTGTTTAGAAAAACCATCTGCACTCTAAGATCATTAATGATTTCACTCTGTTTTCATAATATTTTTGTTTTACTCTTTTACTTTTAAATGTTCATTTATCTGGGATTTACTTTGATACAGAGTTTCAGTTTTCTTAGCATAAATTTATACAAAATGTAATCATTTAAATGTCTTTCACATCCATGGTTATTTCCCTTTGTTTATTTAAAACTGCCATCATGGCTTCATTTTTTTTTTCACGTTTATGTAGCAACCACCACTTACATTTATCAATTATATTGTTTTCTTCCTGTTTTTCTAATGCATTAACCTCTATTTTTATTAATTAAAATTTTCTTTCAATGTTAATTGTTCTTTTATAGTTTCTTCTATTATTGAGTCATATTTTGCTGTATTTTTCAACTGAAATGTTTTGTTTCCTCTTTGATCTAAAAGTTCTTTACAGGAGCATCTGAAATATAGCACATTATATGAAACTAGCTTTAATTGGCTAAGAAATCATAAATTGGCATGTGCATTCAGTTGCTAAGTCATGTCTGACTCTTTGCAACCCCATGGATTGTAGCCCACCAGGCTCCTCTGTCCATGGGATTTCTGAGACAAGAATACGGGAGTGGGTTGCCATTTCCTCCTCCAGGGAATCATCCCCACCCAAGGGATGGAACTTATGTCTCCTTTGTCTCCTGCATTGCAGGCAGATTCTTTACCTGCTGAGCCACCTCTGTTCAGTCAGTTTGGTTGGTCATTCAGGTCCGACTCTTTGTGAAACCATGGACTGCACTACACCAGGCTTCCCTGTCCATCACCAACTCCTGGAGCATGCTCAAACTCACGTCCATGGAGTCGGTGATGCCATCCAACCATCTCAGCCTCTGTCATCCCCTTCTACTTCTGCCTTCAATCTTTCCCAGCATCAGGGTCTTTTCCAATGGGTCAGTTCTTCGCATCAGGTAGCCAAAGTATTGGAGTTTCAGCTTCAGTATCAGTCCTTCTAATGAATATTCAGGACTGATCTCCTTTAGGATTGGCTAGTTTGATCTCCTTGCAGTCCAAAGGACTCATGAGTCTTTTCCAGCATCATAGTTCAAAAGCATCAATTCTTTGGTGCTCAGCTTTCTTTATGGTCCAACTCTCACATGCATACATGACTACTGGAAAAACCGTAACTTTGACTAGACAGATCTTTGTCAGCAAAGATCTCTATGCTTTTTAATATGCTGTCTAGGTTGGTCATAGCTTTCAATCCAAGGAGCAAGCGTCTTTTAATTTCATGGCTGCAGTCACCATCTGCAGTGATTTTGGAGCCCAAGAAATAAAGTCTGTCACTGCATTGTTTCCCCATCTATTTGCCATAAAGAGATGAGAGCAGATTCCCTAATTTCCACTTTCTAAATGAGTCTTTTCTTTATGGTACTGTGTACAGCCTTTTTCAATGACATAGAAAAGCTAGAAAATAGACTCATTAATTTATTGAAGAAGTATTTATCTGAGTGCCTATTATATGCCAGGGGTGGTTCTCAGCACTGAGGACTCAGCAGTGGAAAAAGTAGTTCAGGCACCCATGGAGTATGTAATCTAGTTGGGGGTAGAAGGCAGGCAATGGATAAGAATACATAAAATATGGTATATGTTTAAGTGTGGCAAGTGCTGGGAGAAACACAAAACACGACAAGGGTGAAGGTGCAAGTGTGTTTCTGTCAGGAGGGGTTACAATTCAAATAGAGTGGCCAGGGAAGACCTAGCGAAGAAGAGTGGCATTTGAATCCATACCTGGAGGGGATGAGGAGTAAACTTTATGGATTTCCTGGGAGGCATTCCAGGCAGAGGGAAGAAGTACAAGCACATCTGGTATGATGAAGAATTACGAGGAGGCTGCCCTGAATGGAACTGAAGAAATAGGATGGGGGGTGTGGGGAGAGGCAGGTCCACGACACCTTAGTCTGAAAATTCAAAATCTAAAAGTCTTTGAGGAAAAAAGTGGGGTTTTTATTGTTTCCTTTTTTTAGTTTTCAGCAAACTCGGTAGAAAAAAATGGGTCTAAAGCCATATATATCTATTTTTTTTCTTTATTCCACTTAATGTGAACATATAAGTTTTACCATAGAAATACAGGTAACTGGATAAGTGTGGTACTGGGGATTTATGAAGGGACTCTTCTTTTTATTTCTATTTTCTTTTCGAAATAGGAAACGAGCCCATCGGCCAAGAGTGTTAGTGGACAGGAAGGCACTGGAGGTTTGAGTAGAGGGGAGAAGAAGGGAGAAGAGTGAAGTAACCCAGGAGCCTGGGAAAATGAAACAACCAGGGAAGCCGAATATGATGGCTTGGCAGATTCATGCTCCACTTTAGTGTAACAACCATGATTTCACAGTGAGACAGTCAGCCTGGTATGTGTTTTTCTCCAGGCACATTCAGCTATACAAGTGCAGTCACAATATTGCAAAGTGTCAGATTTAATCAGGGTCATGGTTGACCAAGTGAGTCAAGAGCAGCAGAGAAGTCCAGTGTGCACACCAAGGAAAAAGCATGACTGATCACATTAAAACTGGGTAAGGAGGGGACTGAGGAGACAGTTAGCTGCCAGATCAAATGCCTTTTTAAAAATAGTTATATAAAATTTAGGTTATATATATTTCTATTACACATGCATATCTTAGCTGCCATAATTTAAAAACTGAGTCCATATCACATTTGTTTTGTAAACTATATCACACCTATTCAATTTTTAATAGAGTCTATTTGTTTTCAGTCTTCTGGTACTTGCCATTTTATACTTTGTGCTTAATTCAGTGAGATTCTAAACAGAAGTCACTGCCTATTGGAAAGCAAATATTTGAAAAACACGTATTTCTGATGGATATGGAACTTACCAATCACAACTGGGTCTCCAGAGCTTAACACAGTACTTGGCACATAGCAGGCGACTGTATTTGTTGATTTAAAAGAAAAATGTATTCATATCCTTGTTCAGAGAGGATTTTGAGGGGTGGGCTGGGAGTAGAGATAGCAAGAAGGCCTCTGAACTCTAGGAGGAGGTGATACCACTGAGAAGAGATGTGACAATACAAGAAAATAGACCAGGGCATACCTGACTCAGTTAATTCTGCTCTGGAACTCATTAATCTGCTTTCAGCATTCAACTGGAACTGTCCTGGGGTAGGAAAATCATGGAAAATAGAGCATAGCTCCTGGCATATACTAAAACTAACAAGGGCTCCATCCCTTTATTTTTATTCCATAGGGAGAGCTGGACAGCAGGGACTAAAACACACTGAAATCCCTTGATTCTATTTTGGTTAAAATGCATCAACTAACTTTTATTGTGCTTACATGCACAATGTTGAAGCAGGGTGGTAAGAACAAAAGAAACCAATAACTACTACATAGGTAATGTTAATACATAAGGAGTTTACAATATAAAGTTCAGAAGTCAATAAATACTGAGATAAGGTGTAAGATCATGACACAAATGGAAAAAATCAATGTGGAGTTTCCAGTCAGCATTAATCATTCATTCATTCAAACATTTATTGAGCATCTACTGTGAATCAGGTAATAAAAATGGAAATATGTATGTCTTTATTTACTGCTACATACTCATCTTAGAACTGAAGAAACTGAAACTTCAATGGATAAATTATTTGTCCAAGGCCATAAAGCTACTAAATGATGAAGCTGGAGGCCCAGTACAAGACTGTCCAGTGACTTTTATTTTATTGGAAATTGATGCTTTTCATATGCTTGTCAGATTCATTATTATGAAACTGGTGCATTTTCCTTTAGATAACTTTATGAAGAATAAAATATAAACAGAGCCAATATTTCAAAGTCCATGTCAATTACATTTAAGATGTCAATATACTCTGTTTCAAAGAAATTATAGATTATGAGTCTTACCTGGTGATTTGTCAAAGAATAAAAGTGCAGCAATCCAAATTCCAAACATCTGAGTTGATTTTTTAAAAATCATGTAAAATCTTGAAGTTTTTTGCTTGCAAAGTCACTGAACTATAAAAATATCAAGCAGTTTTCTTCAAAATGGTATCAATTAGTATTTAAGTTCTAGGTCCAGAAGAGCATGGGACTCACACTACCTTTAATTCTTCTGCCTTGCAAAGTAAATATGTCATAGTCTGGACTTCTAACTTCACGTTAAGAGAGATAATTAGCAGGGTGTGCCTTGTGTTATGTGATGGGTAATTAAAACTTCTGAGGTGTTGCTGTTTCATCATTAGCAATATTTTGGTTAGGCATAAACTGAGTCATTCTTGAAAGATATTTTAGTACTTTGGGATGGTATTATAGTTAAGAAACATTAAAAAAAGAAAAAATTTTCCAAACTAGGATTATACATTTTATGTATTTTTCCCTAACACATTTCTTTATTTTAATTTTTGTTTAAGTTTTTATTAATTTTTAAATTTCAGTTGTTAATTTACAATGTTGTTAGTTTCTGCTGTGCAGCAAAGTGAATTGGTTACACAAACATTTACATTCATTCTTTTTTAGATTCTTTTCCCACACAGGTCATTACAGAGTATCGAGAAGTGGTCCCTATGTAACACAGTAGGTTCTCATTAGTTACATATTTTATATGTAGTAGTGTATTTATGTTAGCCCCAATCTTGCAACTTATCCCTCACCCCCAGTTTTCCTCCTTGGCAACCATAAATTTGTTTTCGACATCTGTGACTCTATTTCTGCTTTATAGATAAGTTAATTTGCATCAATTTTTTTAGATTCCACATATAAGCAATTTCACATAATTTTTGTCTTTCTTTGTGTGACTTACTCAGGATGACAATCAGGTCCATTCATGTTGCTGTAAATGGCATTATTTCATTCTTTTTTATGCCAGAGAAAAACATAATTCAAAAAGATACATGCACTCCAGTATTCACTGAAGCACTATTTACAATAGCCACGACATGGAAGCAACTTAAATGTTCACTGATGGATGAATAGATAAAGAAAGGGAACAATGGAATATTATCTAACACATTTCTGAGTGAAAACATCCACTTAATACAAGGCCCTGCCAGAATATGCTATGAATTAAACAATGAACATGGCTTATTTGGCTGTCTTACCTGTGTGGCAATATAGCATAGAATTTACCTGGTGATTGGAGCCTGATCACCTGGGTTCAAATTCTGGCTGTGCACTTATTAGCAATGACCCTGGGCTAGTAAGCTCACTGTGCTTTCCTCTGCCTGTAAAAAACCAGGGACAATCCTGGTTCCTAATACGGTCATTTAGATGACTGAATTACTTACTATACAAATAGTACCTAATATATAGTAAGTACTATATTGTGTAAATTTTATTATTGCCATTTTCAAGTATGTTAATTGTTCTAAGAGCAAGTTTATGTTCACATATAGCTAAGTATACCCTTGTACACTTGGTATACATCATTGTACACAGGATTCATAATACACTTGAATGTAAGACAAATTTGTCTTTTTGGCTACTTCATTAAGTGATGAGCAATTCAACTCACAGATATGCCTTGGTCAGTTTCTCAATTTTTAAATGTTCATGGAAGATGGCTGAAAGTATTTCTTAGTGTTTCTTAATTTTTCAGTCTCACCCTAATAGCATTAAAATTTTAAATTATTTATGAAGCATTCAGCCTTTTTATATAAAACTTGTAACACTGTGCAAGAATCAGACAAAGGAGAGATTTTGAATAAGACTAGTTACAAGTCTCGGGTGCTTTTTTGGTTGCAATATTTCCTTGAACTCATAGTAGCCAGTCCACCCTGGCGTGCAGACATGTAGTGATTAGAGCCTAAACCACCCAGCAGCACCAAGTTCAGTCAGTTGGTGTGCCCTACACCACAAAAAAGGTGTGCCCTAAAAGTTTCACCAGTTATAACTGGACATTGTTCCCAAGTGGCATTTCAAGATCCAATGTTTTCAGTCACACATGTGGGATCAGCATGAATAACATAATCTATACCTCTCAGAAGACTGCATCTTATTCATGTCTACATGAACAGGTAATTAATATTGTTGTTCAGTCACTAAGTTGTGTCCAACTCTTTGCGACCCCATGGACTGCAGCACATCAGGCTTCCCTGTCTTTCGTTATCTCCCCCAGAGTTTGCTCAAACTCATGTCCACTGAGTCAGTGATGCCATCCAACTATCTCATCCTCAATCAGCTCCTTCTCTTCCTACCTTCAATCTTTCCCAGCATCAGGGGCTTTTCCAATGTGTCAGCTCTTCACATCAGGTGGCCAAGAAAGTATTCGAGCTTCAGCTTTAGCATCAGTCCTTCTAATGAACATTCAGGGTTGATTTCCTTTAGGATTGACTAGTTTGATCTCCCTGCTGTCCAAGGGACTCTCAAGAGTCTTCTCCAGCACCACAGTGCTGGAGGTGGTTAATAAACATGGTTAAATGAAAAAAAAATCTCTCTTCGATGTTTTCACAGAACTTTTCAATGAAACTGCTATAGCATTTAGCATATCACAGACTTATTAGGCAATTACCTATTAGTCTCCTTCCCCAGACTAAATCATTCTGGGACAAGGGCAGGTTTTTGTTTATCTTTGGGCTCCAGCATCTAGCAATAATTCTATCATAGTAGACATATGGTCAGTCTTTGTTGAGAAAAACATGTAGTCTTAGATTTCATTGATCTCATATCATTCAAGGAAATTCTTCCTCTAGAGAGATTATCATGCTGAGAGTTAAAGACTCATTATACTTTAACAATTATGTTTAACGGGGTTCAGATACTGGTGAATCCTATTTGCTCACTGGAATTGTGGCAGTTCTGCCTGAAAAATGTCACATAGAAGAATTAACAATAGCTTTTAAAAGCTCATCACAAAATCAGATCTGTGCTTATATATGACAGCACACTAAAACAGAGGAAAAACAGCATATCGGTTGAATTCTTGACTCAAGAGTAGAAAATAATTCAATTAATTCTGTCCCTGGCGTGATAAATTATTTTGAAAATTTAGTAAGGCAGAGAACCTTTCAGTATGTAATGATGAATATTTTAGTATTAATGTCAGAACCCTGAATAACATGGCTATAATTTCTTAAATAACTTTTTAGGCTATTTCTTAATGCACAGCTCTTTGAATTATCCAAGATTTCAGGGAGGCTGGCATCATGGCTATTTTGGGGAAGCAAAGAAAGAGTGAAATACAAAGACATGTGCCTGAGTAATCTTAGCATTCATTCATTCATTCATTCACCAAATATCTGAGTGGCTGCTATGTGCCAGGAACTCTTCTGGTTTCCAGTGACACACCAATGAAAAAAGACCCTGCCCTCTTGAATATTATAGTGAGGAAAGTGAAAGTGCAAGTCACTCAGTTGTCCAACTCTGCAACGGCATGGACTGTAGCCTGCCAGGCTCCTCTGTCCATGGAATTCTCCAGGCAAGAATACTGGAGTGGGTTGCCATGCCCTCCTGTGGGGGATCTTCCTAACTCAGGAATCGAACCCAGGTGTCCTGCACTGCAGGAAGATTCTTTACCAACTGAGCTACCAGGGGCAGCCAATAAACACAGTAAACCAGTAAATTCTAAAGTATGTGAAAAGGTGGCTTAAACTATGGAGAAATAAAGCAGAGTAAAGGAGACTGGGGCCTCTGGGAATTGATGGGCAGAGTAGATTGCTATTAATTTTGGTGGTCCAGGGAGGCTTCACTGAAAAGGTGACATATGAGCAAAAGAGAGTGACTAGTAACACTTCAGGAAAAAGGACAGGTAAGCCGAGGTCAAAAGGCAAGAATCTGCCTCATGTTTTTGAGGAAAAGCAGAAAGGCCAGTGTGTCAGGGGCAGAGGGAGAAGGAGGGGATAATAGAGGACTAGGTCAGAGAGGGGTCTGGAGGCCAGAGTGGGCAAGGCCTTGTTGGTCATTGTAGCAACTTCAGCTTTTCCTCTCAGAGAAAAGAAAGCCAGTGGCAGCCTCTAAATAGAGAAGGAATCCGATTTGACTTTGGTTATAACAGGGTCTTTCTGGCTGCTCTGTTGCCAACAGACTGTAGGAGAGGGAAGGAAGGAGCCAGATGACCAGTTGGGAAGCTACTGCAGTGATCCAGATGAAGATGATGGTGGTTTGGACAGGAAGGTACCAATGGAGGTGGTAAGAAGTGGATGGGCTCAGGATGTAGCTTGAAGGTAAGAGTCAACAAGATTTCCTTTTGTTGTTGTCTCTGTTCTTTGATTTAGCGCTTAAGGGATGTAATGATTGAGGTGTATACCCAGTGCATCTTGCAGAGGTAGACAAATTTACTTTTTTTTCCTCCGATTTATTCTTGAATAATGTATTTTTCTCTCATAATTATTGCCAGGATATTCCTTACAATGTTTGACAGGACAAAAATCTTTTAATGAATTGTTTACTTTGATTGGTTTAAGGGATGTAATTTTCTCTGCAAATTTTGGAAAATATGTTTCTAAAACAGATTATACTTCTGAAGTTTTTTCTTTTTGTTGGTAAGGCTTTATTTGTATGCACATTTTGTAGTAATACACCACTTGTATGCAGACATAAAACAAGAACCTCATGTGGAAGTATAACTTCTACTGAGGAAATATTGTTGTAAACTATTACTTTGTGAACTATAGACTATAATTAGATAGTCATCACATAGTTGTTAAATTATATACAATAAAAATGCACATAACATCAACACAATTCATTATAATTACAAGTTACTCTAGAAGGCTACTTGAAGTTTCCAAGTAGCACACTTCTCATAATAGTAATTTGCCATACTAGAATGTGGCATATTAAAATTACACTTTGGAAAGTTAAATTCTTTCACATTCAGCAAAGTCAGAATAATATAATAAAGAAAAATGTCACCATCAAAGAGGCAATTGTAAAGAAAGGAGAAGTTGGGAGGATTTATACCTGCATTAAGAATTGGCAAATCATGTGTGGGATTTCAATATAGTTTGAAAAGG